>NW_006408569.1:16040722-16047328 GCF_000296735.1 Chrysochloris asiatica | reverse complement strand
GGAAGCAGCAGTCAAGAAATCAAATGACATATTGCATTAGGCAAATCTGCTACAGAAGACATTTTTAAAGTGTTGAAGAGCAAAGATGTCAGCTTGAGGATTAAGGTGCGCCTAACCCAAGCCATGGTATTTTCAATAACCTCACATGCATGTGAAAGCTGGACGGTGCGAATAAGAAAGACCATAGAATTGATGCTTTTAAGTTATAGTGTTGGAGAAGAATATTGAAAGTGCCATGGGCTGCCAAAAGAACCAATAGATCTGTTTTGGAGGAAGTGCAGCCAGAGTTCTCCTTGGAGGCCAAGATGGCCAAACTTCGTTTCTCATATGTTGGACATATTGTCAGGAGGGACCAGTCACTGGAGAAGGTCAGAGAAAAAGAGGAAGACCCCCAACTAGATGGATTGACCAAGTGGCAGTGTCAATGGACTCAAGTGTGGCAACAGTAGTGAGGTTGGCCCAGGATCAGGCAGTGTTTCATTCTGCTGTGCATAAGGTCGCTATGAGTTGGTACCAACTCAATGGCACCTAACAACTACAACAACAACAAAGGCAAGAAGTGGCTGGCTTACAAACTTTTAAGAAGGAGCCTAAATCCAGAGGGTGTGGAGGAGTGTAGAATCTCCACTGAGTAGTATCCAATCTGTCTTGGCGGGGCTGATGAAAGGAGATGGGAATAGGTCCCTTGTGGTACAATGGTGAATAATTGTTTTCAGGACTGATTGTGAGGGTTGGAAATGTAAAGGTGGAAGTTTTGTAGCAAAAGGAGGGGAGTGATTGACTATGCAGTCGAGTAGTCGAGGTCCCTGGAACCATCAAGGGAGAAGAGTGAAGTGTGAGACCCTACCCAGAGAAGCAGTGACCCCAGAGATGGAGGCAGAGACAATGGAGTGGCTGGGGACTCTAGACCTAGAGAGGGAGAGGGACTGTGTGCTGATGACCGGGGGACAGGCTTGCAGGGTATACCCTTTGGTTGGTTGATGATGCATGCAGTGGATTGTAACCATGGCAATGAAAGGATATACAATAGGATGAATGTAAAGCTAATGTTCTCCCATATAAACTATCACATAATTCATAATAAAACATTTTTTAAAAATGAAATGGAATGTATAAACATCGATAGCCTAGACACTAGTGAGCTAAAATGAACAAGTATTGGCAAATATATGGTTTGTTATGCCAGGAATGGCAAATTAAAGAGAAATGACATCACATTCATCATCAAAAAGAACATTTCAAGATCAATCTTGAAGTAAAATGCTGTCTGTGATAGGATGATATTCTTATGCCTAAAAGGAAGACCAATTAATATGATTAGTATTCAAAGTTAAGCATCCACTACCTAATCAATGATGATGAAATTGAAGAACTCTACCAACTTCTTCAGTCTGAAATGGATAAAACATACAATCAATGTGTACTAGTAATGACTGGTGATTAGAATGCGAACATTGGAAACAAAGAGTAAAGAACAGTAGTTGAAAAATATTTCCTTGGTTGTAGAAGTGATACTAGGGATCACAAGATAGAATTTTGCCAGACCAATGACTTATTCATTGCAAATACCTTTTTTCCAACAACATAAATAGCTACTGTACACAAGGACCACACCAGAGGGAATACACAAGAATCAAATTGACTACATCTGTGGGAAGAAATGGTGAAGAAACTCGATATCATCATCCAAAGCAGGCCAGGGCCAGACTGTGGAACAGACCATCAATTGTTCATATGCAAGTTCAAGTTAAAGGTGAGAAAAATTAAAACAAATACATGAAAACTAAATTATGACTTGGAGCATATCCCACCTGAATTTAGAGACCATCTCAAGAACAGATCTGATGCATAAGACACTAATGACTGAAGACCACAGGAGTTGTGGAATGACATCAAGAGTATCATACAGGAAGAAAGCAAAAAGTCATTTAAAAGAAAGAAAGAAAAGACCAAAGTGAATGTCATAAGATACTCTGAGACTTGATTTTGAACATAGAGAAACTAAAACAACTAGAAGAAATGGGGAAGTAAAAGAGCTGAACAGAAAATTTCAGTGGGCAGTTCTAAAAAGCAAAGTCAACTATTATAATGAAATGTGCAAAGACATGGAGTTAGAAAACCAAAAAGGAAGAATACAGTCAACATTTCTCAAGCTGGAAGAGCTGAAGATAAATTCAAGGCTTGGATTGCAATATTGAAGGATTCTATGGTTGGAGTCCTGGTGTGGTGCTGTGGATTAATGTGCTGGTCTGCAAAGTTGCTTTGAAGAAGGCCGGCAGTTCAAGCTCACCAGCTGCTCCTCAGAAACCCTATAAAGGGTCATTATGGGTCAGACCAACTCAATGGCACTTAACAATTATAACAACAACATGGGCAAAATAGAGGCCTGATGTGGTACGGTGGGTTAATGTGCTAGACTTCAAGTTCAGTTTGAACTGCAAGGTTGGTGGTTCAAGCTCACCAGCCACTCCTTGGAAATCCTACACAGGGTCACTATGAGTCGGAACTGACATGACAGCACTGAACTAACTAACTGTGGGTAAACTATTTAAGACAGAGGAAGCCTCAAAAGAAGATGGAAAGAATATATAGAGTCATTGTAACAAAAAGAATTGGCCAATGTTCAGTCATTTCAAGAGGTATCATATGATCAAGAATCAATGGTTTTACCTAGCCTTGATGGCTTGATAATCAGAACTTTACTAGAGGAAGATTAAAAAAAAAAGATAAGAAAGAAAGAAAAAGAACAAAACAATTTTTGATAAAGGAAACGAGGGTAAATTGCTACAATTTGATGAACTTGACCTATACTCATGGAGGTAGTAATTCTAAATACCAACTGAGAGGAAAGGCGTCTTCACATCACGAATCAATGCTATCCCCTCTGTACACTGACTGGGTAGATAGGGATGGGCAACTTAGACATTGGCTACCGAAAATGAGGGGGCGATAAAGGCATGAAGTGACTGGCTTACAAGGTTTCAAGGGCGAGTTTCACTTAAGAGTGTGTGGGGGAAGAAAGAATCATTTTCATCTTGTCTAGATGGGTCTGGTCAAAAAAAGGTGAGGATAAGATACTTATGATTCAATAGTGAGTAATCGTTATCATGACTAATTGCGATTATCACAATTGTAAAGGTAAGAAGTAACAAAAACAGGTGAGTAGTTAATCTTACAGACCAGAAACAAAGGACCCTAGGACCATCAAGGGACAAGAGCACAAGCAGAATATGAGACCTTATCCAGAGAAGCAGCGACACCAGAGATGGAGGCAAAGATGGGGATGTGGAGAGAGGGAGCAGCTGAGCACTCTAGATTCATGGGAAGAGAGGGAATAAGAGCTGGTGGCCAGGAAGCAGACTTGCAGAATGTGCCCTTTGGTAGTGTAAAATATTATATGTGCCTGAGTCTTAAAAAAAAAAAAAAAAAAGCTAAAATGAATAGAGAGAAATACTGTTAACTGATGGTATGTGGAGGGGATTATAATCATTGTAATGAAACAAGGTGTATGATTCGTTGAATGCAAAACTGATGATCTGCCCTGAATTTATTGAATTGTGGATTCACTGAATCCACAATAAAAACTTTAAACAACAACAACAAAAAGAACCAATGGTACTTAAGAAGGAAATCCAAGCTGCAAACTAAAGGCATAAGTAAAAAACAAGACTCCAGGAATTGACAGAATATAAATTGATTTTTTTCAACAAACTGATGCAATGCTGGAGGAGCTCACTCTTCTATGTCAAAAAGTTTGAAATACAGCTACCTACCCAACCAACTGAAGAGGTCCATATTTGTACCCATTCCAAAGAAAGTAACCCAACAGAATGTGGAAATCATCAAACAACATCATCAATATCACATGCAAGTAAAATTTTGCTGATGATAAATTTAAAATGGTTGTAACAGTACATTGGCAAGGAACTGCAAGGAATTTGATCCAGATTCAAAAGAGGACATAGAACTAGGGATATCATTGCTTACATCAGATTGATCTTGTCTGAAAGCAGAGAATACCAGAAAGATGTTTATTTGTGCTTTTTGACTATGCCAGGGCATTCTACCTACATAGTTTGTGCAGGTCATAACAAACTATGGATAACATTAGAAAGAATGGGTACTCCAAAGCACTCATGAAGAGCCTGTACAATAGGCAGTCATTCGAACAGAACAGTAGGATAATGAATAATCTAAAATCAGGAAAAGTGTGTGCCATGGTTGTATCATTTCACCATAATTATTCAATCTGTATGCTGAACAAATAATTTGAGAAGCTGGATTATATGAAGAAGAATGTGGCATCAGAATTGGAGGAAGACTCATTAACAACTTGTGATATGCAGATGACACAACTTTGCATGCTAGATGCAAAGAGGGTTTGAAACACTTACTGATGAAGATCCAAAACTACAATCTTCAGTATGGATTACACCCAACTATAAACAAAACAAAACTCACAACTGTACCTATAGAGAAAAGATTGAAGATGTCAAAGACCTCATTTTGCTTGCATCTTCAATTAACACTCTTGGAAGCAGCAGTCAAGAAATCTGCATTAGGCAGATCTGCTACAAAAGACACCTTTAAATTGTTAAAGACCAAAGATAATCAGTTTGAGGTCAAAGGTATGCCTGACCCAAGCTGTATGCATGTTAAAGTTGAGCAATGTATGGGCTGAAGTGTAGCAACAATTGTAAGGTACAAGACTGTGCCGTGTTTTGTTCTGTTAATAGGGACTCCAAAGCACCTAGCAACAACATAGAAGAATTACTGCATTTGAATTTTATTGTTGGCAAAGAATATTGAAAGCACTATGGACTGCCAGAATAATAAATGAAGCTGTCTTGAAAGAAGTACAGCCAGAATGTTTCTTAGAAGCTAGGATGCTAAGACTTTGGACATGCTGTCAGGAGAGATCAGTCCCTGGAGAAGGACATCATGCTTAGTGAGGGTCAGTGAAAAATAGGAAGACTTCAACAAGCTGTATTGACATGGTTGCAGCAACAATGGGTTCAAACATAACAATTGTGAGGATGGTACAGGAACAAATCGTGTTTTGTTCTGTTGTGCCCAGGGTCACTATGAGTCAGAACTGACTCAATGGCACCTAACAACAATATGAGTTTAAGATGTTAGAAGATCTGTTTGTTTGTTTTCTCCCCTAATGCATCATTTGGCACTGTGGGTTAATGTACTGGACTGCAATGTCAGTTTGAACTATAAGGTTGGTGATTCAAGCTCACCAGATGCTCCTTTGAAACCCTATATGGGGTCACTATGGGTCAGAACTGACTCAACGGCACTTAACAACAACAACAAATGCATTGTTGGAGAACATGTGTTAACCAATAGGCACAAGGACTATTTGTGGATTAACTAGATTTTCCAACATCAATTAATATAATTACAGGCATGAAAACATTACCCCACATATGCCAGCTGATTTTAGTAGCAAATATGTATTAAGTGGTTAGTATGCTCCAGATACCATTTTAAGCAATGTGTGTGTTTATATATCTCATGGAGTCTATGGGTGGTGCAAATGGTTAAGCGGTGTACTAATAGCCAAAAGGTTGGCCATTTGAACCCCCACCCAGGCCTGGTGATCTACTTTCAAAAGGTAAGAATCATTAAAAACCCCACGGAGCACATACACACACACAAGGGCTTGGCTTCCAAAAGTTAATGGAAATTTTCCATTATCTTCTTTTTTATTTTTTTTTTAAGCTTTTTGTTTTGAATTGAATGAGAATACTAGTTGTACAATCATATCACTCTGAAAAAGTACCTCTCACAATTTATTCCTATTTTTGTAGGGCCAATTCCATAGTTAGATTGGTTTGGCACTGTGAGTACATGAACTTTTTTTTGTCATAAATGAGCTAGTCACCAAAGAGTAGGTTTACAGGGCATGTTTTCAATTCCAAGTGTTAATGGGATATGGCTCCTCATCAAGTGGAGAAAATATCTGTGAAATGGTTGTTGAATAAATAAAGCTGCTCCAGGCCTCATCAAGATGTTTATCTCTTATACTCATTGGTTGAATCTACTCCCATTGAAAAGCTCAGTCAGATGCAGGATATATTAGTGCAGTGATTAACAGCATAGGACCTGGAGTCAGACCTTCTGAGCTAAAATTCTGGCTCCACTAATTATTAGCTGTGTGACCCTCTCTAAGTCTCAATGATCTCGTCTGTAAAATGGGGATAATATTGTCATCTACCTTATGAGCTAATGTGAGAGTTAACTTATATGATATATATGGGTGGAGGGAAGGCTTCAAAAAGTTTGTGGAAAATGGAATTAAAAGATAATGGACAAATCTATAGGTAGAAACCGGAACCACATCCAGATCTCCAGAGATGAGAAATCTCCACTTGAAAGGATGAGCAGACCATCCTGGAGCGGCTAGAAGAATTAAAGATACCTCTTGAAAGAAAGACCTGCAGGAAAAATGGAGGCAGATGGGCTATTACTACAAGAACAAACAAATCGCTTCCCTAGAAAACATCAAGGCAAGTGGCCAGGTCCTCTCAACACAAACCCCCTTCTAAGACTAAGACTCAATGGAAATACACGCTCTGATTGGTGACCACACACATC
>NW_006408569.1:15995265-16039712 GCF_000296735.1 Chrysochloris asiatica | reverse complement strand
AAAACATTAAAAAAAAAAAAAAAGATAATGGGCACAGATGAAATTCAGGACCTTATCCAGAGAAGCAGCTACACCAGAGATGCATGCAGAGATGGGGACATGGAGAGAGGGAGAAGCTGAGGGCTGAGGACTCTAGATTCATGGGAAGACAGGTACTAAGAGCTGGTGGCCACGAGGAAGATTTGCAGAATGTGCCCTTTGGTGGTGTAAATTATTATATATGCCTTCTTTAAAAAAAAAAAAGAGTTAAAGTGAGCAGAGAGAATCATTGCAATGAAACAAGTGGTTACGATTCAGGCTGCGAACCTTAAGGTCAGCAGTTCAAAACTATCAGCTGTTCCGTGGGAGAAAGATGAGACTTTCTGCTCCCGTAAAGATTTACAGCCTTGGAAACCTGTATAGGGTCACTAGGAGTCGGAACCGACTCCACAGCACATAACCACCACCACCAATGAAACCAAGTATATGGTTTGTTGAATGTAAAACTGATGATCTGCCCTGTAAACTTTCACTCAATCCACAATACAAACTTAAAAAAAAAAAAAAAAAAGAAGATAACGGAAAGAAAGATTATGAAAATCAAAGACTCCAAACAATTAGTCCAATGGACTAATGGACAACACGAACATCACTGTCCATGACCCCAAGACTAGAAGAATTAGATAGCCTGCATACCATTACTAACATCTCTGAAAAAGATCACATTAGAAGGTCCTGGATAGAATGGGAGAAAATGTGAAACAAAACTCAAAATAATAAAAATGACCAAGGTTATTGGTCAGATAGAGACTGATGGAAACCCTGAGACTATGGCCCTTGGTCTGGAATTGAACTCACTCCCATGGCTCAATTTTACATTGCTGTTGTTGTTAAGTGCCTTCGAGTTTGTTCCAACCCATAGTGACCCTATATAGGATATCTGAGAAGCTTGAACAGCTGACCTTGCAGTTCAAATGGCTTTGCAGTCTGGCACATGAACCCACACTGCTGCATCAGGATTAGGGGTAAGTTAATTAAATATTTTACCAAATATAGCAGGTTACTTTTTAAATTGATAATTTTGTATGGCCTGGGAATAATGTTAGAAATTTTGGCAGAAAAAAAAGGTTCCCCATCCCTGCTATAATGGCATCTCTCCCTGACTAGTTTAACTGCTGCTATGGGAAGTTAATCAAGTGTCTGGTAGAACTAGAATAGAGAGTAATGCTCCTGTCACTCTTTGTAAGGTTTTATTCCACTTCTCCTGCTTCTAATGACTGGATGCAAGCTGCTCCAGAGAACCTTCCTGATACCTTCATATCTTCTTTATCCCTTTCACTCCATCCAAAGTCTAAGAAAGAAGATGGTCAGGGGGGCATGGTTAGGATAAAGTATAAGATAGAGATAGGGAAGTAAACTACTTAAATTTGTCATCCTCCATGCCAAGCTCACACCTACATCCAAGCACTATGTCTGCTCAGATTAATTTCAACAGGAGTTTGTCTAAGATTGATTTTCCATAGTAAGAATTCCAAAGTTCTTATAGAATCCTATTTTAAAAGTTATGTTTATAAGCTGAGAGTAAAACCATCTTCCACTACTCTATAGTTGTGATTCTATACCTCACACTTAGGTCTGTGTCCTCCATAATATTCAAATTATATGTTGGCCTAGGTTCTAAACAGGAGACAGTGCAGCAACTGGATTTACCTTCAACCAAGCCAAGCTGCCTTATTTCTACCAGCCTGAATCTACTGGTGAGCTGGGTGAAAAGTCTTTCAAAATCTTCAAAAGACAAAGACAGTTAAGGGATTTGGCAGGTGTTACCTACCTGTATATCAAAGAGAATACCCCTATGATATAGAAACTAGGGCTGCATAGAATGGGACCTTTCAGGAGTGGGTGAGTAATTGTTTAACTTCCTAAGGAATCACTACATAATCAAGAGGTAATTCATCTTCAATGACTAAGGAAAACAGTATAAAATGTCCTCAAAAAGCTAGAAATAGAAATATCCTATGATCCAGCAATACAACATCTAAGTATATACCTTAGAGAAATAGAATTGATGATAAGAACAGAACACACCTATGTTCACTGCAGCATTATGCAAAATAACAAAAAGATGAAAAAACGTAACTGCCCATCAACAGAAGAATTGACATGCAAACTGTGGTACATATACACTATTTTAGTTATCAAATGCTGCTATAACAGAAATGCCACAAGTGGATGGCTTTAAGAACCAGAAATTTACTCTCTCACAGCTTAGGAGGCTAGAAACCTAAATTCAGAGCACCAGCTCTGGAGAAAGATCTTTCTTTCCTTTCAGCATCTGTAGGCTCAGCATTTATTGGAGGCCTCCATGTGTCTTCCTCTGGATCTAGGAATGCCACAGTGCAGGGACCCTAGGTCCAAAGGACATACTCTATTTTTCTGTGTTGGTGGTAGTAGTTTGCTCTTTGTTCAACTCTCTCGCCTTTTACCTCTTGTAAGGTAAAAGATGTTGCATACCACACCCTTAGGAATCTCCCTTGAATCAGGGTAGTGATGGGGAGTGCAGTGGCTCCATAGGATAAGCATTGGACCGTGAGAAAAATGCAGGAGAAAGATGAGGCTTTCTGCTCCCACAAAAATGTACAAGCCTCCAAAATCTTATAAAGGGTTGTTATGAGGTGGAACAGACTAAACAGCACTTAACAACAACAACATGCTACACTTAATCCTCTACTGGTTTGTCACATCATGGGGGATAGTTACATCTCAACTGTCAAACCACTGAGAAGTCTGGCCCAGTCAATATAACACAAAACCTTAAGTATCATACACACAATGGGATAATATGCAGCCATAAAGAATAATGGTGAGTTCTCAAAATATAGTAAAACATGGATTAAAATAGAGGACATTATTCTGAGTGAAGTAAGTCATTCACAAAAGGACAAAAACTGCATGATCTTACCGTTATACAAAGATCTGAATAGGTATGCACAGAGAAGGCAACATTCTTTGGTGATTGCCAGTGATAAGAAGGTGAAAAAGGGTGAATCACTTTCTAGGTAGGAGACACTTGTTAGGTTTGATGATGGGTAAGGCAATATTGAATAAGGGTGAAGTCAGGAAGTACACTAAGAAGACACTAAGAAAGTGCCATGGGCTGCCAAAAGAACCAATAGATCCGTTTTGGAAGAAGTGCAGCCAGAGTGCTCCTTGGAGGCCAAGATGGCCAAACTTCATCTCTCATACTTTGGACATATTGTCAGGAGGGACCAGTCATTGGAAAGGGATATCATGTTTGGTAAGGTAGAGTGTCAGAGAAAAAGAGGAAGATCCCCAATGAGATGGATTGGCCAAGTGGCAGCATCAATGGACTCAAGCGTGGCAACAGTAGTGAGGTTGTCCCAGGATCGGGCAGTATTTCATTCTGCTGTGCATAAGGTCGCTATGGGTTGGTACAAACTTAATGGCACCTAACAACAACAACAACAGGAAGTACACAAAAATTATTTTTGATAAAATAATTACAACATATACAATTTTGCAACAACAGTAGTAACAACAAAAAATATATATGTGTGGTTACATGGGTAAATATGTATGCTTATACGAAGGGGCTTCTAAAAGTTTGTGGGAAAATTGCATAACTTTTCATTCAATTGTCGGTGAACTTTTTGAAGCCCCCTAGTATATGTACATGGAGTTCTGGTGTGGTAATGTAGGGTCAGCATTGGACTGCTAACCATAAGATTGGTTGTTCAAACCCACCAGCTGCTCCTTGGGAACCCTATACAAGGTCAATATGAGTTGGAACTGACTCTACAGCACATACACAGTATATGTAGGTTGTTGTTAAGTATCATGGAGTCCATTCCTACTTATAGTGATGCTATATAGGGTTTCTGAGGCTTTCGATCTTCATGGGAGTAGAAAGCCTAATCTTTCTCCATAGAGCAGCTAGTGGGTTCTTGCCACAGCCCTTGTAGTTCGCAGTCCACTGCTTATCATATGGAGCCACCGAGCTCCCAAGTATGTAGTATATGTATGTTGTTGTTGTTAAGTGCCGTCGAGTCGGTTCTGACCCATAGCGACCCCGTACAGGGTTTCCGAGGCTGTAAATCTTTACGGGAGCAGAAAGACTCATCTTTCTCCTGCGGAGCAGCTGGTAGTTTCGAACTGCTGACCTTAAGGTTTGCAGCTCGATTAGTAACCACTACACTACCAGAGCTCCTTAGTATATGTATAAGTAAACACATATGGCTACATGGGTATACATGTATAGGTGTTTCTGTGTTGCTGCTGTTGTTGTTGAGTGCCATCAAATAGGTTCTGACTCATAGGATTTCCAGTGAGTAACTGGTGAGTTTGAACCTCCAACCTTGCAGTTCAAACTGACCTTGTGGTCAAGTGCTTATCCTACAGAGCCACAAACAAATATATATATACAGGTTTCTGTGCGCTATTGTTGTTAAGTGCCGTCAAGTTGGTTCCAACTCATAGTGACCCTGTATAGGGTTTCCAAGGAGTGGCTGGTGAGCTTGAACCACCGACCTTATGGTTCAAACCGACCTTGCAGTCCAGCTCATTAATACACAGCACCACACCAGGACTCCCAACAACAACAATATGTTATTGTTGTTAGGTGCTGTCAAGTTGGATCCAACTCATAGCGACCCTATGTACAACAGAACGAAACACTGCCTGGTCCCGGGCCAACCTCACAATTGTTGCCACTCTTGAGCCCACTGATGCTGCCACTTTGCCAATATATCTCGCTGGGGGTCTTCTTCTTTTTCTTTGACTCTCCCCCTTACCAAACATGATATCCTGCTCCAGTGACTGGTCCCTCCTGATAATTTGTCTAAAGTATGAGAGACAAACTTTGGCCATCCTGGCCTCCAAGGAACACTCTGACTACACTTCTTCAAACACAGATCTGTTGGTTCTTTTGGCAGCCCATAGCACTTTCAATATTCTCCTCCAACACCGTAACTCAAGAGCATCAATTCTTCTACAGTCTTCCTTATTCACTGTCCAGCTTTCACATGTATATGAGGTTATTGAAAATACCATGGCTTAGGTTAGGCGCACCTTAATCCTCAAGCTGACATCTTTGCTCTTCAACACTTTCAAGAGGTCTTGTGCAGCAGATTTGCCTAATGCAATACGTCGTTTTATTTCTTGACTGCTGCTTCCATGAGTGTTGATAGTTGATCCAAGAAGAATGAAGTCCTTGACAACTTCAATCTTTTCTCCGTTGATAAGAATGTTGTTTATTGGTCCAGTGGTGAGGATTTTTGTTTTCTTTACATTGAGATGTAATCCATACCGAAGGCTGTGCTCTTTGATTTTCATCAGTAAATATTTTAAGTCCTCTTCACTTTCAGCAAGCAAGATTGTATCATCTGCATATCACAGGTTGTTCCTCCCATCCTGATGCCAAGTTTTTCTTCATATAACCCAGTTTCTCGGATTATTTGCTCAGCATACAGGTTGCATAAGTATGGTGAAAGAATACAATGCTGTCGCACACCTTTCTTAATTTTAAGCCATTCAATGTTCCCAAGTTCAGTTCAAACAACTGCCTCTTGGTCCATGTACAGATTCCTCATGAGCACAATTTTATCCCTGTTTAGGTCATAGTTTTTTTAAGTCATGGTGAAAATAAAAAGCACACTGGCATTTAGTTACTATTATTTATTTAAAGTATTCTACACTGGCATTGGCCATTTTGAATCTGACAACCACATGGTTTACTATGCTGGAAATGACAAATTGAAGAGGAATGGTGTTGCATTCATTGTCAAAAAGAGCATATCCAGATTAGTCATGGAGTACAACGCTGTCTGTGATTGGATAATATCCATGTGCCTACAAGGAAGACCAGTTAAGACCACTATTATTCAAATTTATGCACCAACCACTAAAGCCAGTGAGGATGAAATAGAAGAATTCTACCAACTTCGATCTGAAATTGACCAAACATGCAATCAAAATGTATTAATCTTTACTGGTGATTGGAATGCAAAGGTTGGGAACAAAGAGGAAGGATCAGTAGTTGGAAAATATGGCCTTGGTGATAGAAATGATGCCAGAGATCGCATGATAGACTTCTACAAAATCAATGATTTATTCATTTCAAATACCTTCTTTAGACAGCATAAGAGACGATTATACACATGGACCTCACCAGATTGAATACATAGAAATCAAATTGACTACATATGCCGAAAGAGACGAAAAACATCAGTGAAAACAAGGCCAGGGGCAGATTGTGGAACAGACCATCAACTGCATATATGCAAATTCAAACTAAAGTTTGAAGGAAGAAGTCCAAGGTGCATTGAAGGAACTGGCAAGGCACCAGGAATTGATGGAATAAAAATCATCTCTGCCAAGAAATTTGGAAGACAACTATCTGGCCAACTGACTGGAAGAGATCCGTTATTTGTGCCCATTCCAAAGACAGGTGACCCAACAGAATGTGGAAATCATCGGACATTATCTTTGATATCCCATGCAAGGAAAGTTTTACTAAAGATAATACAGAAACGGCTGCAAGCATATATTGTATATGAAAATGGCACCACATTTCTTCAATTTTTCATTCCAGGCATAGTAAACTATATGATTGTTTGATTCAAAATGGCCAATACCTATCGATTTTAGCTCCACTAATGCATAGAATATGTTTTTTATGTAGTTCAAATTGATGACTTCCAATTTTCCTAAATTCATACTTTGCACATTTTGATTATTAATGAATGTTAGCAGCTGTGTCTCCTCATTTTGAGTTGTGTCCCATCAGCAAATGAAAGTCCTGAAAGCTTTTCACTATCCACATCATTATGGTCAACTCTACTCTGAAGAAGCAGCTCTTCCCCAGTCGTATTTTGAGTGCCTTCCAACCTGAGGGGCTCATCTTCCTGTATTATATCTGACCATGTTTCTCTACTATTCATAAGGTTGTCAGTGGATAACCAATCAGAAGTGGTTCACCTCTCCTTCTTCCTAGTCTGTCTTAGTCTGGAAGCACCATGGAAACCTCTCTACCATGGGTAACCCTGCTGGTATTTAAAATACTAGTGTATAGCTTTCAGCATCGCAGTTTAAATTGGCTCTGACTCACAGTGTCCCCATGTACAACAGAATGAAACACTACCTATTCCTGTGCCATCCTCACAATTATTGCCATGTTGGAGTTCATTGTTGCAAACACTGTGTCAATCCATTCATGTCAATCCCATTGAGGATCTTCCTATTTTTCACTAACCCTCTACTTTACTAAAGGAGCTCAGGTAGTATAGTGGTTACAAGTTGGGCTGCTAATCTCAAGGTCAGCAGTTCGAAACTACCAGCCATTCCACGGGAGAAAGATGAGGCTTTCTGCTCCTGTAAAGATTTACAGCCTCAGAAACCCTATACAGGGTTGCTATGAGTTGTAACAGACTCCACGGCATATAACCACCACTACCACCTACTTTACCAAGCACAGAGCCCTTCTCTAGACACTAGCTCCTTCCGATACATGTCCAAATATATGAGACTAAGTCTATCCATCTTCCCTTCTAAGCAGCATCCTGGCTGTATTTCTTACAAGACAGATTTGTTTGGTCTGAAATTCCATATTTTTTTGCCAACACCATAATTTAAAGACATCAGTTGTTGTTGTTGTTGTGTGCTGTTAATATGGTTCAACTCATAGCACCTCTGTATTTGTGTTCTGAGACTGTAAATCTTTACGGGAGCAGAAAGCCTCATCTTTCTCCTACAGAGCAACTGGTGGATTCAAACCACTGACCATGCAGTTCACAGCCCAACGTGTTGCCCACTACGCCACCAGAACTCAATTCTTCTTAGATTTTCTTTATTCATTGTCCAGCTTTCGCCTGCATATCAGGTGATTGAAAAAAAAAACATGGCTTGGGTCAGGCACACCTTAATCTTTAAAGTGATATCTTTGCTTTTTGAAACTTTAAAGACGTGTTTTGCAGCAATGAAAATACATCCTTTGATTTCTTGACTGTTGCTTCCTTTGGCATTGATTATGGATCCATGTAAAATGAAACCCTTGACAACTTCAGTCATTCCTCTGTGTATCATAATACTGCTTATTATTACCATTGTGAGGATTTTTGTTTTCTTTAGGTTGAGGTGTAGTCCATACTGAAGGCTATAGCCTTTGATCTTCATCAGTATGTGTTTCATGTCTTCTTCCCTTTCAGCAAGTAAGATTGTTTCATCTGCATATCACATGTTGTTCATGAGTTTTCCTCCAATCCTGATTCCATATTTTTCTTCATATAATATATCCACTTGGATTGTTTGCTCAACATACAGATTAAATAAGTATGGTGAAAGGATACAACCCTGATGCACACCTTACCTGATTTTAAAAGACATACTTTCCTTTCTCTTAAAATCAGAAAGTTGTTCTGTTTGCCTCTTGGTCTATGCACAGGTTTAGCATGAACACAATTAGGTGTTCTGTAATTCCCATTCTTCACAATGTTATCCATAGCTTGTTATGATCCACATAGTCCAATCTCTTTGCATAGTCAATAAAAAACAGGTAAACATCTTTCTGGCATTCTCTGCTTTTAACCACGACTCATCTGACTTGAGCAATGATATCCCTCTTTCTATGTCCTCTTCTGAATCCATCTGAATTTCTGGCAGTTCCCTGTCAAAGTACTTCTGCAACCATTTTTAAATTATCTTCAGCACAATTCTACTTGTGTATGATATTAATAATGCTGTTTGATGATTTCCACATTTTGTTGGATCACCTTTCTTTGGAATGGGCACAAATATGAATCTCTTCCAGTCAGTTGACCAAATTTCTTGGCTTAGATGAGGGAGCACTTCTAGTGTTGTATCCATTTGATGAAGCATCTCAACTGGCATTCTATAAATTCCTGAAGCCTTGTTTTTCACCAGTGACAAGTACAGCTTTTATTTTTTCCTTCAATACCATCGGTTCATGATCATATTCTCTCTCCTGAAATGGTTGAAGATCTACCAATTCTTTTTGATACAATGACTCTGTGTATTCTTTCCATCTTTTGTTAATACTTCCTGCATCATTCCATATTTTGCCCATAGAATCCTTCAATATTGCAATCAGAAGCCTGGATTTTTTTCATCAGTTCTTTCAGCTTGAAACATATCAGGCATGTTCTTCTAATTCCAGACTTTTGTACATTTCATAATAATACTTTACTTTGTCTTCTCAAGCCACCCTTTGAAATCTTTAATAATTCTTCCTGTAACTTAATAAATCTTCCATTTTTGTCTTAGTTATCTAGAGTTGTTATAACAGAAATACCACAAGTGGATCACTTTAACAATCATAATTATTCTCTCACAATTTAGGAGGCTGTAAGTTCAAATTCAGAGTGCCAGTTCTGTTGTTACTGTTGTTGTTAAATGCTGTCCATTCAGTTCCAACACATAGCAACCGAGTATAGAATTTCTGGGAACCAGCTGGTGGGTTTGAACTGCCAACCTTACAATTAGCAGGATTCCTAGGAGAAGCCTTTCTCTATCCGCTCTGGGGAAAGAGTTTTGTCTCCTTTCAACATCTATGCCCCTTGGAGATATCCATATGTCATAAACATTTTAGGATTAAGGCAGCTACCTTATTCCAAAATTATAAAAATATGAACCAATTCAACTGGAAAAATTAAGTGAAGCAAATAGTCCCTTGGTTTAAGAGTTAATCTCATCATTTAAATCAAGCGAGAGACCAGATCCAGTTTTTGTTTTTTTTTTAAAGCAAAGAAGAAAACATTAGACAAATGTAGCTATTTTATCTCTCCATGTGCAATTAAATTGTTTTCAGTTGGCATGGTTTGGGGAAGCACCTGATACCTAGTCTTTTGTATGGCTTAAACTGTGAGCACTCCTTAAGCCTTTGCAGGCACTGAGAGGTTGACAAAGTCCTAGGGTTTGTAAACATTAATGATTTTTTAAAGCCATCCAGCTTTATTAGAAAATTTCCCTTGAATAAGAGCCATAAGAGCAATAAAATGTAGCAATTAGAAGGGTCCTCACACAGCTGTTTGATTACAGGAGCCCTGTCCTAGATTGTAACAGATGTTGTAACAAATGATTCATGAGAGCTGTTAAGAACCACAGTTTATAACAGTAACACAAAAGCTAGTTATTGTTCAAGTTTATATTGTCACAAGAGTCTTGTTTTAAAATAATTTATATATCTGAGCTTCCCTACAAAGAAGCACCAAGCAAATGCAAAATGAGGGTACCAAAAACCACAACCCACTGCTGTTAAATCAAATCCAACTCATACCCAGTGACCTTATAGAATCATTAGAACTGCCCCGTAGGGTTCTCCTCTTTATGGAAGTAAATTGCCAAGTCTTTCTCTTGTGAAGTGGCTGGTGGGTTCAAACTGCTGATCTTTAGGTTAGCACACAAGCACTTAATCACTGTGCCACCATGACTCCTAAAATAAGAACAGTAACAGAAAAGAACATGATCATCCCATCCTTATAGTGTGGCACTGTAGGACCAGCACTGGACTGCAAAGCACAAGATCAGCAGTTCAAATCTACCAACTGCTCCTCGGAAACCCTATATAGGGTTGCTATGAGTCAGAACCAACTTGGCAGCACTAAACAACTACAACAATCCTCTTCTTGGTTTATCCCATCAGATCACATCATGGAGGATCATCACATACCTGCCAAACCACTGAGAATCATGGCCCAGCCAAGCGGATACATATTATGAGGGGACACAATTCAATCCATGAAATTCTACCCTTTGGCCACTCAAACTTCATGTCCTTACCACATTCAAAACATTTTCACCCCACCATATCAACCCCAAAATCTTACAAGTCCAGATTCTAAATTGGGGCACAATTTCTCTTCATCTGTGAATCTAGAATACAAGTTATCTGTTTCCAAAGTACAATGACAGAACAGGCTACAAGGTAGGCATTTTCATTACAAATGGAAGAATCTGGAGAGGAAGATGACATAACAGGCACCAAGTGAGTTAAAAACCCAACAATTTACATTAGCTATCAAGACTTGAAAATAATTCTCTGTTCTCTGAGACCATCTAGGTCAGGGGTGGGGAACCTTTTTCTGTTAAAATTTGTAATATCATTCACAGGCCTTAGGAAATTGTCAACTTAAAAATTAGCCTACTATATTTGGTCATTTAATTGTTGTAGTTAGATGCCATCTTATGCACAGTAGAACGAAATACTGCCCAATCTTGGGCCAACCTTACTACTGTTGCCACACTTGAGCCCATTGATGCTGCCACTTTGCCAATCCATCTCACTTGGGGTCTTCCTCTTTTTCTCTGACCCTCCAGTGACTGGTCCCTCCTGACAATATGTCTAAAGTATGAGAGACGAAGCTTGGCCATCCTGGCCTCTAAGGAGCACTCTGGCTGCACTTCTTCCAACATAGATTAGCTCACCCTTAATGTGATGGCTAGAACTGTGGTTGCCTTGGCAGGGTCAGACCAAATGATTTTGCAGACCTTATACTGATGTTCCCCACCCCTGGTCTAGACAATGACCTTTCCCTCTAGATTCTGGGTGTAGCCATGTAGTCTGGATTCTGGGTAGAGGCCACTAAAGCCTAAACTTCAGCTCTGCCTTCCAGACCCACTGGAATGACAACGCTGCTCCCAACTAGAAGAATGGGCAACCTCATTCTTCTAGTCCATCTGAGTGGTGAACCCACCTCCTCGGCCCCAGCAGACCCTGTTCTTCTGTCCCCTTGTGTATGGCAGCCCTGCCCTCTCAGTTTCGGGCAGAGGCCCCATCTTAATGGCACACTCCAGAACCAAGTCTGTGAAGAAGCCAACTCCCTGAAACTTAGGAAACGGTGACCCTACCCTTAGAAACTGAGACTTAGAAACTTTGAGACTGAGACAACTCTGCTTCCCATGCTCCTGGTCTCTTCAGCTTCCCTCTTGGTTCCTTGATCTTTAGAAGAGGTCAGCCTGGTCTCTGCTTTACAAAATTCTTTAGCTCTGCTAAAAAGAACCCATAGGTACCTCGCTCCACCAGTAAATCTTGGCTTGAAGTAACTCATCTCTCTAGTTCTAAGGGTCAGAGAGCCCAATGCTGCCTACAAAGGCTTGGTGGTGGTGGTGGTGGTAGCGTGCCGTGGAGTCGGTTCCAACTCATAGCGACCCTGTGTAGTGAGTTTCGGAGTCTGTAAATCTTTACGGGAACAGAAAGCCTCATCTTTCTCCCACAAAATGGCTGCTAGTTTCAAACTGCTGACCTTGAGGTTAGCAGCCTAACTCATAACCACTATGCTACCAGAGCTCCTTGACAAACGCTTGTTGTTGTTGAGTGCCATCGAGTCGATTACCACCCATAGTTACCCTGTATAGGGTTTCCAAGGAGTGACTGGTGAGCTTGGACCACTCACCTTGCAATTCAAACAACTTTGCAGTCTAGCTCATTAACCCACACCAGGACTCCTGACAAAGTGTTAGAGGCATCGTATTCCTCCAGGAAGCCTCTTACACAAAGGTGCTCATCTTTATTACTCCGTGGGTAAGTTCCCATGCCATCTTGTGTTGATCTCCTAATTCTGCTGCTACAGTTTCTCTGCTGCTGCTTCTCATCATCTGTGCCACCTAAGGTGTTACAGCTCTCCTCACTTTCTTCTGGGTCCTTACCAGGCAGCTTCCAGCTCCTGCATGTTATCCAATTCCAAAATCATTTTCAAATTTTAGGTATCTGCTAGGGCAGCACTCCATTCTCCTGGGATCAAATTCTGTCAGTTCTCTAATGTTGTTATAACAGAAATACCACAATGGATGGCTTTAACAGACAGAAGGCTAGCAGTTTTGGAGGCTAGAAGTTCAAATTGGCAATGCTGGTCTAGAGGAAGGCTTTTTTCTCTTTGTATTCTCTGGGGAAAGGTCCTTGTCTCCTTTCAGCATTTGTAGGTCCAACATTCCTAGGAGATCTCCATGGCATCTTGGCATCAATCTTCCTCTGGATCTAGAAGCTTCACAGTGCAAGGACCCCCATGTCCAAAGGACACACTCCACTCCCGACTCTTCTGTCTTGGTGGTAGTAGGTCCCCCACTGCCTGTGTTTTTAGTCACTGATTTTGTCAAAATTTCTGGTGTTTTAGCTACAATAGTGTAGCAAGTTGTGAACCTCTATCAATAATAAAGAAAATTTAAAAGGCTTCCACTTAGTTACTAATAGTGTTATAATTCAATGTAAAAAGATTTTACAAAACAATTGTTTGTTAGTATTCATATGTAAGAAATATTACATTTAAGCAATTTACAACTATATCACATTTTTTTCCTATGATTTAAGTTGATGATAAACATTACTAGAGATTCCATATGGTCTGGAATCAGAGGAGGTCCATGAGAGAAAGGGATGACACCATGAGTTACCACTGTAGGTGACACCAACCCTACTGATGCCACTGCTTCTATGTCAGGATCAATGTATGATCTTGCACAGCCACCTCACCTTCTATCATCAAACAATTTCAGCCATAAAATACAAAAATACTACCCTGCCTTATTAGGATGATATTTGGATGAATCAGACGCTTTCTCTAAGTTATTCTAAGATTCTCAGAGAGGACAATTCTACAAATGCCAAGGATTATAATTAGAGTCACTGTGCCTCATTTCTAAAGGGAAAGAAGATGAATAAGGAAAAGAACATGTGGTCATCAAGCCTGAAGAACTCAAAAAGCATTTAAGCCCCAACTCTAATCTGAAGCAGGTCTCAAGAGAGCAAGGCTGACCTGGTAAAAGACTCAGTGGAGAACTTTCACTCAGTCTGTGAAAGTGGTCAGGACATGCTATACTCCCCAGACATTTGGAGGCTTCGTGTGTACCTAGTACAGTATAATGTTACTTTACTATGATCATCTTAAAAATTTAGATTTGTAAGTACCCCCAATATAGTGGCAAGTGTTTCAATTATGGTTTTGTAATCAGGTGTGGCCTACTGTAGTGAGGATACCAGTTGCCCTCAAGCCAAATCCTACTCATGGCAACCACCTTGTTTCAGAGTAGACCTGTGCTCCATAGCATTTTCAATGGCTGTGATCTTTTGGAAGTAGATTGCCAGATCTTTATTCCTAAGTGCCTCTGGATGGATTCCAACCTTTTGTTTAGCAGCCTAATTTGTTAGCTTAACCATTTGCACCTCCAGGTGGGGTGTTTAAAAAAAAAAAAAAAAGCATATAATAGGGTTAACTGTCCATAATAATGGTATTATATTCAGTTTTAAATGCTTTAACTTGTAATGTTTGCATGTCCTTATTTGTTCAACAGGGGTAATCCTAGCTCTAGGTATAGCTGAATTATTATTGAGGACAGGATCTGAAAGAGTGGATCCCTTTTAGAGTTCAGCTTTGTCTGAAAATGTGCCTGCCAATCTTAGAATGGTGACACATAAAAGATATCATTGCAAATCAGAATCTTGAAATATTTCTATCCAAAAGACACACATACTTGCAGAGATAAATAAAAAGGAAGAACCAAAATAGAGTGGGACCTCAGTAATACTATGTCTTACATTTACAAGATGAGGATCCAGAAACATTGAAGCAATGAACTGGGCAATAAAATAGGTATTATTGAGCTTCTTAATGACCACTCATAACTGCCTCACCATCACTGCTATCTCTTCAATGGATGAGAGTCCTTTTCACGTCTCTTGACCTATTTCAAATTACTGCTTGTGCTTAACTTGAGAACCTCCTGCTCAATAAATTGCTCCTCCTCTCTCATCCCTGGCCAATATAAAATCAATTGTTGCTTGATGGATTGCTTTTTTGCAGATTTCTCTAAGGCAGAAATGAAAGAAACACATCTTATTTTTATACATATTAACTTAATTTCAGTCTCACCTACTTAAACACAGCATAATCCTTCAAACTCTGACCCAAGGCCCTTCACCATTTGATGTCCATGGTAACTGCCACCCAGCCGCTCAGAAAGAGTTGAAAGGAATAGCTGGAAAGTGCATCTCCCAACAGAGCAGTTAAAATTTCTGCATTCACTGCATCAATTACAGTGGCAGCAGGGTCAACCCCGAATCCTCAAGAATTCCCTCTCATCAAGATGTGGAATGTTGTTCATTTTTCTTCCTCAGGAAAGGTATGGATTCTGCTTACACCCATCCTATTAAGATAAAGGGCCAACTGAGCACACAATATTAGAACTAAAGTAGGAGGAGAGATTTTGCTTTGGAAAATTTTTTCAATGGTATACACTTCCCTAGCGACTATGTCTACCACAGCCTCCACTACAACATCTTACTTGCTAAACTAGGGCTAGTCTTCTTGAACCCCAAAAAGGACACCCATTGCCATTGTATCAATTCCAAGTCATAGTGACCCCATGTGTTATAGAGTAGAGCTGCTCCATAGAGTTTTCTTGACTGTCCTCTTTATGAAAGCCCAGCACCTGGGCTTTTTTCCATGTCACTAGATGGGTTCAAATGGCTAACCTTTAGGTTAGTAGGCAAGCACAAACTGGACCACCCAGGAACCACAAAAAACACACACACACAAAAACAGACAAGACACATTAAATCCTAGACACTTCCTTTTAGAGGCCTTACCACTCAGTGACCTGTAACACATATTCTTTTTTAAACTCATGTCAAGAATGATGTACAATAAACACATTCCATCAAACTATGTTTTGTAAGAAAAAGAGCAATCCTAATAATAATGGTCCAGGGACTGGAGGATTTATGAGTCACTAGAAAAAGGTATGGTTTCTCCAAATATAGAGAAAACTGCTCAGTCTGCAAACTGTTTTCATGAGTTCCATATTATTTGCTGTGTTCAGAACTTAGCTGAAAGGGTGTCAAATGGAGATGAATTTCCCATTACTGTACCAGAGAAGGATGGGATGGTTCTGTTTGCAATCTCATTACAACAGAACCCAACATATCTAACAAAGACTCTGCATAAAGAGGACTAGCTCAGACTTGGCTCTTTGTGGAAACTGAAAAGGACCCCATTACTCAAGTGTCTTCTTCATAGAATCTACATAAATAGGAATAATATTTGAAGTGGGAGAAACAAGTGGATAGCTTTATCTATCTTCTTAAGTGTAAGAAAAAAAGGAAACAGAAGGCTTTTTTGCACAATCCTTTTCAGATTTGCTGAAATGTGAGGAGATGGTTTCAAATCCTCCTTGAAAGCAAGATGACATTCCGATTCATGCTGCCTATGTCTGTAGTTCTCGATAAGCACTAGTAAAAAATGTTAACAAAACATGAAAAACAAATAAGACATGGTTCTAGCCCTCAAGGAGTTCATGATTTTGTAGGGGAGCAGCCAAGTAAACAGATGATCACAATCTAGTGTTATATGTGCAGGGACAGAAGGGAATAAAGATCATTATGAGAATGCAGAAGTAGTATGCCTAATTCAGTCTGACTCAGAGATCAGGGAAGGTTTTCGCTGGATGATTTGATTGAACTGAGTGTTCAAGGACCAAAAGAAATTCATCTGGTTTGGTGGAAGTACGAGGAGTCCCTGGGTGGCACAAATGGTTAAGTACTTGGTTAAGTACTTGGCTACTAACCAAAAGATCTGTGGTTCAAATCCACCAGGAGGCACCTTAGAAAAAAGGCCTGTCCATCTATTTCCAAAATGTCACAACCATTAAAAACCCTACAGAGCTCAGTTCACACATGGGGTCACAACGAGTTGGGAGCAACAAAACCTCAACTGGCATTGTAAGTAAGCAAGTCCCACTTACCTGTCAGGGTTAATAAAGCGATGCCAATTAGGAAATTGATAATAAAACAGAGTGGTAGAAACCTAATACCAATAAGAACATAGGCCATATTGCCTAGAACAAAATTCTACCTATCTTTATAAACTTTTTGTTCATCCTCAAGAAATGGAATTTTCTCAGATATTGCAGTAACTTGGTATCTGAAATGAGAAGATTTGACTTAGGAATTAAACTTCTCCTTCATTTTACAGTGAAGAAACTGAGGGGTTCAGAGAGGTGCTAACATGCATAATACAATAATGGTCACACAAGCAGAGAATGAAAGAAGAGGTATTTAAACCTAGATCTGACTCCAATGTCCATGGCACCAATAAATATACCAATGCATGGATCCAATAGACATCTACATGACTTTCCCTCTGCCTTCTCTCCCTCATCCCAGTTCCCATCCACCAGTGCTAGTAGTCGTTGAGTTATAGACATACACTCACTGCAACTCCACATTTGTCTGAACATGAAATGCAATGACTGAGCAATAAGTCTGTGTCTCCTGCGTGGAAAGCAAGAATTGTACCACTGAACTCATATGAAAGCATAATAGCTCAGAAAGATAAGATTTGAAGTTATTATCACGTTTCATCCTTCTTCCCTGTATTTAGGATCCTTTCCTTTCTTATCATCCAAGAATTCATTAATTGTACTGAATACTATACATACTAGCAAATATAACAATGTTTCATTAGGATGGCAGGACACATGCATAAATTTAGTACAAAAGAGAGAGAGAAAGAAAAAAAAAAAAAGATTAGTAAACTAAGAGACAGATGAGAAGTGAAACCATATGGAAGTCAGAGGAGGGAGTGGTCACTAGACAATTAAACTAAAACACATACTTCATGAGGTTAGGGACTTCTGTGTTTTGTTCATTGCTGTATCCCCAGCACCTAAAACAGCCTGGCACTTAGTAAGTACTTAATAAATACTTGTACTTGTTGAATTAAATCAATAAATATCTTCACTTTTTTTTTTTTCAGGGAAAAAAGTCCTGACATTTGTCATTTGGAGAATGATTCTAGGATAAGTACTAGACTGAGTTCAAACCCACCAGCGGTTCCTCAGAAACCCTAGACAGGGCCTCTATGGTCTGAACTGACTCAACTAGAAAGCACTTAACAACAATATATGCATTGCAAATGTTTGGCTTTTGCTAGTGGCACTTTTACAACAGGCATTCCCCAGGGAGAGTTCTAGCAATGACTGCTCAGCCTGTGATTTACATCTTTGCAAAATTCCAGCAAAGCTCCCTATCAAGTATAGGTGTTCTCTGATGATGAAGAGAATTGTAGGGCCAGGACTTTTTGTTTATTTCATTATGAACTCAAGCCCTTTTCAACAAGGACACAGCCCTCAGGTAAAAATGCAATTCTGGGAGATGCAGGACCATTAGTTACTTGGATTTTCTAACAAGGCAAAGAGAGCACAGATTTTTATTTAAAAGCAAGTGTCTTTAATGAATGTTGGTTGGGGCTGAAGAATAAACAGTTATGATTATTGTCAGTAAGCATGGATTGTAAATCGCTGTTTTGGATGCTTATATTCCATTAAGGAGGACACAAATGGGCATCAGAATACAATTCCCTTTAAAAGGCAGAATCAGGAAAGAAAGGCAGTTTAAAATGCAGTCATTTTGTTCATTCTCAAATGGTTAAATCCTTGGTCTTTCAAGCATTTGTAATGGGTTATGACTTTTTTTCAGATATTTATCTTTTATACAGTTATCAAATCTTTAAAACAGAAAAACTTTTTATTATGAATTGAATGAAGGTTTACAGAACAGATTGTCAGTTTACATTCAACAAATCATGTACTTCATCTCAATAATTGCATTCCCCTCCATGTAACATCAGTTACCTCACTTCCTCCCAATAATTCCTATCTCCATTCCATCCTCTTTCCTAACTTTTCTGAACTTTGTCCAGAGGTAAATGTTGCCCTTTTGATCTTTAATGGTTGATCATTACACGGTGAGCAAACCTTATTAGTGTTGTTGTCCCAGCTATACACCTATCGACCACTTGGCTGAAAATTTGGCCACAAGGGTAAGTTCAGTTCCAGATCCAAAGGGTGACCAAGGGCCAGTGAATTACTCTCTATTCCCTCCCACCCCTGCTAACCATCAAATAATGTATCCTTTAGCATGAAAATCTTTCCTTGAGATTTTAAAATTGTGGTCTCATACAATATTTGTCCTTTTGTGACTGCCTGATTTTACTCAGCATAATGTCCTCAACTTTCATCCACGTTTGAGGTGTTTCACAGATTCATCCAAAGTTTGTTTATCCATTCTTCCATTGATGGGCATGTAGGCTGTCTCCATATTTTTCCTATTGTGAATAGTGCTGTGATGAACATGGGTGTCCATATATATCTATTCCTGTCACAGCTCTTATGTCTTAGGGATATATATCAAATAGAGGGATTACTGGGTCATATGGTATTTCTATTTCCAACTTCTTAAGAAAGCACCATATCATTTTCCACAGTAGTTGTAGCATTTTACAGTCCCACCAGCAGTGTCCACCACTCATCTGTCAGGTTGTCATACTGTAGTGGCTTGAATGTTGCTGTGATGCTGTAAGTGATTCCATAGTATTTTGAATGTCAGAAGAGTCACCCATAGTGGACAGGTTTTAGCTGAGCTTCCAGAATAAAACAAACTAGGAAGAAGGAGAAGCTAACAACTTTCTAATGTTAAGCCACTGAAAGTCTGATGAATAGTAATTAAACACTCTCAGAGAGCAAGAGAATATTGAATATTGAAATACTATGAATAGCACCATAACACTATCATGTATAGTACCAGAAGATGAAACCCTAAGATTGGAAGACATTCTAAATGAGACAGGGAAGGAGCTCCCTCCTCAAAGTAGAGTTGACCATGATGACAGAAATGGAGTAAAATTTTAGGGACATTGATTTGCTAATGGGCACAACTAAAAATGAGGATAAACAGCTGCAAACACCCATTAATAAATGGAACATGGAATGTACAAACTATGAATCTAGGAAAATTGGGTGTTGTCAAAAATCAAATGAATTAGTGAGATGAAATAGACTGGTATTGACTACTTTGAAACTGACAACCATATGTTTACTATGCCAAAAATGACAAATTAAAGAGGAATGGCATTGCATTCATCATCAAAAAGAACATTTCAAGATGTATCTTGAAGTATAATGCTGTCTGTGACAGGATAATATCCATACATCTACAGTTAATACCACTATTATTCAAATTTACTTACCAACCACTAAGGCCAGTGATGATAAAATTGAAGAATTCTACAAATGTCTTCAATCTGAAGTTGATCAAACATGCAATCAAGATGTTTTCATAATTACTGGTGATTGGAATGCAAAGGTTGGAAACAAAGAAGAAAGATCAGTACTTGGAAAATATGACCTTGGTGATAGAAATGGTGCTGGAGGTCACATGATAGAATTGTGTAAAACCAATGACTTCTCTTCATTGCAAATACCTTTTTAAAACAACATAAAAGACACCTGGACCTCACCAGATGGACTAAGAGGAAATCAAATTACCTACATCAATAACTTCTTCATTGTAAATACCTTTTTCAAACAACATAAAGGATACCTGGACCTCACCAGACGGACTATGCAGAAATCAAATTAACTACATCTGTGGAAGGAGAGGGTGGGAAAGCTCCATATCATCAGCCAAAACAAGACCAGGGGCACACTGTAGAACAGACCATCAATTACTCATATGCAAGTCCAGGCTGAAGCTGAAGAAAATTAAAGCAAGTTCACGAAAGCCAAAAATATAGCCTTGAACATATCACGCTTGAATTCAGAAATCATCTCAAGAAAAGATTTGATGAATTAAATACAAATAACCAAAAACCAGAAGAGTTGTGGGATGACATCAAGAACATCATACATCTTGTCATTAAGAAGACAAGTAAGAAGGAAAAGACAAAATGGGTGTCAGAACAGACTCTGAAACTTGCTCTCCAGTGTAGAGATGCTAAAGCAAATGGAAGAAATGAGGTAAACGAGCTGAACAGAAAAATCCAAAGGTAAGCTCAAATAGACAAAGTGAAATATTAGAATGAAATGTGCAAAGACCTGGAGTTACAAAGCCAATAGGGAAGAGCACACTCAGCATTTCTCAAGCTAAAACAACTGAGGAAAAAATTCAAGCCTTGACTAACAATATTGAAGGATTTTTGTTACATTGTTGTTAAGTGTTGTTGAATTGGTTCCAACCCATAGGGATCCTGTATAGAGTTCCCAAGGAGCAGCTGGTGAGCTTGAACTGCCAACCTTGCGGTTCAAACCAACTTTGCAATCCAGAACTCCTATTGAAGAGTACTATAGGTAAAATGTTAAATGATGCAGAAAGCATCAAAAGAAGATAGAAGGAATACACAGACTCACTGTATCAAAAGTAAATGGTTGATGCTCAATTATTTCAAGAGGTAACATATGATCAAGAGCCAATGGTACTGAATGAAGTCTACACTGCACTGAAAGCTTTGGCAAGGAATGAGGCTCTGGGAATTGATGGAATACAAAAGGAAAGCTTTCAACAAACTGAAGCAGCATTGGAAGCACTCACACTCATCTATGCCAAGAAATATTGAAGACAGTTGCCTGACCAACTGATTGAAATAGATCCATATTTGTACCCATTCCAGAGAGTTGACCCAATAGAATACAGAAATCATCAGACAATATCATTAATATCACATGCAAGTAAAATTTTGCTAAAGATAATTTAAAAATGGCTGCAAGAATACATTGACAGGGAACTGCCACAGATTCAAGCTGAATTCAGATGAGGACGTGGAATGAGAGATATCATTGTTGACATCAGAAGAATCTTAGCTGAAAAGCAGAGGATACCAGAGAGATGTTTACCGGTGCTTTATTGACTAAGCAAAGGCGTTTGACTGTGTGGATCATGACAAGCTATGGACAACATTGCAGAGAATGAGTATTCCAAAACGTTTAATTGGGCTCAAGATGAATCTGTACATAAACCAAGAGGCAGTTGTTCAAACAGAAAGGTGTGTACCATGGTTGTATTCTTTCACCATACTTATTCAATCTGTATGCTGAGCAAATAATTGGAGAAGCTGGATTATATGACAAGAATGTATCATCAGGATTGGAGGAATACTCATTAACTACCTGAGATATGCAGATGATACAATCTTACTTATTGAAAGTGAAGAGGACTTAAAATGCATACTGATGAAGATCAAAGAGCACAGCCTTCAGTATGGGGTGCACTTCAATGTAAAAAAAATAATAATCCTCACAACTGGACCAATAAATAACATTATGATATATGAAGAAAAGCTTGAAGTTGTCAAAGACTTCGTTTTTCTTGGATCTACCATCAAAACTCATGAAAGCAGCAATCAAGAAATCAAGCAACATATTGCATTAGACAGATCTGCTGCACAAGATCTCTTCAAAGTGTTCAGGAGCAAAGATGTCAGTTTAAGGACTAAGGTGCATCTGACCCAACTCATGGTATTTTCAATAGCCTCATGTGCATAGGAAAGTTGGACAATGAATAAAGAAGACTGTAAAAGAGTTTATTCATTTGAATTATGTTGTTGGAGACAAATGTTAGAAGTACCGTAGACTGCCAGAAGAACAAAGAAATTTGTGTTGGAAGAAATACAACCAGAATCCTCCTTAGAAGTCAAGATGGCCAGACTCCATCTCTTGTACTTCCAACATATTATCAGAAGGGACCAATCCCTGGAGCAGGATACCATGCTTGGTAAAGTGGAGGGTCAGCAAAAAAGAGGGAGACCGCCGACAAGAAGGATTGGTGCAGTGACAGCAGCAATGGGCTCAAGCATAGCAATGATGATCAGGTTGGCTCTGGACTGGGCAACGATTTATTCTTTTGTATATATAAGTTGCTATGAATTGGAACTGACTTGAGAGCACCTAACAACAACAACAACAACCAGCAATCTAGGAGGTTCCCATTTTCTCCACACCCTCACCAGTATTTGTTATTTTCTGCAGGGGTGAGATGATATCTCATTGTTATTTTTGTTTGCATCTCTCTAATGGACACTTTCCAGAATCACAGAAGAAGTGCAGCCAGAGTCCTCCTTGGAGGCCAAAATGGCCAAACTTCGTCTCTCAAACTTCGGACATATTGTCAGGAGGGACCAGTCACTGGAGAAAGATGTCATGTTTGGTAAGGTGGAGGGTCAGAGAAAAAGAGGAAGACCCCCAGCAAGATGGATTGGCCAGGTGGCAGCATCAATGGGCTCAAGCATGGCAACAATAGTGAGGTTGGCCCAGGATCGGGCAGTGTTTCATTCTGCTGTGCATAAGGTCGCTATGAGTCGGCACTGACTCGGTATCACCTAAAAACAACAACAATGGACTCCTAAGAAATTCTGGTAGCATAGTGGATTATGGAGCTGAAACGTCAGCAATTTGAATCTACCAGTCACTCCATGGAAGAAAGATGGTTTTCTGCTCCTGTAAAGATTTACAGCCTATGAGTTCGAAGCGACTCCACAGCACATAACCACCAACAACCAATGGAGTCCTGGTGTAGTGCTGTAGGATAAACACTGGTCTTCTAACCACAAGATCAGCAGTTCAACCCCATCAGCAGCTCCTTGGAAACACTATGCAATCTCTTTATGTCAGAACCAACTCAATAGCACTTAACAAGTCATCTATTTTGTCTTCTGTGTTTCAGTGTTTTCAGTTATGTTTGATAGTGTATTTTACCATGTATCAGAGCACCTAAGTTTGTCTCTATTTTTTCACTGATGATCTTTATAGTTCTACGTTTTACATTTAGGTCTTTAATCCATGTTGAGTTAGTTTTTATATATGGTGTGAGATATGTATCTTGTCTCATTCTTTGGTAAATGGATTTTCAGTTTTGCCAGTATCATTTGTTAAAGAGACTAACTCCCTCCCACCCCACCCCTGCCACTCCTTTATGTATTGTAGCCCTTTGTTGAAGATTAAATGAGATGGATTTACTTCTGGGTTCTCAATTCTGTTCCATTGACCTATGTGTCTTTTATTGTACAAGTACTGTAGCATAGCGGTTACAAATCAGGCTATGAACCGCAAGGTCAGCAGTTCAAAACTACCAGCTGTTATACGGGAGAAGGATGAGGTTTTCTGCTCCCATAAAGATTTACAGCCTCGGGAACCCTGTACAGGGTCACTAAGAGTCAGAACTGACTCCACGGCACATAATGACAACAACAACCAGTACCAGGCTGTTTGACCACTCTAGCTGTGTAGAAGGTTTTGAGATTGAGAAGTGAAAGGTCTACATTGTTCTTTATATTTAGTAATGCTTTGCTTACCCAGGGCCTCTTTCCTTTCCATATAAAGTTAGGGATTGGTTTTGCCATCTCTTTAAAGAATAATTTTAGAATCTGGATTGGAATTGCATTATATCTATAGATTGGTTTGGGCAGTGTTGACAGTTTTACAATGATAAGTCTTCCTATCCATGAGCAGGGTATATTTTTTCCCATTTGTATAGGTTTCTTTTGGTTTCTTGTAGTAGTGTTTTGTATAGGTCTTTTGGTTTCTTGTAGTAGTGTTTTGTATAGGTCTCTGGTTATAAATATTCCTAAATATGTCATCTTTTGGGTAGTTATTGTAAAAGGCATTGTTTTCCCGATTTCCTTTCCAGAGCTCTTTTTAGCAGTGTAAAGGAATCCAATTGAGTTTTGCATATTGATCCTGTACCCTGCCATTCTGCCAAATCATTCAATGAGTTCCAATAATTTTCTTGCTAAGTCCTTTGGATTTTCTATGTATGAGATCATATCATGTAGTACAAGTTCTTATTACCTATGACTTCCAGGGTCTGGGAAGGTATGAGCCATTAGAATGGATCAGACCACCAAAGGGTAACCCAAGCATTAACATTGAAAAAAATAGTAAGTGGCAGTAAAGATACCCTGTTCTCACTGTGAGTTACACTAACCTTATGGTACCACAGTGCTGTCCCAGCACCTGATTTCAACTGATGTATTTAAATGAACATGAATGAAGAATCACTGGATTTTGAAATTTAAAAATGTAAAATTGGCATAATCTGTGTCTGTTTACCTAAACCTACAAAGCCAAAATCTTTTTTCAGCTCTGTGGCCCTACCTCCTAATAAATTAGACCACAGTCTACTATTAGACAAGCAGCCTAGGTGGAACAAATGGTTTGTGAACAGTTCCTAACTTAAAGGTTGGTGGTTTGAACGCACCTATTAGCATCATAAAAGAAAAACATTACGATCCACTTCCATAAAGATGACAGCCAAGAAATTCCTATAGGGTAGTTCTACTCTATAACACATGGAGTAACGATGAGATCAAATCAACTAGATTGGAAATGGGTTTGATTTGTTTGGTGGGGCACCATTGGACAAATATGGTGCTGAACACATTGTCCACTGTGATCCGTTTACCTTTGGGGGTTAAGGTAGAAGCCAAGGAAAAAAGAAAATGAGGCATGCACTTATTGTTTTTGGGTGCATCCAGTTGACTCTAACTCATGGTAATCCCACGTGACAGAGTAGAGCTGCCCCATAGCGTTTTCTAGGCTGCCATATTTATAAGAGCAGATCTCCAGGTCTTTCTACCATGGAGCCACTTGGTTTGGTTGGAACAGCCAACTTTTTAGTTAGCAGCTGAGTGCTTAATTGTTGCTCCACCAGAGTTCCTAGGCGTAACCTTGTTTTTGTTGTTATGTGCCGTCACGTTGGTTTCGACTCATAGCAATCCTGTATAGGGTTTCTGAGGCTGTAAATCATTACAGGAGCAAAAAGTCTCATCTTTATTCTGTGGAGCAGCTGGTGGGTTTGAACTGCTGACCTTGTGGTTAGCAGTCGAGAGCCTATCCTACAGTGTCACCTATGCTCCTAGGCATAACCTGTTGTTGGTATATATATTCTAATTAGGAAATTTTCCTGATTTAAAACAAGAAAAAAATACTGAGTTTGGAACTTCCCTCATAATTTCAAAACTTCTTTGCAAAGTATCTCCTTTGATCCGCTGAGGTAGGTACCTCAGTATTTGTGCTAATCAGCAGAAGAGAAACAGACATAGGAAATTAATGGACGAGACCACATGGTTAAGAGTGCTGAATTCTAGTCCTTATTTCCAAAAGAGGTAGAACCATTTCATGTGCCTCATCTAAAAGGATACATTTGGAAAGGTAGCAGTGGAACCCTTGTTATACATTAACTATGCCCTGCCCCAATCAGCTTCCCTGCTTTTGAAAGGTATGGTTCATAACCTTTACTTTGGGCTTGGACATTTCTCTTTCCCCTTCTACCCTCCTCAGTTTCCTGAAAGAACAATTAAGATCCATCTGGGACTAATTATAGCGATTCTTAAATTTGAACTTGTAGCCATTACCCAATTGAGGTCATTTATTTTAAATTAACTTGCCTGGTCAGAACACAGGTTTAGTTATCTTCAGAGCCCACTGCAGAGCAGCACTGGCTCATTCCGACTTTTAATTAACTAACTAAATAACCTGCACTGTGACAAGCTGCCTATGATTTGATGGAGTCATTCATTTGCATTCAGACAAGGATCAAAATACATTGTCAGAGCTTCAGGGACTGAGTCCTAGAAACGTTCACACAGTCTCTTGTTCAAGGCTGCAAGCCTCTTCCCTTTGGTTCCCTCTAATTATTTTTCTTATACTTTTGTTAACATTATCCAACATTCATCACAAGTGCAGCTTGTGATTAAACAATGACAACTTGTGTTATATGCTGATAGGGAATCGAAAACTGGAGTCATGATCATATGAACCAAGCCAAAAGCTTTGAGAAATAATTAGGGGGAATCAAAGGGAAATTCCCAGGATGCTCAGCAACAAAGGAGATTTTCCAAAGATTCAGGCCACAACTGCTCCCCACTAAGATAATAATACATAATAAAGGTAGGTGCTCAATCTGTGTTGAATTGAATTCACAGTAGGAGCTGACCATCCCACAATAGTAATAATAGTTCTCATCATTAGTAATTACTATTACAGTAGCCACCAATTACAGACTGGGCTGTGGAGTCAGAAGATTCTGAGTTTGACTCCAGCCACCATCATTTTCTGCCTATGAGGCCTGAGACAAGTTACCCAAATTTATCTGTGCCTCAATTTCCTAACTTTGAAGACTGAATGAATAATAGCACCTACCTTAAAGAGTTGTGAGGATCCAATGAGACACAGGCACATAAAGAAATACAGTGTGCCTTGTACATAGTAAGTGCTCAGTAAATATTAGCCTATGTTTTCCTTATATTATGTCCCACTACCAAGCCTTTTTGGAGTCCTGGTGTGGCGCTGTGGGTTAATGCGCCAGACTGCAAAGCCATTTGAACTGCAAGGTTAGCGGTTCAAGCTCACCAGCCGCTCCTCGGAAACCCTATACAGGGTTGCTATGGGTCGGAATCAACTCAATGGCATTTCACAACAACAACAACCAAGGCTTTGGATGCCTGGTGTGACACTGTAGGATCAGCACTGAACTGTGAACTGCAAGGTCAGCAGTTCAAACCCACGCTATACAGAGTCATTGTGAGTCAGAACTGACTCCATGGCACTTAACAACAACAGCAACAAGCCTTTGGAATTCTGGTGTGGTACTGTAGGATAAGCACTGAACTGCTAACTGCAAGGTTGGTAGTTCAAACCCACCTACGACTCATCGGAAACCCTTTATAGGGTCACTATGAGTCAGATACAACTTGATGGCACTTACCAACACCACCACCAAGCCTTTGTCCATTGCATCTTTCCACCTGGAAACTTCCCTTCCTTTCTTTTTCCTCCCCTCTCCTCCCCTCTCCTCCCCTTCTCTTCTTCACTTCTCTCAGCCAGCAACAAGTTCCCCTCATCATTCAAAATCTAGTCTAAAAGATACATCTTTCCTCTCTAGAAAGGAGCCTTGGCAACATAGTGGTTAACAAAAAAGTAGGCAATTCAAGCCCACTAGCTGCTCCACACACACATGCATCTCCTTCCCAGCCATGAATGCTGTGTGTTTTGAATTTATCTCCAGCTCTGATCAATGCTGCAGGCAAGAGGGGGGAGGAAGGGAAGGAAGCAATTTGAGTTACTTTTCTGTTGGTTTACTTCCAGCTTCTTGTCTTTTTTGTTTTTAGTTTTGCACCCTAACACAAATGCCTGAACTTCAAGTACAAACCTCAGATACTTTCATCTACCTCCAACCCAGTGCTAACCTAAGCAATGGCCCCAATACTTCTCTTCACTGATACCTTTCCATATTCCCCACTGAATAGCAACAAGAAAAGACTTCTCAACCTTTTGGAGATGGAAAGTATGCAGTCAGGGAGGGCTTCATGGAAGAAACTGCATCTTAACAGTACCTTGAAGGATGGATGTGATTTCCACAAGTAAGGGTAAGAGAGGGGGCATGGTAATAAGGAACAAGGAAGGCATAAGGTAGCTGATATCAAATAAGTGCCACACTATGTTAAAAACTATACATTGTTTTATCTATTCCTTACTGAAGTTCTGAGGTAGATAACTAATGACATCCCCATTTTACAGATGAGGAAACACAGAGTTTGAGTTAATTGCATAAAAGATTTTACAAGATCTACAGAGAAAATTTAGGGAGCCCTGGTGTGGCACTGTGGGCTAATGCGTCAGACTGCAAAGTCGTTTGAACTGCAAGGTCAGCGGTTCAAGCTCACCAGCTGCTCCTTGGAAACCCTATTCAGGGTCGCTATGGGTCAGGATTGACTCAACAGCACTTAGCAACAACAACAGAGAAAATTTAAAAGATGCAATATGACACTTAGAATAAAGTTGTAAATGTTAAAAAAAAATTGCTATGAGTGTGAATATAAAAATAGTTAAGTTCACAGTTAATTTCATAAATGAATGCATCAAGAACACTGTCATTTAAAATGTAGTATCTCGAATAAGTTTATGGAGCCCTGATGTGGTACTCTAGGTTAAGCACTGGATTACAAGGTCTGTTTGAACTGCAAGGATAGAGGTTCAAACTCACCACCCACTCCTCAGAAACCCTAAACAGGATTGCTATGAGTTGGAACCAACATGATAGCATGTAACAACAACAAAATAAGATTATCATTAATTTGGGGGGAAAGCCAATGCACAATACAGAGATGCTACAAATATCATGTACGTGCTGATGTTGAAGAGAAACTACTTTCCTTTTACTGTACTGTTATAGGTTGAATGCTAGATAAAATCATCCAGCCCCACCCCCCAAAAAATTAGAGTATTTCCAAATATATGGAGAATACTATAAAGGTCATCTGTGGAGGGGCATCAATGGTTCAGTGGTAGAAATCTAGCCATCCACTCAGAAGACCCAAGTTCAGTTCCTGGCCAATGCACCTCATGCAGTCACAACCTGTCAGTAGTCTTGCATGTTACTATGATGCTGAACAGCTTGCAGTAGGGATTCCAGAATAAGACAGACTAGTAGAAAAGGCCTGGTAAGCTACTTCCAAATATTAGCCAATGAAAACTATGAATCACCACAGTCCAATCCACAACTGATCACGGGCAAGATGCAGAACTGGGCAGTATTTAGTGCAGTCACCATGAGTCAGGGTCTCTCTTCAGAGCAGCTCCCATCAACAACATAAAGGTCTTCTGGATCAGTTATTCAAAAAAAGAAAGGTACTGTTTGGAAATTTATTGTACTTACATATAGCATCATTTTACAGCAAGTCAGCAGGTGGAAAGCGTCAGGTGTTTAAAACATTTATTATTGGCTCCATGAACAGGACTTGAGCTGATTAAAGTTGCAAACTTCCTGGGTGGGGCAGTATATGTGAATTGTTTTAGGAGATGATTTTGTAAGTTTCCAGATGTGTCATTTGTACCCAGTCCTAAGCATCATTTGCTATCTCCCAAACTCTTCCCATCATTTTGCCAACTTACACGGCCCAAGAACCTTTGCAAGTAAATGGGAGTGCTCTAAAATCGAAACCTTAAAATAATCATCTGCTAAGGAGTCCTGGTGTGGTGCTGTGGGTTAATGTGCCAGACTGCAAAGCCGTTAGAACTGCAAGGTCAGCAGTTCAAGCTCACCAGGTGCTTCTCAGAAACCCTATACAGGGTCGCTATGGGTCAGCACCTACTCGACAGCATTTCACAACAACAACAACAAGGAGTCCTGAACTGTAAAGTTGGTTTGAACTGCAAGATCGGTGGTTCAAGCTCACCAGCCACTCCTTGGAAACCCTATACAGGGTCAGAACCAACTCAATGGCACTTAGCAACAACAACAAGGTGTGACATTGTAGGATAAGCACTTGACTGCTAACCACAAGATTGGCAGTTCAAACCCACCAGCCACTCTTTGGAAACCCTATACAGAGTCGCTATGAGTTGGAACTAACTCGGAGGCACTTAACAACAAGACAAATTAGCGTTTCTTCAGGACAGGAAGGTATGATCTGCATTCTCTCTCCTGATGACATGGCTGCAGTAAAGCAATATTTCCCAGCACCCTTGATGGTAAACACAAGGATTTTCTGTGACACCTGGATGCCTGTGTTTTATTTCAATACAGTTACATTTATTTTCTTGTATGTGGTTTCATAGATATTGTTTTGGACACTGAACTTCTTTATGACTATTTATTACCTTTTAACTTGCCCTTGCTCTTTGCCTCTCCTGCTGTTTAGCACTTAAATCTTCCACATATTCCATTCCACATATTCCATAGTGAATGCAATATTAAAGTCTGGAAGGTGAGACTTCCCAAAGACATGTTCTTTGGTGAACTCCTTGTCCTCTAATCCTCACATCCTACCATTTGATTTGATGCCTTATTCAATTGCTTTCTCTCTGCATAAGCTTCCCTGTAGACAATGTAAGTATTGATGAGATTTCTCAGCTATACTCCCATTTTTCTTCTCTATGAAAGGCCTTCCTTTCTCCATCTGCACCACTTCCACCACCGCTGGGCTGACTTCGGCTCTTCTCTGCCTCACAAATCCAGCACATTTGTTCATGTCAGATGACTGCATTTCCTCTCTTTCAGTTATAGGAAAGCATGTGTGTTACAGACTGAAATTATTAGAAAATGATTCTAACAGAATTGACTCCTGCATTTACTAAGACTAAAGCAAATTAGTTGTTTGGGGTTTTCATTCAAAAAGAGTTTTTTTGTTGTTTGTTCGTTTGTTTGTTTTTTATCATATGGAAGAGTTCTTCTAGAAAATGTGACATGTTCTGAGGCTGATTCCTATAGCATATAACTCATTTAATTTTCAACACAGTTTAAGGTAGATAGGTTACCATAGAACAAGTAAACCCACTGCAATCAAGTCAAATCTGACTCATAGAGACCCTAGAGGGCAGATTAAAACCCCTCCAGATTTCCAAAGGTGTAAAACTTCACAGAAACAGACATCTTTCTCACATGGAGAGACTGGCGGGTTCAGACTGCCACCCTTTTGGTTAGCAGCTAAGCACTGTACTTACTACCTGGGCTCCTTATAGGAGCAGGAAAGGGAACTGGGATGAAAGAAAAAAAAAAAAAATACAGTCTTATCTTTAAGCACAAAGAAAGTGGCCCAGTAGTTTTTTTTGTTGTTGTTTTGTTTTTAGGGAGAAAATATTCATACAACAAATGAGTAAAAAAACTGGTGAATTAAAACCAGAACTCCCCCTCCACTTCTCCACCCAATGCTCCAGTAACCACTTTTACTGGGTCCCTAAATAAAAACTTTTAAAAAAACAGATTAATGTGAGCATCAAAACATGTTCTGTACTCAAAGCAAGATCAATCTTTATACATAGATCCTTTATTGGCACTGATGTAGAAGATCCAAACATGGAGATACTTAGGTCTGCAAATAATGTAATCTGCATACCAGATGGATCTAAGGAGAAAAAAATATAAACACTTTTATATATATATATATATATATATATGTATTTTTTAATCTGTGAGCATGGTAAAACAGATGTTTGTGCCTCTCAAAAGATCTATGGGCCTCACTCAAGTAATCTTGTGGAGCAATTTAATTTCAAATTTCTAAAATTATGAAACTACCTAAATTAAACACTAAATTGAAACTCAGACAAGAAAACCACCTGAATATTTATGAATTATTTTTTAACTACTCAGTGATATCCAGCCCCCAATTTCACAGATAAGTAGATGGGGGGATAAGTCAATAAGGGCAGTTGACTTCAAGGGTCTTTCCCAAATGGATAGACTATGATTCACAAACTCCTTTGACAAAAATTTGATACCCTATTATATGTAAGGTTCAGTGTGTAGTATGTAATAGCTTTTTCTTGTGCAAATGAAACCCTGTTGTTTACGCTTCAGTGAATGAGGATTGTGGCATTTTTCTTTCAGATCCTAATTGTGAGGATAAAAACATATTTCCTTAAAACAATGGAATTTTATATACATTTTGTACACTGCCTCTGATTTCGTTAATCGTATCTGCCATCCTTTCAAGCCATCCATCATCTCCAACAAATCTTACAAAGGCACAGTGAATACAGAGCATAGATGTAGAAACTCAGTATTTCCTCCTTAAATTTCACGGTATACTTTAAAAGCAGCTTTTATACTTGAGGTTCTGAAACTAATTCAGAAAGCACTATTATAATCACTATAAAAGCCAAGTTAAATTTTCTCTTGGTTACCAGAATCATTAAATAACTGAGGGTATAATTTATTCCTTGTTCATCTATGACAGATGGAAAGAATAGATTTAGGACTAACTAAACAAGGACTCCTGGTGTGGTGCTGTAGGATCAGCCCTGGACTGCAAACCACAAAATCAGCAGTCCAAACCCACGAGCTGTTCCTCAGAAACCCTATACTGGGTCACTACGAGTCGGAACCAACTCAACGGCACTTAACAACAACAACAACAAACAAGAACTGGAGTCCTGGTGTGGTACTTTAGGACAAGCACTGGACTGCTAACCACAAGGTTGGTAGTTCAAACCCACCAGCAGCTCCTCGGAAACCCCATACAGGGTCACTATGAGTTGAAACTGACTTGACAGCACTTAACAACAATAAGCAAGAACTGGTCCTGTTAATGAGTTTATTTGTGTACTATATTACACAGAGCCCTCTCATCCTACCCCTCCCTCCCACAATTCCTATGCCAAAAATTTAAAAATAGGGGAAAAAACAAGGACAAAACAAGACATGTTTTGCAGTGTGGCCTTACTTAGATCATCAGTTTGATCATGTTGTTGTTGTTAAGTGCCGTCGAGTCGGTTCTGACCCATAGCGACCCTGTATAGGGTTTCCAAGGAGACGCTGGTGAGTTTGAACTGCCAACCTTGCAGTTCAAATGGCTCTGCAATCTGGCGCATTAACCCACAGCGCCACACCAGGACTCCAGTTTGATCATAGCTGCTGCCAAACCCATCAAACCCATTGCCATCATTGAGTCAATTCCAACTCAGACCAACTCTATAGGACAGAGTAGAACTTCCCCATAACGTTTTCATGGCTGTAAATCTTTAGGGAAGCAGACTGTTAGTAGCAGAGTATTTAACCACTGCACCACCAGGGCTCCTTATAGTTGGTCCACATAAGCAAAATTTCAAGATAGCTGATGCTTAGTATTAGGACTTGGAACATTTCTGATAGAAATCTTCCCTAAAATAGATTTACATAGCCCTGTATTTTTCAGCAGAAATTCTTAAATACAGTAAATTATTCCCTGATAACTTAGGTACTCACAATGAAATCCATGATTATACTGTGCAGTAGTATAATATTGTCTGCCTTTTTTTTTTTCCATTCCCTCCTTCTCCTTCAAGTCAAGTCAGTCTGTCACTTCTTCTGCTGCTAATGTACCTCTTGCTAATATCACCACTCCCTCATATATACCACTTCTGGTTTGCAGTTTTTAATTTACTGTTAACTGGGAAACCAAGTTAATTAAGAGTTAAGAAGGCACTGGAAGAAAGGATGAGGAGTTAATTATGGGCTTTAAGGCAACAGCTTTGTGACACTTACAGGTTCTTATGTTTAGACAGCTTTCTCACTCCTTCCAGTGTGAGACAAAGTTTTGAAAGGATGTTTTCATGAGAGCACTACCTTCAAGTAAGTGGATTTGTTTGTTCTGGACAGACCATCTGAGGATAGACAAAAGGAGGTATTCCTATAGTTTCAAGTGTTTCTGAATTTAAAAAAAAAAAAAATGTCTTGGTGCATGATCTCCCTTCTTACATTTATACGTCACATACATAACGCATGTCCCAAACACTTTTCTATACTTTACATCATTTGATCCTGACAACCCTGCTGAGATAAGAAAGACCAGGTTTATGGCCCCAGAGCACAGATAAGGAAGTAGAGGCTCAGGGCAGATGAGTGATTTCCCCACAATCAAAACAATCCTTAAACAGTAAGATTGGACCCTCTTGCGTTCACATTCTGGACTATTATCACAACACTGATGTTTTCCATTACTCTCTCTTGTTTTTCACTCCTTCAAAAGGCACTAATTCTCTAATGAGACAACACTTACTCAGTTTCCTTTGAGCTTGCTTCCTGGTTGGTTTCCTCTAAGCTGTATCAGACAGCTTTACAAATCTTGCATGGTTTTCTGGCAGAATTAAAACTCCTCTGATTTTATTATGTTGAGGGTTGTCAATGAATAAAAATTCAACAAATGTATGGTCCCAACTTGCCACCAAAAGTTAACAAATGTCACCAATAAGGATGTTTTTCACAAGCGGACACTGAAGAATACATCCCAACAGATACATTTTGTGTCGTGGCAGTGTGAGAAATCACCTTCTCAAGACATTCATTAACCTTTCATTTCCTTCATAAATAATCAGTCAGAAATGTGGCTCATATTTTATATTAATCAAAAACAGTACTCTTTCACATGTGCACACTCTTGCTCTCTCTAACGTCAAACAAATTGAGAGTTTCTAATGCTAGAATAGGAGTCCTGATGTGATGCTGTGGCTTAATGCCCCAGACTGCAAGACCATTTGAACTGCAAGGTTGGTGGTTCAAGCTCACTATGCACTCCTTGGAAACCCTATACAGGGTTGCTATAGGTCGGAACTGACTCGACGGCACATAACAACAACAATGCTAGAATGGAGTCCTGGTGTGGTGCTGTGGGTTAATGCACCAGACTGAAAAGCAGTTTGAACTGTAAGGTTGTTGATTCAAGCTCACCAGTTGCTTCTCAGAAACCCTATACAGGGTCGCTATGGGTCAGAACTGACTCAACGGCACTTAACAACAAAATGCTAGAATGATATTTAAACTAAGTTCCCACTCCTTGAGATCAACGTATGCCTTGTCTCCTCCATGAAACCTTCCCTGTCTATCCCAAATCTTAGGCATCTCTTCTTCCCCTTCTCTAAGAACCTAGAGCAATTATTGGCATTGACATTTAGCATGTATTAACCATGTGATATACTGCCAAGGGTATGGGTACTAGAGGCAGACAGACTCAAGTTCTAATTCCAACTTTAAAACTTCCTAGCTGTGTGGCCTTGGGACAATTATATAAACTCTGTTTGGCTGAGATCACTCATCAGTAAAATGAGACTAAGGCAATTTAATCAGTTCAAGGAGCTCTGGTAGCGTAGCGGTTATGAATCGGGCTGCTATCCACAAGTCGGCAGTTTGAAACTACCAGCCGTTCCACAGGAGAAAGATGAGGCTTTCTGCTCCCGTAAAAATTTACAGTCTCAGAAACCCTGTGCAGGGTCACTATGAGTCGGAACTGACTCCATGGCACTTAATAACAACAACAAAACAACAATTCTTCTGAGGATTAAATATATATATAGTACCTAGCATTGTTGTTGTTGTTTGCTGTGGAGTCGGAACCGACTCATAGCGACCCTGTACAGGGTTTCCAAGGGTGTAAATCTTTACGGGAGTAGAAAGCCTCATCTTTCTCCCGCGGAGCAGCTGGTAGTTTCGAACTGCTGACCTTGCGGTTTACAGCCCGATTCGTAACCACTACGCTACCAGAGCTCCTTAGTACCTAGCATAGTGACTGGTATATACTAACAAAAACACCTTGTTACTTGTTGAGTAGGCTACTCATGGTGATCCAATATGTGTCAGAGTGTTAACTGTGCTCCACAGAGTTTTCAATGGTTAATTTTTCAGAAGTAGATTATCAGAACGTTCTTCTGAGGCACCTCTGGATGGTTTCAAACTACCAACCTTCCAGTTAGTAGGCAAGCCTAAACCATTTGCACCACCCAGGGACTGGCATATACTAGGCACTCAATTAAAGGCCAGTTTATTATTATTATTATTATTATTATTATTATTATTATTATTATGGTCAGTTATATGAGGGGGCTTCAAAAAGGTTGTGAAAAAATGGAGTTGAAAGGTTTCTGAATTTTCCTGTGAACTTTTGAAGTCCCATTATAAATACTAGTTCTGGTTTGATGTATGTGTAATTTTATTTTCCCAATTTGCTTTTAAACTTTTTAATTGTTTTGTTCATGGGGTAGGAGATGGGAAGCAGATTTATCAGACAGCTTAAGCTTAGTGGCCCCTCCCTTACTTGCATGGGCTCTTTCCAAGGACTAGATTAAAATACTATATTGTTGTTGTTATGTGCCATCGAGTCGTTTCCGACCTATAGCGACCCTGTATAGGGTTTCCGAGGGTGTAAATCTTTACGGGAGTAGAAAGCCTCATCTTTCTCCCGCGGTGCAGCTGGTAGTTTCGAACCGCTGACCTTAAGGTTCGCAGCCCGATTCGTAACCACTACGCTACCAGAGCTCCTTAGTTAAGTGCTATTGAGTCAATTCTGACTCATACTGACTCTGATAGGGTTTTCAAGAAGTGGCTGGTGGGTTTGAACTGCCAACCTTGTGGTTAGTAGTCCCATGCTTAACCTACAGAATCACACCAAGACTTCAAAATATACCAATAATTTTGTATTATTTTTCTTAAAGAAGGATCCCAAGATTTTATTACTTACAGGCATGAACACAACCTGGTCCCACCTGTGTTGTTGTTAAGTGCCGTCAAGTCAGTTTTGATTCATAGCGACCCTGTATAGGATTTCTGAGGAGCAGCTGGTGAGCTTGAACCAACAACTTTGTGGTTCAAACAGCCCTTGCATTCCAGTGCATTAACCCACAGTGCCACAACAGCAGTTGTGTCTTAAACCTCCATGTTATTCCCCTCCATACCCCACTCCCTGAATCCAGCACAGTGCCTGCCAAATTGTTAGTACTCAACAAAATGACATGTTATGAAATCTTCAATTAGCCTGAACTTTTGCTGCACTTAGCACCTAAGAAAAGAGGCAGATAACAAGAAAATAATCATATATATATATATATATGTAGTCAAAACTTAGAACTTACAACTAATACCCTGGGGTTAGAAAATAAATAATAAGCTTATATACTTAGCTCTGGTAGCATAGTGGTTACGAATCGGGCTGTGAACCGCAAGGTCAGCAGTTCAAAACTACCAGCAGTTCCGCGGGAGAAAGATGAGGCGTTCTGCTCCCGTAAAGATTTACAGCCTCGGAAACCCTGTACAGGATCACTATAAGTCAGAACCGACTCCACGGCACTTAACATGCTTAGAAATAATTAAATGCACATTGTAAACAGTAAGACTTAGGTGTGGTGCTATAGGATAATGCACTGGACCATAAGGGTCATTTGAACCATAAGGTTGGTGGTTCAAACTCACCAGTCACTCGTTGGAAACCCTATGCAGGGTCGCTATGAGTTGGAAATGACTCAAAGTCACTTAACAACAACAACAACACATAAAAATCACAATAAGAATGATGGGGGTTTCTCAACCTCAGCACTGCTGACAGTTTGAATCCAATATTTCTTTGATGTAGGGAGAAGAAGGCTGAGGCTGCCCTGTGCATCGTAGGATGTTTAACAGCACCCTGGCCTCTACCCACTAGATGCCAATAGCACTCTCCCCAAGTTGTGACAACCGAAAATGTTCCTAAATTTAAAAAAAAAAAAACTAAACTAAAACTACTGTCATTGAGTAAATTCTGACACATAGTGACCCTGTATAGCGTATCTGAGACTATAAATCTTTACAGGAGCAGACAACCTCATTTTTCTCCTATAGAGCACTGATAAGTTTCACCTGCCGACCGTGTGGTTCATAGTCCAGTATACAAATATTGCCAAATTTCCCTTGGGAGGAAAAATTGCTACCAGTTGATAACCACTGTTCTGTTGTTGTTAAGTGCCAAGTCAGTTCCGACTCATAGTGACCCTGTATAGGCTTTCCGAGGAATGGTTGCTGGGTTTGAACAGCCGATCTTTTGGTTAGCAGTCCAGTGCTTATCCTGCCACACCTTACCAGGATTCTAGGACCCTTCAATCTACACCTAAAGACATCCAGATCATAATAAGTCTTTCATATTAAGGAAAGAAAGGGAAGGCAAGCATTAAGCATTTCAGGAAAGTTTTCAATAGACAAAAACAACTTCAGTTAACTTGAAAATCCCATTAACCCCATTACTTGAGTGTTCTATTCCCTAAGCATTCCAGATAACAAAAAAAAATGTACTGTACATTCTATTTTCTAATTTGTATGCAAAGTTCAGCCCATTTTCAGGCTCAACAGCTAAACACAGAAATTCAGTTCCTGGGTGGGGGATCATCAGCTTTATTGCTTCTGCTATCTATTTTAAGTGACAATGATGCTACTGACCTGGAAGTTTAGAGGGTTTTTTTTGATCATTTAAACTCTGATATTAGCAATTCTCCCTGAAAAGAAAATGTAATAAAAAGAAGCCTGGTCCAATTTTACTGCACTAAAAAGACCTAACACTGGGAATTATTGAAACCCAGTTGTTCTAGCCATTCCATTGTGCCATTGAAAATCCCTTCTTTAATAAGCAATATTTCTTATTCCTTCCTTCTGCAGGTTGTGATCCTGGGAAAACATTCAAGAGGTTATCACTACATGCTTGCTAACCTGGTAAGAACAAGCAGAATTTAAAGTTCTTTGGGCAATAGCATCTATTATATTTGTGTCATCTGTAATCATCCAAAAAGGAAATACATGAAGTACCTAATGAAGTATGTTTCAACAAGGGACATTAAGTGACTCTGTCAGTCTCTAGCCACCTTTCTACTTATAAAACGCAACTTGACTCTCTACCCTTCAAACTTCCCATGCCTATAAGATGTGTGATATTATGGAAGCTAGTATTTCTTTAGGTTTCGTTTATAACTCTTCTTTCTCAATTAGGACAATTGGTTTAGTAATTAACAAAATGAATTCTAAATTAGTAGTATCTGTGTGACAGGTGTTGAATAATAATACCTCTGTGAATGAAAGGAAATGTTAAATCATCACTAAGATACTAAGAATCTATTACATAACATGAGTTCTAACCCCGTTTTTGTTTTATTAGTTTAACAGAATCATGACCATTTTAAAGTTCTTAAACCAAAGAACAGCAACAAAAGTCAAAGATTATCATAATTATATCTTAGATTTCTTAAATCAAAAACTTTTTCTTATATTTTTTAAATAATGCATAGTTTTCAATGAAAAGGGAAATGTTATTTACATTTCTTTCTTAGGAAGTATGTACATCTAAACATTTTATCAGATCAAGATTAGAGTCACAACTTTCATATAAAATAGTGACTGTCTGATCCACTAATTTGCTCATACTAGAGAACTTGAATCCATTTTGGGGATAAATGAGTCAAGTAGTTTAGAAGGAGAAATCTTGCTTCTTCATTTACATCTGATTGCATTCAGTTTGGCTTTTAGGCACCCTGAAGGATGTTTCCTGACTCAATGGAAGTTAAGCAGGAGCTTGTCAGGAAACATGAATGGCACTACAACGAACCTGAGACAATTAATGATGGACTTTTACCATTCCTTTTTCACTAATATGTATATTTTGCTCTCCTTTCTTTCTTCCTCCCTTTTTCTTTTCTTTGTCCTCTGCCTTATATATCCTAGGAAGTGCAAGATCTCCTAGGAAGTACAGTGTTTTAAAATGTGGGGGTCACATGTCACTTACAGGATATGAGCTGACTCTAGTATATACATAAATGTTTTATTATAATGTCTTTATTTACCATGTCTTAGAAAAATAGGAAACTAGCACATCAAAATTCTAATTTTATAGATATGTACTTCATACAAGGCTAAAATAGAGATTTAACATCAATAGGTGAAAAATTAATGTGTTAAATAAACAATAGCATTGGTAATATACAAATGTGGCAAAATTGTGACAATGGTATATGTATAGTTAAAGTTTTAGAAAGAACATTGGACTGGGGGGTCAAGAAGTTCATGTTATCATACTTGCTTTACTAGTAGTCAGCTATAGGACCTTGGGTAAGTCACTTCACCTCTATGGACTTCAGTTGCCTTACTGTAAAAGGCAGGAGAGGGTGGAAGTTTGGTTCATGTGTCAGTTCAGTACTTTGGAAGTAGATACTAAGATATAATGAAAAATTCAAGACATTTATTTATTGGAAGTAATATCTGTGAAAGCTAAAAGGGAGAGAGAGAAGGAGTAGGCAGCAAAAACTTCAGACTGCAAAACAGGTCTGAAACTTGTGAAGGAAAGAACAAAGGAAGGTTGATAGGAAGAGCTTCAGACTGTGATATAGCTGAGAAAGTCTTAGTACAACTTGGAACTCTGGTGTGAAGATTACACATAGAGGCATCCCATAATGCCTCGAAATGGTGATCTGTTGTTCCCCCACCTTACTCAGTTTTGTTGTTTTTCTCTTACTCAGTTATTTGCTAACAGCATACAGCCTCCACTTGAAAAATCCTGAAGGCACCTGAAGCTGGTGATTTTCCACTAACATAACTCCTTTAGACAGATTTTGTCTTGAGGGAAATAGGAGCAGTGCATATCAATGGCTATCTCAGTAAGCCTAAAATGATCAGATGGTTTCTAAAGGCCTTTCCCATTCTAGAATTTTCTGGTTCTTCTTATTCCTACTGAAATCTTTGAGCTGAACTTTTGTTTTAATCCTGAAACCTAGACCTTAATGAAATTAAACCTGTGGAGTAATGTTGTTGTTGTTGTTAAGTGTCGTCGAGTCGGTTCCGACCCATAGCGACACTGTACAGGGTTTTGGAGTAATGGGACTGCAAAATAGAATCATTAGGGAAAGAGTGGGGACAATAATGATAAACTAAAAGCCTAGCATAGAACTCAGAATTTTAAGACCTGAGAGGGTTTGTACAATAAGTAGAATCTGTTCCTTCAGAAACAAAGCAATGTATAGTGTCAATCTGAATAATGAAAACATGCTTTGAGAGGCAACCCCTTCTCCTCCACTAGTGGCCTTCTTTTCAACTGAGCACAGTCAACTGTTTCCCTGAGTCCCTGTACTCTATATCAAATTGCATTCGAGTAATACAGACAGCAATAGTTGCTTATATCTGATACCAACAACGGAACGGATTATCCCCACCATGGTTTCCATAATTTTTTAAGCAGAGAAAAATACCCACAAATACTGTCCTTCGGCGATACATACACACAGAGTAAAACCAAAAGTATTTAGAATTAATTTGAATGATCAAGAAAAGGAGTAGTGGATCTAAGAAGATGCTTCTTTCCAGGATGAGCAATCTGGTCTTTCAAAATGAGCCAGCTGGGTGAAAGCCCAGGACAAATACACAAGGAAGCAAAATCTAACCAGACTCTTGGTGTCACAGCACAGAACCACTGCTTTCTTCATCTACAGAGTCAAGACCACCCAGATTTCTTGCCTAAGTCTCTTTATCCAAGCTTCCTGGAATCACCTGTATCATAGCCCCATATATCTAGCTCTCTGTTACTGAACTCTTCTATGTGCATGGGCCTCCCTTGGTACCAATCCTAAAATATGAAGATATGGATATTCCATAAATGCTTCAACAGAGGCATTCTACAGGTCAGAGTGTGCGTTTCAAAGTGGACAAAGAACAACAGAAAATTATGACTTGTTGAAATCCTTCAAAGAAAGAAAATATTCCACCAGAAGCACAGGTCAGAGACACAATCTGGTTTGGCCAAAAGTGAATGTCCCCATACTGCAAGTAAATCTTTTCTAAATTCTGCATCAATTGATAAATCATTTCTTTTTAGGTGTTGTTCCATAATTAATTGCTATTGTTTTCTTTTCCAGGACTTTTTTTTTTTTAATGTTTTATTGTGAATTGTGTGATAGTTTACATGGGACAACATTAGCTTTACATTCATCCTATCCTATATCATTTCATTGCCATGGTTACAATCCCCTCCATGCATCATCAACCAACCAAAGGGTATCCCCTGCAAGCCTGCTCCCCGGTCAGCACACAGCCCCTCTCCCTCTCTGCCTCTAGAGTTCCCAGCAGCTCCATCTCTCCACGTCATCATCTCTGTCTCCATCTCTGGTGTCACTGTTTCTCTGGGTAGGGTCCCGCACTACACTCTTCTCCCTTGATGGTCCCAGGGACCTCTGCTCCTTTTCCAGGACTCTTTAAGGTGATGATAATGTTACTCTAGTGTCAGACGTAACCAACTCTTTATGTAAACAATCTGTCAGTCAAGCAGTCTCTCTTTCTCTCAGGGTAAGGTCTTAGATCAAGATCCTTTATGCTACATTCCCAGGTGTGTTGTGATTTAATTTTTCCCTCTATGTCAATAGTTATAACCCATGATATACAGGATTCCAAACAGTATATGCAAAAGAGGGAGCCAATGTAGTATAATAAAAATGGCACTACACTAGAAGCCAAGAGACAGGTTTAACTCCCAAGAATTCCTCTAACTAGGGTACAACAAACCAAATCTCTCTGAATCTGCTTCTTAATCTGTAAAATTGAGAGATAGATCAGATTACTATTTCCCAAAGTATGCAGATGATTTTAGGTAGTACACAGACAAACCTCTTTTTAAATTTATTCATTTTGAATTTATATTAAGTGTGTATTTGAAAAATGATAATTAGCCCATCAATTATATAATTTTAGAGATACCATTCCTTAGAGTAAAAGTAAAGTAGATATTTAGGTTAAAAGTCTGAATTCCTATAAAGAAAAATACTAGGTAAATAATAGATGCTTCACCTACATGGGGTAAAAAAAAGGCATAAAGGTGGCTTTTAATGACTAAAGTTTGGAAAACAGTTAAAAAGAAAAGTTCATAAAATGCTCAAAGATCACATGCAGCTCTACATTTCTTCCCTGGTGGATAGTTGGCTTGGACCAGGGAAGGAAGGAAAGTGTAGGTACAGCAGCTGGGTGAGCACCGAGGACATAAACAGGGGAACAAAGCTAGGGCTCTGTCATTCACAGCATGGATATAAACTCATAAAGTAGTCCATCCAGGTGGGCAAAAGCAAAAGGGGGTATGATTACCCTTAGGCAAGTTATAAAGAGACCTCAAAATCTGAAGATTCAATCAAAATAGTCTAAGTAGTTTGTCACAAAGTGAATTAAATTTGGGGTCAGATGGTCCAACAACAGATATGTTGGATACCCAGCCCCCAAAGTAAGGCCAAAGAAACAAGCAATTGCAATGTCCCCTGTAGAACATGAGTCACATCAAAGGTCATTCCATGCTACATTAGTAACCACTTAGAAAACCCAACAGTTTCCCTACCTAGACCAAAACTAGTCCCAGAATTGGAGACAGTGCTGACTCTGTAATGTCAGCTGCTAGGGTAGAGAGTCGCAGGAGCAGTCAAGCAGGCCTTTGTGCTACAGGAGAAAAAGGAAGAAGCTAACACACTGTAGACTCCTTTATGTTGTGCTAGGTGTCTTCCTTACATTTCTCATTTGTCTCAGAACTCCTATGAGAACCTTCTTCCTCACCTGCACCATCCTCCATCATTTTACAGATCAGAAAATGGGTTCAGAAAGGGTAAATGATTTTGCAAACTCTCACAGCGAATCCTTTGCCAAACCCAAGTTGGTCAGACTCTTGGTAGGTAGAACATGTTCCTCTTCCCACTTTCCCCACCCAAGCACCTCAATGAGGCCAGTTGGTCCCACAAAAGTCACATAGGAATATTTGCAAATAAATAAATGTAAATGAATGAAATGCAAACTTAATATTTATAAGGGTGAAATTAGCAGAGATTAAAATATGGGTGGTCAGCAAAGGGTCAAAGTGAAATACATCTTACTAGGTAATGATTGCAACTCCATCACTCTCTTCTCTCCTGACACCTTCCCTCTTCTCTCCAAATCTCTCTCTCTCTCTCTCTCTCTCTCTCTCTCTCTCTCTGTCTTTCCCCTTCTCCCTGTTCTTTCACACACCTCTTCCCTGTTCTTTCTCATTACCCTTCTTTCTCCTGGCCTCTCTCCTTTCCCTCCTACTCACTCCAATCACATTATTAGTGTACGAAGAAATACTAATGGGAGGGATACTTTGCTGTTGTTGTTAGGTGCCATGGAGTCGCTACCGACCCATAGCAACCTTATGCACAGCAGAACAAAACACTGTCCGATCCTGGGCCAACCTCACTACTGTTGCCACACTTGAGTCCATTGATGCTGCCACTTGGCCAATCCATTTCATTTGGGGGTCTTCCTCTTTTTCTCTGACCCTCCACCTTATCAAACATGATATCCTTCTCCAGCGACTGGTCCCTCCTAAAAATATGCTCAAAGTATGAGAGACGAAGTTTGGCCATCCTGGCCTCCAAGGAGC
>NW_006408569.1:15992491-15994636 GCF_000296735.1 Chrysochloris asiatica | reverse complement strand
CGAAACTACCAGCTGTTCCGCAGGAGAAAGATGAGGCTTTCTGCTCCCGTAAAGATTTACAGCCTCGGAAACCCTGTACAGGGTTGCTATGAGTCAGAACTGACTCCACAGCACATTACAACAACAACAACAACATGGGAGAACATCAGTTTTAAATTCATCCTATTGTATTTCGTTTCATTGCAATGATTACAATCCTCTCCATGCATCATCAAATAACCAAAGGATACACCCCACAGGCCTGCCCCCCTGGCTGTCAGCACACAGCCCCTCTCCCTCCCTGAGTCCCGTGTCCCCAGCCACTCCATCTGTCCACATCATCATCTCTGTCTCCATGCCTGGCACCACTGCCTCTCTAGGTAAGGTCATGCTCTCCACACTTTCACTTGATGGTCCCAGGGACCTCTACTCCTGGGCTGTAAAATCAGTCACTCCCCTCCTTTTTGTCAAAAAACATCTACCTCTACATTTCCAAGCCTCACAGTCAGTCCTTATGGCAATTATTCACTATTGTACCACAAGAGTCTTAACCCCATTTCCTTTCGCCAACGGATTGGATATCATTCTGTGGAGGTTCTACCCACCCCTGCCCCATCTGGAACTAGGCTCCTTCTTAAAATCTTGTAAGCCAGTCTCTTCTTGCCTTTATAGTTCCCCCCACCCCATTTTGGGTAACCAATGTCTAAGTAGCCCATCCCTGTCAACCCTGTGTACCAAGGGGGTGGGAGTGATCCTTGCTGTAAAGATTTGTTCCCTTTTTTGAGCTATTACATCCATACTTATAGGTAAAGTTCATCAAATTGTAGTGGGTTACTCTTTTTTTTTTTTCTTCCCTCATCTTTATTATTTCTTCTAGTTGAATAATCCTGATCACCCAGCCATTGAAGCCAGATCAAGTGGGTACTATCTGTAAGTATGGGTGTTCTTGTAGATCTCCGCTTACTTCATATCAGCTTGAAGCTTCATTCTCTGCTCTAGTCCTCTGTGGCCATGTCACTGCCTCTGGGGCCAGGAGTCCTGGGTCTTGCTGTAACTTCTGGCCATCCAGGTCTTCTCCTGAGTTCACAGGAGTCTTTTGAATGTGGTCAGACTTAGATCCCAAATTCATTGCTGTTTTTCCCCCTCTTCCCTTTATCAGTGACCAATGTGGTCATCAGCCAGACCACATGCCTGGTCATATATTCCCCTTGAGTCTTAGTCTTGGAAGGGAGTTTGCTCTGAGGGGACCCCACCACTTGCCTTGATGGCTCCTGGGTGAACAGCTTACTTGTTCTTGTAGCAATCAATCATACTGCCATTATTGTTTCTGATTTTCCCTGCTGGTCTTTCTTCACGAAGTATCGTCTGTTCTTCTAGCCGCTCCAGGCTGGTCTACTCATCCTTTCCAGTGGAAATTTCCCACCTCAGAAAATTCTGGATAGGATTCTGGTTTCCACCTATGGTCTTATGCAATGCACAAGTTCCACAGGAGGTCTCTTTCACTGGGCAATTTCTAGCCCCCTTTAAGGTATTCCAATCAGTTATAGGCTGAAGACAGGCTTACAAGCTTTCTATTGTGATGGTTCTGGCCATTCCTCCCCACCCTCCGCAAGTGTCTATTTCACAAGGGAAACCAAGATTCAAAAAACAGCCCAGCATCTTAACATTATTCCCCTCTTTTACCCTTTCAAACCGTGCCTCAATCCCTGTATCCTGAAGCCCTGTTGTTCCAAGGTTGTGCATACATCATCATTTATTTCTGTCCCATTTAGCCCATGTGAACCTGCCTAACTGTTCTCCCATCTGCCTTGTTCTTCTATTACCCTCCTCCTTCTTGTATATTGCCCATCCCCGCCCCAGCACCCAAGCTTTCCTTTGTCTATTCCCTACCTTGTGCTCTATTTTCCCCTCCCTCCCTCCCCTCATCTCATCCCATACTTCCCAGGGATCAGCAATTATATATGTAGTTTTGTGGGTTATTTTCCTCTTTTGGGTGGGTTCTCTTTCTTAGTCTTTTACTTAGTCTTTTACATAATGGTCTTATGCAGTATTTCACCTTTAGTGACTGACTAATGTCACTCAGCATAATGTCCTTAAGGTTCACCCATGTTATGTCGTGGCTTGCAGCTTCCTTGTTGTCCTTCAAGGTAGCATAGTATTCCATTG
>NW_006408569.1:15982505-15985565 GCF_000296735.1 Chrysochloris asiatica | reverse complement strand
ATTTATCTATTTTTCTTCAATTCTAGTAAGGTTTGCTTCATATATCTTGGTGCTCTTTCATTGGGAGCATAGATATTTATTATGGTTATGCCGTCTTGCTCAATTGACCCTTTGATCATGAGATAGTGTCCTTCTTTGTCTCTTATCTTGGTTTTTGTATTAAAGTTTACTTTATCGGATATTAGTATTGCCACTCCTGCTTATTTATTGTTGCAGTTAACTTGGTATATGTTTTCTCATCCTTTAACTTTTAGTCTGTTTTTGTCTTTGTATGTAAGGTGTGTCTCTTGCAGGCAGTATATTGACGGGTATTGTTTTCTTATCCCTTCTGCCACTCTCTGTCTCTTCACTGGTGCATTCAATCCATTGACATTCAATGTAGTTATCGATAGGTATGAAATAATTGCTGTCATTATGTTAATTTTTTTATAGTGCTGTTCGTTCCTTTGTTCTGCATGCCTTCTTGGGCTGAGTTTGTGTTTTTTGTGCTATTTCTTGTCAGTTTCTTGTTAGTTTTCATGTTTGCTTGTTCTGCTTGGAAGTTCATTTTCATGGTAAATTGTGAAGTATTAACTTTCTTTGTGGTTACCTTATAGACTATTAACTTTTCTCTCCATTAAAGAGAATCTATTGTATCCTGTAATCTACCTGACATCCTCACTCCCTGGATCTCTGTTGCTACGTTTATCCCTTCTTTGACATTAATATAATTTTTTTTAACGATATCTGATAGTGTATTTAGGATTGATGGAGGAAAAAAAAAAAACACTGCTTAGAAACAACTATTCATAGATCAAAAGCCAACAAAATCTTTTTCCTAATGTTAAAATACATAATTCTTTGTAGAGGAAGAGAACAACTTGAAGTAAATCAGGAGATGGCTTCATATTAATCATTCTTTTCATATACTTCAAATTTGTACTTAATGCCTTTCTCTTCTTGCACAGCAGAAAGAACACCTGGGTATTCTGGAAGAAGTTTGTACTTCTCTAAATCAATTTCAGGAAAAAATGTGTCACTTTCAAATTCCTGCATGATCCTTTTCACAAATAGTCTAACGTGGCCTGGCTGGTTCATGGCATCCTTGTACACAGAACTGCCTCCTACTATCCAAACTGTCTACTTTATTCCCTAATTCTGGCTGCTCAATAAGTTTTAAGGCATCATCCAGACATTTGGCACATAAATGAGCTCCTTGTGGGGGTTCCTTGAGTTCTCTACTAAGAACCAAGTTAATTCTATCTTTCAAAGGTCTATTCTTCTCACGAATGGAGAACCAGGTCTTCCTACCCATAATCACCAAATTCTGTTTCCCTTCTACTGAAGAGGTCATGGTCATTCTTTGGAAATATTTGAATTCATTCCTGAGCGGGGGCCAGGGGAGGTCTCCGTTCTTGCCAATACCCATGTTCTGGGACACAGCGACAATGCAGTTTATCGGTCGAACCATGACAGCAACTGACATTGATATAATTTTGATCTTTGGTTGACCTCCCAGCTCCTTTGAATTCGTTGTAGTTTTGTTCGGTTCTGGACTCTGCTATCTGTCAACTGAGTTCCAGGTGGTGTTGCCACGTCTGTCAATCTCTGGTTATCTGTTCTTGTTGCTTTTCAGTCCAAAGAACTCCCTTTAGGATGTTTTGAAATGCTGGCTTGGTTTTGATAAAATCTCTTAGATTCTGTTTATCCTGGAATGTTTTAATTGTACCGTCGTATTTGATTGATAGTTTTGCAGGATAGATGGTTTTTGGTTGCCAGTTTTTTTTCTTTTAGGGTTTTGAATATGTTTCCCCATTGCTTCTTATTAACCTTTTGATTTCCTTTGGTTCTATTGTGACATCACCCATGTGGTTTCTAATGTGTGTTATTTGTGTCTTCTCCCTCTTTTCTTTTGTTAGGTTTGCCAATGGTTTGTCAATTTTGTTAATCCTTTCAAAGAACCAACTTCTTGTCCTGTTGATTCTTTCTCTAGTTTTTCTGTTTTCTATCTCATTTATTTCTGCTCTAATCTTTATTATTTCTTTTATTTTGGTGGCTGTAGGTTCCCTCTGTTGGTCTGTTTCTAATTGTTGTAGATGCTGTGTTAATGTGTTAATTTTGGTTCTTTCTTCTTTTTGGATGTGTGTGTTTCTTGCATCCTCATTGCTTCTTACCTGCATAGTTTGTTCTGAATAGTCAGAGCTTAATCTGATTTGCTTGTAAGTGACACTTCTCTTCTTCCTGGCTGCTTTTAGGATTCTCTCCCTGTCTTTGATTTTGGAGAACTTGATTATTATATGTCTTGGTGACTTTCTTTTGGGGTCTATCTTTCCTGGGGTACATTTGGCTACTTGAATGTTTACCTTCTCATCTTTCAAGATGTTAGGGAAATTTTCTTCCAGAAGCTTTTCAACTATATCCTCTATGGACTTCTCTGATTCTTCCTGTTCTGGAATGCCAATAATTCTTAAATTGTTCCTCTTCATGTTATCCAGCATGAATCTTAGACTCTTTTCAGACTTTTTTTATCCTTTTTTCAGCTTGCTCTTCTATCTTAGAAGTATTGAGAGACTTGTCTTCCAGCTTGCTAGTTCTGGCTTCCATCTCTTCTATTCTGCTCCTTTCCCCTTTCAGTGTATTGTCCATTTCTGATATTTTATAATTAATCATCTTGACCTCTTTTTGTGGGTTTTGAATTGTTTCCAGTGCTGTATCAATCTTGTTTGATTTCAATTGTAGTACTTTCCTGGCTTCTTCCTTGCTTTCCTCCACCCCTTTTCGGAGCATTTGAATTTGTTTCTATATCATTTTTCTGAATTCTTTCTCAGGTAAAGCCAAAACCTACTCTTCCTCTTCTGGGTAGCCTTTGTCTGTATCCAGTGCATTTGTCTCAGTTACTCTTTTCTGGTTTTGGACATGTTTTGAGATCATTTGTTGTGTTTGAGATCTTTTGTTTGTCATTTCCAGTAGTTATGTGGGTTTTTTAATGCTTAAATGGATGTTTGTTATTGTGTTATTAAGCGTACTGGGTGTCTCCTAGTGGATATGATCAGGAAATAGGCTTCCTTTTTCTTATGTAAT
>NW_006408569.1:15980935-15982060 GCF_000296735.1 Chrysochloris asiatica | reverse complement strand
TGTGCAGATAGATATTGAGAAGTTAATGGGAGAAAGATTATTTACTATTTTTGTCTCTGAAGGTCAGTTAAGTATCTGTATGTGCACAGCATAATTCTTGAAATAGTTGCATCTTTTTATGTTGGGGTTTTACAGATTGTTCATATGGTTTGTCTGTCAGGCCAAACCTGCCTTTTTTCTTTCTGGGTAGGCAGGGGTTAATGGTCCTGCACAAGTTAACTTTAAGGATGGGACCCACAGGCAGAAGTCAAAGCAGCAGCCAAAGGATTTGCCCTTGGACAGATGGGACTCTTTCTTTCTGTGCTGTGGGAAAGCTGTGGTCTCAGTGCTGGACTTTTGGGGGGAGGTTCGTAACCACCCACCTGAAGGCATCCTGGAGGGGCAAAGAAGGCACAACAGGGAAGAGGAGGAAAAAAAACTTGTAGAATCCCTCCACACCTCCATTTGCAAATGTCACTCTGCTACTTATAGCACCAGTTTCCTGTGCTGGTCTGGCTGCAGCCCCGCCCTCTGACTTCCGCCCTGGTGGGATGGCCACAGAGGGAGTCCTGTGCCTTGTGCAATTTCTAAAACGCAATGTTTTCCTTCATAGCATGATTTTTCCACTGGGGGTTGCGGGAAACTGACAATCTGACCCTTATGCTAGATCCAGAGCTCTGGTGCAGTTTCCTGAGAGCCATGTTTTCAGCACCTCCCCCATGGAGGCTGTCCTACCTGACTCTGCTCTGCCACCGCCAAACCATACCAAAGGCTGTGCTCTTTGATCTTCATTAGTAAATGTTTTAAGTCCGCTTCACTTTCAGCAAGGGTATCACAGGTTTTTAATGAGTCTTCCTCCAATCCTGATGCCATGTTTTATATAACTCAGCTTCTCGGATTATTTGCTCGGCACACAGGTTGAATAAGTATGGTGAAAGAATACAACCCTGTCGCACACCTTTCTTAATTTTAAAACATTCACTGTTCCCATGTTCTAGTCAAATAACTGCCTCTTTGTCCAGGTACAGATACCTCTTGAGCACAATTAAGTGCTCCAGAATACTTATAATTCAGTCCACAGCCTGTCATGATCCACACAATCAAAAGCCTTTGCTTATTCAATAAAGCACAGGTAAATATCTTTCT
>NW_006408569.1:15972847-15979485 GCF_000296735.1 Chrysochloris asiatica | reverse complement strand
AATACCAGTCCATTTCAGCTCACTAATGCCTAAGATATCGATGTTTATGTGTTCCATTTCATTTTTGACAACTTCCAATTTTCCCAGATTCATACTTCATACATTCTATGTTCCAATTTTCAGTGGATGTTTACAGCTATTTCTCATCATTTTGAATTGTGCCCCACAAGCAAATTAAGGTCCCGTGGGCTTTTCTCCCAAGGGCTTTACTCCATTCACTTTTACTCTTCTATTTTGAGGAGGCAGCTCTTCCCCAGTCACATTTTGAGTGCCTTCCAACCTGAAGGGCACATTTTCCAGTGCTATATCTGACAGTGTTTCTCTGCTATTCATAAGGTTTTCAGTGACTAAATATTCGGAAGTAGTTCGTCACTCCTTCTTCCTAGTCTATCTTCGTCTAGAAGCTCCTCTGAAACTTGTCCACCATGGGTGACCCTGCTGGTATTTAAAATACTGGTGGCATAGCTTTCCAAATCACAGCAACTCACAAGCCACTACAGTATGACAAACTGACAGATGAGTGGTGGGGGAGGGATACTAGATAACATCTAATATTTCTAAAATATTACAAAAGCAAAAGCACTACTCATAAAATGCAACTAGAAGAGACAGCCAAGAGTAACTTAGCTTAAAGAAACAGACTCTGGGATTACCAGATCTCAGAATGTACCTGAACCAGAGAAGGGTCTTCTTTAATTAAAGAAAATGAGTTTGAATAAGACTAAGTCATACTGTTTGACTTTCCAACAACAGCTGTTCTCTTTTGCTCCCTTCCCTCTCCAGGTCTTCTCATTTTGTTTACTACTTTCTCTTCCTTTGTTCTTCCATTTTTAATGTTCTAAATTAAAAAATTCAAATGTACCAGACCTTGAGTTGTGATCGATGACACCTCAGCAGATGGTATATAAACGCAAAGCTCACTGGACTGGAGCCTGGCCTTGCAGGCAATGGTGGTAGGTTTAGAGGGGAAAATTCCCACTGGTCCCAAATGCCAGGGAGCCCAGTCACCTTTCCTGAGTACAAAACCTCTCTGGTCGCTCAGAATTTACTTTCTCAATATGGAGCTAGAATACAGAAAACTCATAAGGGAATGAGATGTGAGGACTGGGCTGGGATATCACTTCCTACCATGCACACAAGTATTTTTCTTAAAGTAGCCAACTCTGAAACTATAGGTATCCAAATCCAAAAATGCCTCTATTATGCTCAACAATTCCCTTCTCACTCTGCTGCTGGAAATTAACAAGAAAAGATCACCTTCTGCCCAACGTTCTAACAAGATGAACTGAGAGAGTTCTGTTTTCTCCCCCAGGCTTCCAGATCATCTTCTCAAAAACAATGCTTCTCAAACTATCTATAATGAAGGACAATGTTTTATTCACCCAGTCCTTTACAGACTAATAAAAATATAATAAAAATGAACTTCTAAAAAACCTGAAATAAACAAAACAAGATATATAAAATACAAGTCTAATATTTTTTAGTATGAGATTCAATAAACATATTACTCTGTCAAATTGCTATAAAGGTTTATAATGGCTTACTTTCAATGTCTGTGCTTCTGTCATCTTGGATTATTCTAACAGCAAACCAGAACTTGTCAGCAAACACTTTGAATAATACTACTGTGAAAATCTTTACAGTTTATATGTATGTACATATAAATATAAATATGTACTTCAAAACATTCTGGAAAATTTTCATTTATCTTTTAATTCGATTTTCCATTTTTTAACATGGCGCGGTAGGCTAATCCTGGACTGTGAGGTCGGTTTGAACTGCAACGTTGGTGATTCAAACAAACCAGCCACTCTTCAGAAACCCTATGCTGTTGTTGTTAAGTGCCATCGAGTCAGTTCTGACTCATAGTAACCCTGTATAGTGTTTCTGATAACAGCTGGTGGGTTTGAACCACTAACCTTGTAGTTAGCAGTCCAGTGCTTATCCTACAGCACCACACCAGGACTATACATATATATATACCACTGTATGCCCAACGCTTCAGTCACTCTACTAAGAAGACAGAAGAAGTTGTCCTTAAGAATATTATCAATATTATCACTATATTGGATGGAACAAGTTTTCACAGGTTATGTATGATAAATGATCTGTGTACTGTGGTCATTTGTACATTGCTTTAATGCTAGAAGCTGTGCCTCTTAGGTTGGAAGCAAACATACCAATGACACAGGCAGATGGTACAGGACCAAGCAACATTTACTTCTCTTATACATAAGGTTGGCATAAGTTAGAGCTGACTCCATAGCAACAAACAACAACAATACAAGTACATGGTGGTGCTACCACCCATCTGTCAGCTTGTTATACTGTGATGATTTAAGTGTTATGATACTTCAAGCTATGTCACCAATATTTCAAACACCAGAAGAGTCACCCTAGTAGATAGACTTTAGTGAAGCTTCCAGACTAAGACAAACCTATCCATGGTGGACACGTTTTGGTGAAGCTTCCAGACAAACTAGGTGATCTATTAGTCAATGATAACTGTATGGATCACAACAAAACATTGTTCAACTCACTTTCCTTGGACACATCATCAGGGGGAATCAGTTGCTGGATAAGCACATCATGTTTGGTGAAGTAGAGGACCTGCAAGTGTGAGGGTGACCATGGTAAAATGGATTGGCACAATAACTGCAACAAGGGAATTGACATCCTGACAATTGTAAGGAGGAAGCAGAACCTGGCAATGTTTCATTAAGTTGTACACATAGTTGCCATAGTCAGATGAACTTGACGGCAGATATCGGTTTGTCTATCTATCTATAATAAGTGGTGTGTAGATAGAACAGGCACTGGAACATAATAAAGAAGGAAAAGAAACTGCAGGAAACCACTACTTTGCAAAGGGTGGTCAGGGGAGGCTTCTCAGATATGGTGACTTTGCAACAATTATCTGAAGGGTGAGAAGAAACCAACTATATGAAGAACCAGGGAAAGTACATAAAATATACAAAGAACAGCACTTGCCAAGGCCCTGTGGCAGAAAAGAGCTTGATATTTTCTCAGAACTGCCAGGCAAAATTTTGGCTAAATAGTAATGAATGACAGGGCCAGATAAAGAAGCTTTAGCTTTTTTTTTTTTTTTCTTTACAGTAACAGAAATCAATTGAAGAGTTTCAAGCAGGGAGAGACATGTTCTGATTTATACTTGAAAAGTGAATGGATCTTATGCTATATATTGTACTTCAATAAACCTATTAATAAAGGAAGATGAGTTACCTTTTCCTATAATAGTACTTATATCAAGTTATAATTACTTGTATATTCATACAGATAACTCTCACTATATTCCCATGAAGGCAGGGACCAAGTTTGATATGGCTCAGTACTATAACAACAGCTAGCCATAGGTTTCTATGTATATTGATTGATTGAATTAGAAAATAAAACAGTGATTGCACAATACTGACAACCCATAATAAAGTATACCCTCCCAGGTGGATGGAACTGCTTTCCAGAAAAATACTTATTTCTCTCATTAGCAGTCTGATAACTTGAGTCACCACAATTTCTATGTATTTTCCCTATCCCAGCATCACCCAGATGAACAATTCAAATGACACTAAAGGCAGAGCCAGCCTTTATTCAAATTGTAAGACAGATAGTCACCCTTGGCCATCTTCCAATCCTTGTTCCTCTCCCTATAGGCAAGCTACCTTTCCTATTTCTCACCCATAATCTACCATCAACTCAACAAAAATCACTCAATTGATCTTGTCTCTGTTTTCCTCAATGTGCAAAACGGGCCCCTATGTAATATATGAAGTACCATATGAAGGAAATCTTAACAGAATATCTTGAAAATAAGTGTTCTAGAAATAAATCTTGAATATGTTTATTTCCAAATATCAATTATCCACACTACCTCCAATGAGATGGATTGGCACAGTAGCAGCAGCATTGGGTTCGAGCATAACAATGTTTTTAAGGATGGCGCAGGATGTTGTTGCTGTTGTTAAGTGCCGTCGAGTCAATTCCAACCCATAGCAACCCTGTATAGTGTTTCCAAGGAGCAGCTGGTGAGCTTGAACCACTGACCTTGCAGTTCAAAAGACTTTACAGTCTGACGCATTAGCCCACAGCGCAACACCAGGACAGAGTAGCAGTGTTGTGTTCTGTTATGCATTGGGTTGCTATGAGTCAAACTGACTTGATAGTACCTAACAACAACAACAACAGAAGAAAACTAAGTTTCAGTATGTAGAAATCTAGGAAAATAGAATAATGCCAAAGTCATTAGAATCTTTGAAAGACTGACTTGTCTAGTTATCATCAAATCAGGGATAGTTTGTGTAACCATTAAGTCCAAAATATGGACCTGCAAGAATTTATCATGGGTAGCTTACATGACCCTGCATGAACTGCATAGGCACAAAGGTCATGGCTGGTTTTATACACCTGTATTTTCAGGTGTCAGTAACAGTACACAGGATCAAATAAACATGATTCAATTGATGAAATAAAGCATAACTAACAAATCCAAATGGGTAGTTTCCCTCTCAAAGTAATCACTTTTGGATATTATACACATATTTCCAACAAATATTGTCAATTTTGTGTATATGAAATGTCATGCATAAATAATTGTTGTTAAGTGCCGTGGAGTCGGTTCCGACAAAAAGCGACCCTGCACAAGGTTTCCGAGGCTGTAAATCTTTATGGGAGCAGAATGCCTCATCTTTCTCCCGCAGAACCGCTGGTAGCTTCGAACTGCTGACCTTGCGGTTCACAGCCCGATTCGTAACCACTACGCTACCAGAGCTCCATAAATAATTAGATCATACAAATATGTTAGATACAGAACTTGGTGGTGGTTGCTGTGTGCCGTGGAGTCGGTTCCAAGGTTGTAAATCTTTACGGGAGCAGAACGCCTCATCTTTCTCCAGCAGGACAGCTGGTAGTTTTGAACTGTTGACCTTGCAATTCGCAGCCCAATTTATAACCACTACGCTACACCCTCGGAAACCCTGTACAGGGTCGCTATGGGTCGGAACCGACTCTATGGCACTTAACAACAACAACAACAACGCTACCAAAGCTCCTTAGATATAGAACTTAGCAAGTGAGAAAGCAGAGTTTTAATTCACCCTATGAGCTGTAAGGATTGTTTCCAATCTTTCTCTTCCTTTTCTCATTATTTTATTTTAAGTTTTTATTGTGAATTATGTGTTAGTTTACATGGGTGAACATTATCTTTACATTCATCCTCTTGTATTTTGTTTCACTGCAATGATCACAATCCCCTGCATACATCATCAATTAAACCCCACACACCTGCCCCCCGGCCACCAGCACACAGCCTCTCTCCCTCCCTGAGTCCAGCATCCTCAGCCATTCCTTCTGTCCACGTCATTGTCTCTGCCTCCATCCTTAGTGTCATAGCCTCCCAAGACAGGGTGTCACACTTCGCTTTTCTCCCTTGATGGTTCCAGGGTCTCTCATTTTTTAAAAAATCTCCTTCTGTATACCAAGTTAATTGACAGAAACCATCAATTAACTAGCAAAACCAATGGTTTCAACCAACAGATTTAGTGAAATGCAAGTATCACTAGAACTTGATAAATCTAGTTGGAGTCTTGGGGCGGTGCCATAGGGTAACCTTGTGGTTACCTTGTGGACTGCTAACCACAAAGTCAGTGGTTTAAAGCCACCAACTGCTCCTCAGAAACTCTATACAGGGTAGCCATGAATCTGAACCAACTCAACAACACTTCACAACAACAAAGTATAAGCACACAAGAATCATTGCGTTTTCTGATCATTGCTTCTAAAGATTAAAATTCATATGAAATAACAAAATGGGCTTAACAGAAATTACACTTAGTGCAAAAAAAGAAGGTGTGGTTTTAGAGACACTTGTCAATGTTGCTATGAAATGACACATTATACTTGAAGATTAGATAAGTACCTTAAGAGGTGGTGAATTTATGTTAATAGAAGTGGAACAACTCAGAAAAGGAGGTTTTTGGTTGTACATAAGCAGTCTCAGAAACTACTGTATTTTACTTTACATTTTTGTCATTGTTGTAAATATATCTATCACACAACTAGGCATACACCTTATTAACAGCAATTAAAATTATCAGCCTGTGCAACCTTACCCTTAATCAATGTGATATTTCCATCATCATTAAGCCCCTCTTTCACTTCCTCTGTCCCTTATAACAACTAATAAACTTTTTTTCTCTATTTGCCTTTCCTTGTCTTTTTATATGTGTGAAGTCATATAACATTTGTCTTTTAGTTGCTAGTTTATTTCATTTAGCATAATGTCTAATCCATATTGTAGCATTAGCAAGTCTTCATTTCTTATACTGTCTGAATAGTATTCCATTGTGTGGATGTACCATATTTTGTTTATCCATCATCTACTGATGGCCATTTAAAACGTTGTTCTCATCTTTGAGCTATTATGAATAGTGCTGCAATGAACACTGACGTACAAGTCTCTATTTGAGTCTCTGATTTCAAGTCTTTTTGGTATATAACTAACGGTGGAATTGCTGGATCATATGGTAGAAATCATGAGGAAATACCACATTGATTAAGGGTAGGGTTGCACAGGCTGATTATTTTTGCTGTTACTAAATTGTATGGAGTCCTGGTGTAGCACT
>NW_006408569.1:15970040-15971962 GCF_000296735.1 Chrysochloris asiatica | reverse complement strand
TATGTATCTATTGTTATACCAGTACCAGGCCGTATTAATTACTTTAACTGTGTGATGTGGTTTAAAATCAGGAAATGTGAGTCCTCCTATTTTGTTCTTCTCATTCAACATTGCATTAGCTCTTAAGAGCCTATTGCCATTTCACATAAAGTTGAGGACTGGCTTTTCTATTTCTGTAAAGAAGGCTGGTGAAATTTTTATTGGGATTGCCTTAAATCTATATATCATTTTGAGTGGTATTAACATCTTAACAATATTAAGTCTTCCATCCATGAATATGAAAAATCTTTCTATTTATTTAAGTCTTCTTTAAATCTCTTTTAGTAGTGTTTTATAGTTTTTACTATATAAGCCCTTCATGTCCCTGATTTACTCCGAGGTATATTATTCCCTTCAATGGTACTATAAATGGAATTGTTTCCATTGTTTCCTTTTCATATTTCTCTTTGCTAATGTATAGAAACCCAGCTTATTTTTGCTTGTTGAATTTGTATGCTGAAACATGCTAAAATTCCTCTACTACCTCTAGAAGTTTTCTTTGGACTCTTTGGGATAATGGATCATATAATCCACAAATAGAGATAATTCTACTTGTTTCCCATATTGCTCTGGCTATTGTCTTGCTCCCAGTTTCAAGGGGAAAGCTCCCAGGCTTTCTCCATTAAGTGTAATGTTAACTGTTGCCTTTTTATATGTGTCCTGAATCATATTGAGGAATTTCCCTTCCATTCCACTCGTCTTTAGAGTTTTCCTAAAGAAACGGTGTTTGATTTTAGCAAATGCTTTCTTCTGCATCCACAGAGATGATCATGTGTTCACTTCCTTTATTTCAACTAGCATAGCATATTGTGTTGATTGATTTTCTAATGTTGAACCATCCTGCATTCCTGGAACAAATCTCATTTGGTCATGGTGTACAATTCTTTTTTGTTGTTGTTACCCTGGCCGGCCTGGGGTTGCACGGTCCCTCCAGCTTTTCCTATATGACTGTTTTAATGCTGTTAGGTTCTGTTTGCTAGTTTTTTTGGTTTTTTTTTTTTAAGGATTTTTTAATCTATATTCATAAGAGATCTTGGCCTGTAGTTTTCTTTTGTTGTGTGCCTTTGGTTTGGGCACCAGGGTTATGCATGCGTTTTCTTTTCTTGTGTGTTTTTGTCTGGTTTGGGTATCAGTGATATGCATGCTTCATAGAATGCATTAGTGAGTATTACTTCCTTCTGTACCCTTAGGAAGAGTTGAAATAGTGTTGGTATTAATTTTTCTCTAAATGTTTGATATAATCATCCAGTGGAGTAATCTGCTCAAGGACTTTTTTGGTTTTGACCATTGATTCAATCTCTTTACTTTATGGGCCTGTTGAGACGTTCTATTTCCTCTTGAATCAGTTAAAGTAGGTTTTGTGCTTCTGAGAATTTGTCCATTTCTCTAAGTTTTCCAGTTAGTTGTCATAATAATATTCTGTGATAATTCAGTTGTAATTACCCCTCTTTCATTTCTTATATTGGTTTTTGCATCTGTTCTTTGCAAGTCTAGATAAGGTTTGTCTATTTATACATCTTTCCTTCTTGTTTTATTGTTTCTCTCTATTGTTTTTCTTTTATTTTTATTTATGCTGTCATTTTTATTTCCTTTCTTCTGATAGGTTTAGGCTTAGTTTGATTTTTGCTTTCTAGTTCCTGGAGTTGTCAAGTTAGGCCATTGATTTGAGATCTTTCTTCTTTCTTCATGTAGGCATTTACTACTATAAGAGTCCTGGTGTGGCACAGCAGGGCAATGTGCTGGACTGTAAAGTCAGTTTGAACTACAAGGTCGGCAGTACAAACTCACCAGCTAATTCTTGAAAACCCTATACAGGGTTGCTATGAGTTGAAACAAATTTGACAGACCTTAACAACAACTGTCTTTGCTGCATCCCAAAAGCT
>NW_006408569.1:15967275-15968415 GCF_000296735.1 Chrysochloris asiatica | reverse complement strand
TGCTCATGTGTAAATTCAGGCTGAAGCTGAAGAAAATTAAAGCAAGTCCACAGGACCTAAAATATGATCTTGAATATATCCCACCTGAATTAGAGATCATCTGAACAGATTTGATGCATTAAACACTAAAGATCAAAGAACAGAAGAGTTGTGGGATGACATCAAGAGCAACATAAAGGAAGAAAGCAAAAGGTCATTAAGAAAGCAAGAAAGAAGGAAAAGACCAAAATGAATGTTAGAAGAGACTCTGAAACTTGCTCTCCAGCATAGAGATGCTAAACCAAATTGAAGAAGTGGGGAGGTACAAGAGCTGAACAGAAAATTTCAAATGTCATCTCTAGAAGACAAAGTCAAATATTCTAACAAAATATGCAAAGACCAGGAGTTAGAAAACCAAAAAGGAAGAACACGCTCAGCATTTCTCAAGCTGAAGGAATTGGAGAAAAAATTCAAGCCTCAACTTGCAGTATTGAAGGATTCCATGGGCAAAATATTGAATGATGCAGAAAGCATCAAAAGAAAATAGAAGGAATACACAAAGTCATTGCACCAAAGAGGAATTGTCGATGTTCAACCATTTCAAGAGGTAGCCAGTGATCCTGAAGGAAGAAGTCCAATATGCATTGAAGGCATTGGCAAAGAATAACTTGGAATAAAAATTGAACTCTTTCAACAAACTGATGAGGCACTAGAGGCATTCACTCATCTATGACAAGACATTTGGAAGACTTGATGAATTAATTAGAAGAGATCTGTATTTGTGCCCATTCCAAAGAGAGGAGACCCAACAGAATGCAAAATCATCAGACAATATCCCCGATAGCCCATGCAAATAAAGTTTTAATAAAGATATACAAAAATGGTTGCAACCATGCAGTAACGGAAGTCCCTGGAACCATCAAGTGAGAAGAGCAGAGTGCAAGACCCTACCAAGAGAAGCAGTGATGCCAGAAATGGAGGCAAAGACCATGACGTGGAGAGATGGAGCAGGGAGGGAGAGGGGCTGTGTGCTGTCGGCCAGGGGGGCAGATTTGTGGGGTATACCCTTTGGTTGTTTGATGGTGCATGGAGGCGATTGTAATTGCAATGAAACAAAATACGATAGGATGAATGTGAAGCTGGTGTTCTCCAAACTTAAGG
>NW_006408569.1:15905866-15966140 GCF_000296735.1 Chrysochloris asiatica | reverse complement strand
TTTTGTTGTACATAGGGTCGCTATAAGTCAGTACTGACTCGATGGCACCTAACAACAACAAAGCAATGTATGTACAAAGTAGAGAACCATTACAGTGATTTCAGGAAAGGAGTATTATGATCTAACTAGAATTTTAGAAAGCTTATGTATTATGTGAAGAATTAACTGGAAATCAGAATACCACCTAGGAAACAACGGCAGTAATTTAGGCCTGTGGTTCTCACGGGAGTCCTGGTGTGGTGTTGTGGGTTAATGAGCTGAACTGCAAAGTTGGTTTAACCCATAAGGTCAGCAGTTCAAGCTCACCAGTTGCTCCTTGGAAACCCTATATGGGGTCGCTATGGGTTGGAACCAACTCATTGGCAGTTAACAATGGTTCTCACAAGTCCTGGTGTAGCACTGTAGAATAAGCACTCGACCTCAAGTTTGGGTTGAACTGCAAGGTCAGCAGTTCAAACTCACCAGTCACTCCTAGGGTCACTATGGGGCAGAACCGACTTGATGGCACTTGACAACATGCCACTTGTGCTTCAAACACTGCCACTTGTGCTTCAAAATCATCTCTTGAGTTTTATAAAAACAAAAACAAAACAAACAAACAGGTGCTTGGGCCCTATACCAATTTAATAAAGAAGTATAGGAAGAGGAAGTATTTTGAGGGAATTAAAATGACTTAGCTTTGGGGCACATGCTCTTAGAACATGAAAGTTAATTTAGACAATAAGTTAGAAAAGGGATTCTAGAGCAAAAGAGAGGGTCTAATTGGAGAGTCACTTGTGTCTCATTCAAAGTGAATTCAAATAGAAAATTCTATAATAAAACAAGTAATAAATTAATTTGTTTTTACAAAATCTAAAGTCTCAAAATGGAATAAATCTTTTGACTGAGGTATGTGTGGTCTATGGTATCTTTTTGAAAAAGTAGACTCTCAAAGCCCAGCTATCTACCCTCACAAACACCCAAAATAAAAGACCAGGGAAAAAAGCAAAGAAAAAAAAAAGAAGAAATTCCAACATCTTTTGGTACATAGGAGATACCAGGAGTAAAATCTGGTTTTCAAACAAATTGAACGACTAAAGGGGTCTATAATTCAGAGAAGGGATAGACCAGTTGCTATAAAACAGATGCCTATTTAAACAAAATGAGTCATCCTTTCTCACAAAAATATCAAATAAATCTACTGGAATATATTTTATCTTTGGTAAAAATATATAATTTTCAACTATGTGATTCTAAACAGAAGATGAAGCTCAGTATGAGGAAACTGAACTTTCCTTTGAAGTCAGACTGTTAAAATGAATGCATTAAATACAATTATATTGATTTTCTGTCTTTTTAAAATTGGTTGCCATTGTAAAAAAAAAAAAAGTGCTCAGATCAGGCATTTAAACCCTGAAACAAAAGTCAGAGCAAACGAAAACAACTTAAAGAACCTAAAACCAAATGCTAATTTTGTTCTGATTCAAGGGCATGAGTTAAAAAGTAAAAAACTTGTAAACTCAATTATTATATATATTTAACCTAGTTATCAACTTTAATTTTTCCTAAAGACATAGATTTTCTGATAATAAAAAATAATTCATCTGTATTCACATGCATTGTTGTCTGGTCACTAAACTATTTCTATTCAGAGGATCAGAAAAGGAAATGGATTATGAGAAGGAAGTTGTGCAGCAGAGAGAAAGCTAAATGAGAGTCATTGGAGTATGTCTTACAAGAGGAAACCTCATAGGAATGGTTTCCAGTGAGTGGCTGCTGAGTTTGAATCACTGACCTTGAGGTTCAAAACAACCTTGCGGCCCAATGCATTATCTTGTAGCACCACACCAGAACTCCTAGGAAGGGGTGGTAGTGGTGGTTATATGTCATGGACTCATAGCAACCCTGTATAGGATTTCCAAGGCTATAAATCTTGACGGGATCAGAAAGCCTTATCTTTCTGTCACAGAGCAATTGGTAGATTCAAACTGCTGACCTTGTGGTTAGCAGCTCAGCTTGTAATCCACATAAGGATCTAACTTTCTGGAAATGATGAAGAATGACCAACAAATAAAGAGAGTAACTTTAGAGATAGGGTCTGAGGTAGCGACTATGGAGATCAATTCAACATCTGGTGATAGACAAGCAGGATGCCTTTCTCTTCAAAAGCCCCTACCTACCCTGCAAGCCTATTTCTTTACTCTTTTACCTCTTGGGTCTAGGTACTGAAAGCCTAACTCTGCTTCATTAGATTTTTACAGAAGCTTTAGGAAACCATGGGCTCAAAATTTGTCACTGATGGCCATTTCCAAGTTCCGGGTGTCCTGGTGTGGTGCTATAGGATAAGCACAGAACTGCTAACCACAAGGTCAGTGGTTCAAAACCACCACTCACTCCTTGAAAACCCTATACATTGTCACTATGAGTTGGAACCAACTTGATGGCACTTAACAACAACAACAGCATTCCCAAGTGCTAGTAATCATGGAAAAGAAGGAAATGAGAGACCAGCATTTCTTTAGCCAGAAGCTCTCTCCTAAATTATTTGTGTCTACAGCTTACCCACCCAAGCCTGCCACTTCTCCCTTTCCACTTTTACCTAATGACTTTGGAGTGATAAAATCTGTGTGGACATTCAGCTTCAGGGACACCAGATGCTTCAATTTCTCAAAAGAGCAGATTGACAAGTACCACTTGTCAATCACAATGTGATAGGAAAAGCAAAATTTGGCAAGGAAACAGGAAACTCTAACCCTTTAGCCAGAAGTGCTCATGTAACACCCATCTCCACATTCCTTAACCCTTTCCTTTTTCTGCTAGAAATGAGTGCTGAATAGCCAACTCTGTTGCATTCATTGTTTGGTTGTTTTCAATGGGGTTTTGGAAGGACAGGGTTTACAACTCCAGAAATTGCACTTTTAGTGACAAAATTCAAGTAAAGATCATCAAAAGGAACTGCCAGTTGCTAATATCCTACCACTCTCCCTCATTCCTCCTTTCTCTTTTTAGTTACTGGATGTACGGTGGTCAGATCTGATGAGTTAATGTCTTCACAGAGATTTTAGAGGATTTGTCTCATTTCTCCTAACTCAAGGACTATATGAATGATAAACTCAAGAAAGGAAATCTAACAAGAAATGATGAGTAAGAATTGTTAGTATTGTTGTTGGGTGCAGTTGAACTGATTAAAACTCATGGTGGTGGTATACTATGGAGTGTATTCCGACTCATAGCGACCCTGCATTCCAAGGCTGCAACTCTTTATGGGAGCAAAAAGCCTTATCTTACTCCCACGGAACAGCTGATAGTTTCAAACTACTGACCTTGAGGTTAGGAGCCCGACTCATAACCACTACGCTACCACAGCTTCTTTAGTGTTTTCTAGACTGTAATCTTTACAGGAGCAGAATTACCATATCTTTCTCCCACAGACATGAAAGAAAGGTAGGTTCAAACCACCAACCTTTCGATTAGCTGATCACTTAACCATTGCACCACCAGGTGCAATGAATAAGCAAGAACAAGGATTTAAAATAAAAGTACAGAAGAGAGGAAGAACCAGGAGCCAGTCAGCTTCTCCCCTGAATCAGAACATTGCTCACTTCATCACCCTAGCATGACCTTCCCTGTTACCATGGCTTTATGTTCCCTTTTATACACTTTGGGTGCTTTTATGTAGTGTCTTTACATTGGTCTTGCAGATACATGGCTTCAATACAAACACCATGAAAATTGTGTGTGTCTAGCACAATGACTAAAATCTAACAGCATGTTATGGAAAAGGGTGTCGTGGTTGTTGTTAAGTGCCCTCTGTTCTGACTCATAGCAACCTGTATAGGGTTTCTGAGAAGCAACTGGTGAACTTGAACCGCCGACTTTGCAATTCAAACAGACTTTGCCATCCAGTGCATTAGTCCATAGCGCCACACCAGGGAAAGGGTAGTACCTTAATATTTAAATAACAAAGGAGGATGAAGAGCCTGACAACTCCTGCTTCTCAGATAGAGCTCATCTCTTCTACTTTTCCCTTCCTTATTTTCTATATACCTGTTGTTTGTTTGCTAGGAAACTTTGTTGCATTTGCTAGGAAGCTATGGGTAGACTCAGGCCTCAATTCACAACTTTGTGGACTATGGTTGTAACAGTTTCCAACAATTTATTTTGAAAATTCAAACATGTTTTTAAAAATTAAGTAGCTATAGGAGGTATAATAGGAACAGGTATAATAGGAACCTCCTCATTAGCCATCTCCTCTCTCCCAACTTCCACATTTCTACTGCTGACCTCTACCCTTTTGTTTTGCCCTTTTACCATCCATAAATGAAGAATCTCTAGTGGCACGGTGGTTAAAGCACTCAGTTGCTAACCAAAAGATCTTGGAAGAAAGATGTGGCAGTCTGCTTCCATAAAGATTTCCAGCCTTGAAAACCCTAAGGGGAAGTTCCACTCTGTCTTATAGGGCCGCTATGAGTCAGAATCACCATCCATTATATTTAGTAATCATCTCTTCTGTATTAGTGTCTTGAGAGAGGTTTTGAGTAACTCAGTCTCAATTTTATCACCTTGTAGACTGGTCTGCCATCCTAAGGAGGAAATCTAACAAGAGATTATGTATATGTGAAATGTCTTAAAATAATGGGATAGGAAGAGGAGGACCAGTGCCAGCCAATTCCTTCCTCTTTGTCAACACTTCTCTCCTAACTTTCATCTTCCTACTATCTATCCCTACCTCTTTATTTACCCCATTTTTCTTTATAGATAATATATCACTACCTGTATGTGTTAGTGTCTTTACATGGATTTTGGGGAATATTCAACCTGCGCCTAGTGTGTGAGTGTTACAGCTGCATGTTGTTGTTGTTAAGGGCTATCAAGTCAGTTGCAACTCATAGTAACCCTGTATAGGATGTTTGAGGAGCAGCTTTGAAGAGCCAAATGTTATGAAAAGATGTAATACCTTAAAATGGAGGGAAGGGAGGACCAGAAGTCAACCAAACCCTGCCCTTAGCAGCACCTCCCTCTTAATTTCATCTTGCTCCCTCTCTACCTTTCCTCCTTTGCCCTCTATCTCATGGATGGCAGTTCTGCTGCATTAGTATCGCTGAAGAGCAATATCAGATTACACAGTAAGCAAGATTAGCATGGGTTTACTTGTGCCTACTTATTAATCTTTTCACATTTTTCACATTAAAGATTTTGCTTTTAGAATGTCTGGCATTTGTTTCTCTCTCAATCCCACACTACCTACAGAATCAAAGCCTCTTTTCAAATTTGCAATCCCTGACAGGGAAGAAGTACCCAGTAAGCAAGGTAAAACACATGTGAAACTGTTAACTACAGATTAGCAAGTAAGCGCAAGTAAGTCCATGCTTACCTTGCTTATTGGGTAATCTGCCCCTTCTGAAAAGGCTGTGGAGATAATTTACTTGTTATAATCTTGCAGACTTCCAATGGCTACCTAAACAGTAAGCAATGTTTGGTGCAAAAAGAAAATTATTTTTAAAAAATATCCATCAGAAATAAAAGGATGGCCAACCAACTTTGACCTTGGGCCGCAACAGTTTTCTTAATATTTCCCTCTATTTCATTTACTTTCTTTCTGAGATACTTTCTCTCTCCGTCCCTTTTGTTAATTCTATATTGCTATTTTCACATGTTATGTGGCACTGTGGGTTAATGCGCTGGACTGCAAAGACGGTTTGAACTGCCAAGTCAGCAGGTCAAGTTCATTAGCCGCTCCTCAGACACCCTATTCAGGGTCGCTATGGGTCAGACCCAACTCAACAGCACTTAACAACAACAACAACATGAGTAAACAGTAGTATGATTATAAAAGTGTGAGTGGCACATGAAATACTGTCTCCAAAGCTGCTTTCTGGAAACCCTATATACAGGGTCACTATGAGTCAGAGTGCCGACTCGACGGCACTTCACAACAACAAAGTGTATGTTCTGGTCATTGACCCTTGGAGCCAGAATGGTAGCAGGAACATTCTCACCCTTTTCTCTTAAAGAAGTGAGCTACACTTTCCTGCTTTGGCTGGTAAGGCATAGGCCAGGTGCCAGAGAACCCATCTTTCACTCATATCAGCAAGCAGGTGGGCAGTTGGTCAGTTTTCCTGTCATACTTTTTGACTGCCAAATATGGTTTCACATGGCAAATGAATCAAAGCCATTCATTAAGGTTTTATCTTTGACTTGGCTTTTTGTTGTGGAATCCCTGGGTATTGCTTAGAGTCTGGGGTAGAGTGCTTGGTTGCAAATCAAAAGGTTAGCAGTTCTAATCCATCCAGAAGTGCCTTGGAAGAAAGGTCTGGTGATGAATTTCCCAAAAATCAGCCATTGAAAATCCAATTCCACTCTGACACATGAGGTCATTGTGAGTTGGAGCCAACTTGATGACAACTGGTTTTGTAGTTTATATTTGTTTGTATATACGTTTGTGGGGTAAGAGTGGGGAATTAGACAACAGTTGTACTCAAACTTAAATTGTAGCCTCTGCAGAGCTTTATACACAGGTAAACCTCTCTGCTGATTTTAGTGTAGATGGGGAATAAATGGAAGAAAGTACTCCAAGTCTAAGTTTCTCTCATGCAGGCGGCCTTTGGGAGAGCATTCATCATAAAAGTATCACGAATCCAAGAAGTTAGCGTTAATTTTACAGAGATTTTTGTTATCAGAAAAGAGAAATGGTTCTCACTGATACAAACATTTGGCTCTTTGTCCATTATCTGCCAATTCATATCCCACTTTAGAAGTGACAGGGTAGAGCTGTAAGTAACAACTGAAAAATCTGCATCACTAAACTATTTTTTGAATAGTGCTTTGTTGCCTATGTTAAAGAAATGTGGAATTAAAAGAGGTGAGGAATAACTAAAAGGCAAACAACTGAATTTAAAAATGGGCAAAGGACTTGCACAGACATTCCTCCAAAGAAGATAAGCAAATGCATACACATTCTTCCAAAGAAGACAAGCACATAAGATGATGATCAGCATCACAGTTTTTATTGTTGTATACCACTGAGTTGGTTCTGAATCATAGCGACCCTATATAGGGTTTCCGAGGAGCAAATGCTGGGCTTGAACCACCAACCTTACGATGAACAATCCAGTGCTTATCCTACAGCGCCATACCAGGACAACATCATTAGTCATCAAGAAAATGCAAATTAAAGCCACAAGATACCACCTCACACCCAGTAAGATGGCTATTACCACGAAAAATGTATTTTCCATTTTTGGAAGTATTGGTGAGGATGTGGAGAAAATGGAACCCTCATGCTTTGCTGGTGGGAATGCAAAATGGTACAGTCACTGTGTAAAAACAGTTTTGCAGTTCCTCAAAATGTTGAACATAGAACTATCATATGACCCAGCAATACCAATCCTAAACATATACCCAGAAGTGAAATCAGGAACACAAACAGAAACTTGTACACCAATGTTCACTGTAGCACTTTTCACATAGCCAAAAGGTGGCAACAACTGAAATGCCTGTCAACAGATGAATGGAGAAGCAAACTGAGGTATATACATGCAATGGACTATTATTCAGCAATGAAGATAAATGAAGTTCTGATACATGCTACCACATGGATGAACCCTGTAAATGTTATGCTGAGTGAAAAACATGTACATCAGGCACAAAAGGACAAACAGGCAAAATAAATACAGACAATAGTTTATTAATGGTTACCAGAGGCTGGGATGGAATGGAAGTTATTACTGAAGAGGTATTGAGTTTCTGCTTTGAGTGATATATAACTTTTGGAAATGGGTAGTGGTGATGGAAGCATAACATGGTGAATATAATTAATGTCACTGAATTGTATACCTGTAGCAAGCATTTTGTTATATTTATTGTACAACCATAAATTTTAAAATGAACAACAGTGAGGGTGGTGATGGGAAGGTGCACAAAGGTTACATGCATGTATTCTGCTTAGGAAATTTCACCAAACATACACTTAAAGATATTTGTGTTTTATGTGATCATTATACTTCAATAAAACCTTTTTATAGAATGCAAAAAATTCCAAAGACTTAATACAAAACTGAGTAGCACAGGTTTATTCATTTATTAAAACTCCTAGAGTTAAGACTTGTGTATTTCATTAAATGTAAATTCTACCTCAAACAAAAAAGAAAGAAAAAGAGCTGTAAATAAACATTGTTGTTGTTGTTGTTGTTGAGTGTCCCTGAGTCAGTTCAAACTCATAGTGACCCCGTACAAGGTTTCCAAGGCTGGTAGGTTTGAATTGTGGACCTTGTGGTTAGTAGTCCAGTGCTTATCCTACAGCATCACATCAAGACTCTAAACAAACATTGAATGTGAGTTAATGACCAGCATGCTGAAGTTCTTAGGGGTGAAGTGTATTAATTCTGCTACTTTGAAATGTATTCAAAAAATGAATGAATTGATTGAGGGTTGAATAGATATTGTTATAAAGCAAATATAGCAAAATATTAGTTGTGGAATAAGAATGGTTGAGTGTGTGGGTGTTCACTGTACAATTCTTTCAACTTTTCTGTATATGTTCAAAAGTTTATATTAAAATGTTGAGGAAAACAATCTAAAGAAGAGAGGAAGAATTCTCCCCATTTCTTTATGAGCATAAATAGTTGGATGACCCAAGCACATTAGCAGCAATTAGCAGGAGGCAGGTATCCAGCAGAAGTAACAGCAATCACTGTTAGAGGTATCCCAGAAGATAACAATGCCCAGAGGAAGCTGGTGGTGCCCAGGTGGAGGTGGCTTTTGTGTAGACCCTGGAAAAACTCCTTCAGGAAGCAAAGGTGGCAGAGACACCTGACAGTAGCCAGAATAAGAAAAACAGAGAAGAAAATGGTTGCTGCAAGTCAGGACTTTTTGAGGAAACGTGAGACATACCCTGGGGTCTGTACCATCATGTAAAATCAAGCTGTCAGTTCCTCTCTTTAGCATTTCTGTAAATCACAAATTTCCAAAGTACTAATCACTCAGGTCTGAAGCAATCTGCTGTATTTGGCATGTTAGGTTGAAGAAAAGTTTTTAAAAAATACTTGTAGCTAAGGTCAGTCTTTTTATAAACATTTTCCAGCACTGCATTTGTACTCATTGAAGAAATAACTGAAAATATAGGTCAATGAAACAAATCTAAACATTTGCTTGAAGTAGGCACCTATGTTTACCCATGTGGTCACTACTCTAAGACACAGGTACTAAAATGGTAGAATCCGTATTTTCTCCATCATACCTGTAGTTTCAGAGATATAATGCCCTAATAATCGGGCCACATCCAAAGGTTTTCTTAATTGCTAATGAGTATAATCCTGGTGAAGGAATTTTCATTTTTCCCTTAGTATTCTATCTAACCAACAGATAGAATGCATAGCCTCCTACAATCATGACTATCTCTTAATGTCTTTACAGGGCTTTACTGATATTTTGCTGGAAAGAGTCATGCATGGGGGAGCCAACATTACAGGATTCCAGATTGTCAACAATGAAAACCCTATGGTTCAGCAGTTCATACAGCGCTGGGTGAGACTGGATGAAAGGGAATTCCCTGAAGCCAAGAATGCACCACTAAAGGTAATGTTCCATGGCATGTAGAAACCTTAGGCTAGCTTTTCAAAGCATCTCAGAATAGTCTTTCTATGTTTTATAGCCATACTATGATCAAGTGGTCTTCCCTCAGAAGTGATTTGAGGGTACTAAAAAACAACTGCAGGTGATGCTACAACATTTGAAACTAAAACCGCCTAATAAAGAAGCTATTGAGAATGAGATCTTTCCAATCCAGTGTTTGGAAATAAATTCACTTAATTTTTTAATGAATTTCATTTGTAATCTGCTCATAGCAATTTATAATATTACAAGAACTTGAGCTGGGAAAAGGGTGGGGTACTGGGAATATGTAAGGAAGATTGATAGTCTGAAACAGAAAATTAGATTTTACATTATTTATATGATTGCTTTGTGTTAATAAGTTCCATGAATCTCAGAACACCCAAGTGAATTAGGCTCTAACACAAAATGTGTATTGCCTATACATATATTGAACGGAAATGTTTCCCTGCCTGCAAAAATATCTTTAAATGTAATTAGATTACCTAGGTTGCTTATTTTCCTGAAGTCAAGATAAGAATATTGAAAACAGAAAGTCATGTTTAAAGTGCATATTTTTCATATGTGTTCCCCTATGGATAGAAATTCTGTTATTTAAAAGTCAGGAATTAAACCATATAAATTAGAGGAAAGTTATTCATGTTATACAGTGCTTCATCAAATGCATTTTTTAAGTAATGTGTTCCCTCAGTGTATTAAGGTAAGAGCCCATTTTCAAATATGAGATTGACTTTTAATCCTTTCTTACTGATAAAGTGTAAGTATGTACACTCTGTGATACAAGATGGGATCTCTGTAATACAAGATGAGGGATCAATGTAGAGTCAAGATCCCTTCCTAAAAAAGGAAAGGGGGAAGAAAAAAAATCTCTCCTTCCCCTTGATTCCAAGATACCCTTCCTTACATCCTTCCTCCCTGATAAGAATAGAATAGGTGAGAGCAATGGAGAACAAAGACCAGAGAGAGACACATTCTGGATCACCTATGCAGGACCACCCTGCATGGTTCACATCAAAACACAACACAAGTAGGACCTTACTTTATACAATTGATAAATTCTAGAAAAAATAAGTTAAATATATTTTCCCCCTCCCCCCATTAATTCAAGTCATTTGTGTAGCACTGTGGGATAATGCACTGGACTGCAAGATCGGCAGTTCAAATTCACCATCTGCTCCTCGGAAACCCTATGAGTCGGAACCAACTTGACAGTACATAACAACAATAACAACTAGTTAAGTTCCCTGGGGTTATGGTGGCTATACATGCTAGATTTTCCCAAGACCGTTCCATTTTAAAACATTCTGTCCAATAGTCAGATCAAATGTTCTAATTTGTTTCAGTAAATGTGATTAAAAGCTCTATGATGACTCCTTTGTAGTGCAAATGTTTTATGTAGTAAATTGATACTTATCATCTAAATTTACTTATTTAGATTATTTTATGAAACTGCCTCTCCATTGCTTTTCCACTCTTAGATTCAGCAGCTAACAGGTAGAAGAAGGGAATTCATTTATTCAATGTTTTAGGGGTTCTAGGTACTTCTGATGTAGTGCTGTAGGATCAGCACTGGACTGTGAACCACAAGGTCAGCAGTTCAAACCTACCAGCTGCTCCTCGGAAACCCTACTCAGGGTCGTTATGAGTCAGAACCAACTCATTGGCACTTAACAACAACAACAAGGCATTGAAAGGTACTAGGCACTGTGTTAGGCACAAGAAATGGACAAGGGTAAAAAGTATGAAAAAGCTACTGCAAAGTAGTTTATGCTTACTCAGAAATTGTAAAGTTGCTACCAAAAAGAAGGAAGACAACCTCAGCTCTGGTTTATTCACTGATAATTAATGGTTTTGTGATACAATATTCTTAATGTGCTGAGAAGAACTCTTCAGGCTTATAAGTAAAATCTTTCAAAAACATAATAAAATGGAATATTTAAATATATGGTTACAACTTTCAGGTTACTTTTTCTTAGTACTATCATTATAGATCCTTGCTCTGGACAAAAAGCCTACTTTTAAAAATGGTTGAACAATATTGTTATAAGAAAATAAAATTGTTTAGAGATTAAAATCCTGATACTTTATTTTATGAACATTTCCTTCTTTTTTTTCTTTTTTACGCCCAAACATTGATAAGTAGAAATTGAATAAAATAGAAGATTAGTTAGTTCTTTGAGCATGACTTGGACTACATTAAGTTTGCTAACAATTCATGCAGTCAACTGGGGGGGGAAAGACCACCATTTGATTTTATGTAGTGCTATGGGCAGACACAAAGATTTTTCCTCATGAAAGAACATATGCCCCCTGTTAGAGTTATGGCTGGTTATGTTCCATGGAGTCAGTTCCGACTCCTAGCGACCCTGTATGGGGTTTTCAAGGCTGTATATCTTGAAAAGAGCAGAAAGCCTCATCTTTCTCCTGTGGAGAAGCTTGTAGATTCAAACTGCTGACTTTGCAGTAGGACTCCTTGTTACAGTCATAGTTGATGTTGATGATTTTTTTTTCTTGAAAGAAAAGTTACATGAGAAAGTCAGAAAGTAAATTGATAGTTGTAAAAATGATAATGTATTCATTAATAACAGTATTTGGACACACTAGAGAAACAGTGAAACCATCCTTATAGGGCATTTTGCTATATTATAAAACAAAATTTTAAGCCAATTGTATTTAACAGTATTCTGTATTCTACCAGTATTTGTCACCCCTGAAAAATAGGAAATAGCTTATTTTAATCATACTTTGTTGATTCATTCTATGGGGAAAAAAATCTACCATTTGAAATTACAGATAATCAAATCCCTTGTATTAAGTGACTGACCCCATCCCTAGTAAAGGATATCAATATACCCAAGGAATAGAAAGTAAGTGTTCTTGATTGAAAGAGGTAGCATCATGAAGTATTGCCTGTGAATTGTCAATGTTATTCAAATTTAAAACTCAATAACAATTGTAATTTCTGCAATCAAAAACCAGCTTTAGTTTTTATTCCCCCCAAGGAAACAAAAACTGATTTATTGCTGGCCAGGGGTCCTAGTTCACCAGAAATTTTGTCCAGACAGAAATGATTAATGTCTTCCTCCAAATTAATTTCAAGCTGTCTAACTTAGCTATTTTCATTTTCCCCTAAGTAAATACCAGATCTGAATTTTTCTAGTACATATGGCAATAACCCAATCTTGCTTTAGGATATCTTGTTTCCTTTCTAACCCACACATGCCACCCTTTAACTTCACATGCATTTCTTCCTCTATTAAGAACCTGGCCTTTTAGTCACTCAATACCAAACGCAGTATTGAGAACAAGAGAAAGCAATTTACTTGAGCCATTTGATCTTAATAATCTTAACATTTGCACATATGAAGTAAGAGGCATCATTCCAGAATGACTCAAAGTCAGGCTTTCCAGATATATCTCTTGATTTAAATAATTAGGAAAGTGTCTTCATAAAGAAAGAGGTGGAAATGAATTAAAATCAGAAAGAACAAGGCAAATTTTGGAGAGTGCCATTTGTCATGATCTCTTCTTTTCCATGCATGCATTTCAGTATACATCTGCATTGACGCATGATGCAATACTCGTCATAGCAGAAGCCTTCCGCTATCTGAGGAGGCAGAGAGTGGATGTATCCCGGAGAGGCAGTGCTGGTGACTGCTTAGCAAATCCTGCTGTGCCCTGGAGTCAAGGAATTGATATCGAGAGAGCTCTAAAAATGGTAAAGACCACAATGGGTTGTTGGGGTGGGGACCCCTTTAAAGACACAAAAAGATGAAACCTTAATCTTGAAGAAAGTCACTAAAAGGAAAAGTCTATAGAGTCTCAGAATGTACAGAGAAAATGAGTATGGATCTATTCATCAAAATCTAGAAATCTAAAACTAAGAACTTCTTCCTTGAAGATTGAAAAGTAGACATTTCAGGCAAATGAGTATTTAGTTCTGTGCTGTGCTGTGGGAATTCAATACCTTCAAAGGTTATGGGTTGAATATGTAAATAGCTTTGAAGAATCAAACTTTCCAGAACTATGATGTTCCTTAGGAGAACTGGGATATTTTATAGGAAGCTCTGAGCTTTAAAGAAGACATTATAAAAGGTAACAGCATCTTTTGGCTCATCAAACAAAATATTAGCTTGGATGGGCCATGCAACTAAGTGATTTATACTAGTCTATGTGGTGAATGCAGTAGTATGATACATTTCTAGGTCTACTTAAGAGGCTTTTCCCGAATGTCCCAAAGGAAACACCTAAAGAAAAGTACAAGGAATCAATGGATAGACAGTTAAATAAGACACTGCTTTTGGTATTTACTGGGAAGGAGATAATTTAAGGCTTCAAGCAGTGTCTTTTGAACAGATTCCATTATTTACACTAGGAGAAGCATCACCCATTCACTGCAGTTTTACAAACAAGAGTTCTTTCCTGAACAATTTGCTTTATGCCATATGAGGCTACATACATTAAAATTAACTTTGGAAAGTACACGAATCTCTTATTTCTAAATATTTAATTATCCTGATATTTGTGGCATCCAAATAAACAAAGAGATCAGCAATAATAGCTCTGTGCATAACCCAGCAAAAAAAACTTTATGTCGACTTCATAGTGTATATCATTTTGTTTATATGACTCTCTTACTGCTGTCTTAAATTTTCCAAGTTGGAAGTATTCAGTCAAAAGGGGTTAAGTAGCCCCTATGTCTCACTCCAAGAATGAGACAAGACTCATTCTCCCATCATGCATATTTTTGTGTCATTATGTCAGCTCCCTAACAAATGCCCTAAGTGTAGCTTTATGGAGGTAGCACTGCATGATTTTGAAGAGCAGTTAATTAAATTCAACCTTCATAGCAGTTACAAGATTTGTATTGTCAGGTGAAACATAATGATGAGTAAAATATGAAACTCCCAGAGAGTGACTGAAAAGGAATTTTCACCAACAAAGCCTTAAGGGGCAAGATCTAGCACCTCCAAATGACTCCCCATTCTTGACACAAAAAACTACCTTTCCCATATAGAAACTAATATGACTAAGAAGAATTAGATTAATAGTATAGCAAAGAAAATCTGCAAACCAGGTAAATGACCCTCCTTCCTAAGCCTTAGTGATCAAACACTCAACCAAAAGGATATTTTACCACTTTCTATAAGGCCAACCCCTTCCTATTGTTCCAGACAGGTAGGACATCATAAATCTTTGCAAAATGTAGAAGATATCTTGTGATGAATGTTCAGAAAAACTCTACTATTCAGAGGAACTGCAAAGAAGCCTAGTCTGGAGTACTAAATGTTTTAATACATTAAAAGAAATCTCATTTTATTTGAATTAATTAAAAATGAGATTGCATGATATAAAAGCATCCCTCATTGTGACTAGCACATAGTTGTTGCTCAATAAATCATTATCTTCCTTCAAAGAAGTCTAGCAAGCAAAACCATTACCTGATAGAGCTCCTAATGGACCTGTTTTAATGAATAAATAAGCACACCATTCATTCAATAAATATTTATTGAACATCTACTACTATGTATCAGGCTCCATGGTAAGTATGCAAAGATGAAATCAGATTTTAAAAGCTCACATTTAAACTCTTAATAGTTAACAAATGCTTTTAAAAGTCTTAAAGCCATTTACAAACTAGATGATTATTCTTATAATCTTCTAATAGTATAAAGGTCTGTCTCAGCATGGTCTGCTGAAAAATCTATTACAGATTCTAAGTCAATTAAGACTTGTCTGCTTGTTCAATAAATGTTACTGAGTACCTGCTTCATCCCAGGCACGGTGTTAGTTGCTGAGAACACAGGAAAAGAATGTCTCTCACCTCAAGAACTTTCTAATTTAGTTGAGGAGATGAAAATATATGAATAATTAAAACATAATGGTTAAGTTCAACACAAGGTAATATAAGAGCCCAGAAGAGAAGCACCTAACCTCTACTAGGGTAGAGTTGGGTGAGGATAAAAGAAGGAATGTCAGGTAGGATGGTAGGAAACTAACACTGATATTCAATATAAGACAATATCTTTAAAATAGGTATCTCAATTCATTGACTAGAGAGTAAACACATACTAACTTAGATTACAGGAAAATAAATATGTAATAAAGGGGAGGTCAGCACAAAGCAAGACGCTGGGAAGAGCACAAGAGTTAAAGGCAACAAAGGTAAATACACAGTCCTGCAATTAACAGTAATAACAATAATCTATTAGTAGCAGCAGTCAAAAAACCAAATGGCGTATTGCATTAGGCAAATCTGCTGCACAAGACCTTTTTAAAGTGTTGAAGAGTAAAGATGTCAGCTTGAGGACTAAGGTGCGCCTGACCCAAGCCATGGTATTTTCAGTAACCTCATATGCATGCGAAAGCTGGACAGTGAATAAGGAAGATCGTAGAAAGAACCGATGCCTTTGAGTTATGGTGTTGGGAAAGAATATTGAAAGTGCCATGGACTGCCAAAAGAACCAATAGATCTATTTTGGAAGAAGTGCAGCCAGAGTGCTCCTTAGAGGCCAGAAGGCCAAACTTCGTCTCTCATACTTTGGACATATTGTCAGGAGGGATATCATGTTTGGTAAGTTGCTGGAGAAGGATATCATGTTTGGTAAGGTGAAGGGTCAGAGAAAAAGAGGAAGACTCCCAATGAGATGGATTGGCCAAATGGCAGCATCAATGGGCTCAAGCATGGCAACAGTAGTGAGGTTGGCCCAGGATTGGGCAATGTTTTGTTCTGCTGTGCATAAGGTCACTATGGGTCAGTACCGACTCGATGGCACCTAACAACAACATTAGTGGATACATAGAGACACACAAGTTGAACAGGAGTGGAAAGGTGAATGGGACTGCACTCATAAATATACAAGAGGACATCAAAAAGTTCATGGAAAAATTCCATTATCATTCAATTCTATTTTTCCACAAACTTTTTGCCAAGTCCCTCATATATAGGTTTGACAGAGGCTATTTCTAAATATGTATGTGTGCTGCAAATATATCAATGAATATAGTAGAGCATATAGGAGGCTGTTATGAAAACTTCTTAGCCATAATCAAACATCTTGAAGGAATGGGTAACTGGGCCTGGGGCAATTGGCATAATATTGTTCACAAAAACAATGTTCTATATCCTATTTAGTGAATAGAAGCCATCTAAGGTGCAATTATTGGTCTCTCCCTGTCCAGAGCAAAGAAGAGTAAAGATAATAATAAAAAATAATAAATAAAAAAAAAACATGAAAACAATTAGTATTAAGGGCTAATGGACCAAAAGAACCTCAGCCTCCACAACCTTGACACCAGAAGACTAAGATGGCACGAAGCTACCACTGAGATTACTCTGAAAGAGAACAAAACAGGAGGTCCTAGATACAGTGGGAGAAAATGGAGAATAAAACTCAAAATAATTTTAAAAATACCAGACCTAGCGATCTGATAGAGACTGATGGAATACCTGAGACTATGGTCCTTAGTCATACTTTAAGTCTGGAACTGAACTCACCCCAATGACCCAACTTTCAGCCAAATAATGTATAACATCCAGTAAATTGGATTAGGCAGGACAGAGACACAGCATAGAAAGTTATTAAAGAAGTCCTTCATTACTGAAATTAGCAAGGATTTCAAGTCACCATAAGCATTATATGTTTCTAAAGACTTGGCCTATCTGAATCAAGAAGGTACACATTCCCTATAACAACTAACCGTAGGAGATCAAAAGGGTAGCATTTGTCTAGGAATCAAACTCAGAAGGCAGGAAGGGATAGGAAAGAAGGATGAATGGAAAGAGTAAATGGACAAAGTGAGAAGAATGCTGCTTCATTGGTGGGGATTGTAATCAATGTCACAAATCAAATGTGTATGAATTGTTAAACCAAAAACCAATTTGCTATGTAAACTTTCATGCCTATCACACCCATTCAAAACTTCATAACTAAAAGCATATCTAGAAAATTGTGGGAAAGAAACAACTATTTGTACAGAATTATCTGGTGGATAGAGCTCAATGACTCAAGTTGAAAGTTCCCCAAGATTCCAATATCAATCAGTAGACCTTATCCCAGATGCCTAGAAGACAATAATGAAGTGCTATTTTAAATATCTACATTTTCCCTTTATATCAGGTTCAAGTACAAGGAATGACTGGAAACATCCAATTTGACACCTATGGACGTAGGACAAATTATACCATCGATGTGTATGAAATGAAAGTCACTGGCTCTCGAAAAGTAAGTAACCAAACCAGACAGTCCAAGAAAAAAAAATCTCAGAAGGTGTTAGTCCTCAAATGCAAGAAAGTAAATGTTAGGAAGTATATGCAAAGCAAATCCCCACACATCATTTTTGCCTCTCCATTGAACAGAACAATAGATATGATGCACAAAGTTGTTTTATAATCAAAGTGTTCTGTCTACACATTTTTTTAAAACCTTCTATTATGAATTGAGTAAAGGTTTACAGAGCAGATCATCAATTTTGAATTCAACAAATCATATAATTTGCTTCATTACAATGATTGCAATCCCCTCCATGTACCACCAGTTAACAGTTGTTGTTGTTGTTGTTGTTGTTAAGTGCCATTGAGTCAGTTCTGACCCATAGCAATCCTGTATAGGGTTTCCAAGGAGCAGCTGGTGAGCTTTAACCGTCGACCTTGCAATTCAAATGGCTTTGCAGTATAGTATCTGCCTCTATTCCCTTTAACTTTTGCACTCCTCCCTGTGTTTCCTGCTACATTCATCTTGCCTCTGCCAACCTTCCTCTTATTAAATGTTGCCTGTCCAGTCACCCATATTAATCCTCTAGCCTGTGAATAATTTTGCCTTCCACCTCCCCACTAGTAGGTAACCATCATAGAATGTTTCTTTATCAAGAAAACCTTTTCTTAACTGTTTACATCTGGGGTCTCATACAATATTTGTACTTTTGTGATTGACTAATTTCACTCAGCATAATAATATACTCTGAGTTCATCCATGTTGTGAGGTGTTTTGCAGATTCATTGTTATTCTTCAAGGTTGTGTAATATTTCATTGTGGATCTGTCCATTTACATTCAGTGTAATTATCTATATGAACAGATTGCTGTCATTTCTACACATTTTAAAAGGACAATTTTCTTCTGAGGCTGGTCTTATGAAACTGGAAGTTTCAAACTCACAAGTTATTAACGACTTCCTACAATAAAAGGAAGGAATCACTAATGTTGCAACATGTTATTACTTAAATAGAAGCTGTTGAGGTACATTTGCCTTTAGTAAAAGAATTGGAAAGTAGACATCTTTCTACTTTGCAAATTCATCCACCAAAAGGATTGTGGTTAAAGTATCTTTCTGTACTACTGAATTTTATAATATCACTTTGCCTCTATCATACTAATAGTTGAGTTATGTGTGAAGTGGAGATTTACTAGCCATTTGATAAAACCTCACAGAAGGTAAACTATTTTGAGTTATTTCTACATGATACTCACTGATTCCCCACCCACCCGCAGTTCCCTACAGTTCAAAGTCGAGTATTATTTCTGCTGTAGGAGATTGAAAAAACAAACAAACAAACAAACTACTATGGGTTAAGTTATTTTACAGAATATCTGTAGGGGTGAGATGAAGTTGGGAACCCCTAGGTTGCAGAAACAGCAAGCACATCAATGTGTGTTAGTGTTGGGGCCTGGAAAGACAGAGAGGGGGTGGCAAGACAGAGAAAGGACATCAATCCTTGTAAATCTCAAGTACTAAAGAAGTGTTTTTAAGTTTTCATTTTACAATAGCAGTTGCATTTCACACAGCGTTTTTTGAGTAAAAACTAAGCAACCAGGTCAAATGTCTGCTTTTTCTAGGCTGGCTATTGGAATGAATATGAAAGATTTGTGCCTTTCTCAGATCAACAAATCAGCAATGACAGTGCCTCCTCAGAGAACCGCACCATAGTAGTGACTACTATTCTGGTAAGTATGGGCAGAGGGCAGGTGGGCTTCCGTTTTCTGAAAAGCATTGTTCAGACCAGTAGGAAGATTTCAATTTCAAGCAGTGAAAATTTCCAACATGGCAGATCAGAAAGCTCTCAGAGTATCTTTCCATGATGTCATTTTAAAATCAGAATACACATATAGAACAGCTCAGATAGAATTCATTTTATACACTCTTTTTTCCCTTCAGAAGACAAGTGCTTCATCTGAACTTTAAATCTAATTCTTAATTTTGGAAGAGGCAACTTCCAAACATGGTAAAGAAAGTAGTTTAAAACAGAACCTATTGCCATTGAGTCAATTCCAATTCATAGTGACCCTGTAGGACTGAATAGAAGTGCCCCATACGATTTCAAGGCTGTAGGCCTGGTGTGGCACTGTAGGATAAGCACTGGATCAAAAGGTTGGTTTGAACCACAAACACAATGGTACAAATGCATCAGCAGCTCCTTGGAAACCCTCTACAGGGTTGCTATGAGTCAGAACCAGTTCTACGGCACTTAACAACAACAATAACAATTTTTGCAGGGAGTCCTGGTGTGGCGATGTAGGATAAGCACTGGACCACAAAATCAGTTTGAGCTGCAAGACTGGAGGTTCAAACCTACCAGCTGCTCCTTGGCAACCCGTTATAGGGTCGCAATGAGTGAGAACCGGCTCATAGGCATTTAACAACAATCTTTACAGAGAGAGAGTGTAGTAGCTCTGTAGGATAAACACTGGACTGTGAACCACAAGGTCAGCATTTTGAGCCCACCCACCACTTCATGGGAGAAAGATGGAGCTTTCTGCTCTCACAAAGATTTACAGCCTCAGAATCACTATACAGAGTCACTATGAATCAAAACTGACTCAGCAGCACTTAACAACCAGTCCTTGTTTAAAAAGTGGATTGTTGCACAAGGGTTAAGCACTTGAAAGGTCATTGGTTTGAACTTGCCTACCACTCCATGGGAGAAAGATATGGCAGTCTTTTTCTGTAAAGATTATTGTTGTTGTTAAGTACCATTGAGTTGGTTCTGATTCATAGCCACCCTGTATAGGGTTTCTGAGGAGGGGCTGGTGAGTCTGAAACTCTGAACTTGAGGTTAGCAGTCCAGTGCTTATGCTACTGCGCCACACCAGGACTCCAAAAAGCAGATTTGTTTTTGTTGTTGTTAAGTGCCGTCGAGTTGGTTCCAACTCATAACAACCCTGTCCAGGGTTTCTGAGGAGCAGCTGGTGGGTTTGACCCAGCGACCTTGTGGTTCACAGTCCAGTGCTAATCCTACAGCATCACACCAGGGTACTAATATTAGGGGTATCACTAACCTCTGTAACTCTCTCTGAGCATCAGGTTGTTGTTGATTTGTTGTTGTTCTAATTTATGGAATGGCTATAAGAATAACCTTCTTCCCATGTCACAAGTCTCTAAGTGGCACAAGAGATTTGTGTTCAGCTGTTAACCTAAAGTTTGGAGGTTTGAACCCATCTAGTGGCACCATGGAAAAAAGGCTTGACAATTTGCTTCTGTAACAATTACAGCCAATTACAGCAATCCTTGAGTCCTAGTGTTGTACTGTAGTATAAGCACTGGAATGCTAACCAAAAGGTTGGGTTCAAACCTACCATTCGCTCCCCAGAAACCCTATATTTACAGGTTGGCTATGAGGCACTTAACAACTGCAGTTCTATTCTGTCACATGGGGCAGCCATGAGTGAAAATCAATTAGACAGCAACATGTTTGGTTTGGTTTTTAGCTATGTCATAAGACCATTTCAAGGCATAATTCTCTATGTAAAACAAACTTTTCTGTAAAATGTAAAGCACCATTAAAATGTGAAATATTATTCTCATCTGATTATAATTTTTTTTTTCCCTAAAAGATGGTTTGTTTTTAACTGAATGAAGTGCAAGCTGGAATTAAAACAAGGATGGCATTAGGTCTGAAACTATGATTAATTGAATGGGGATTCAGCTGAAGTTTAAACACACATATCAAATACTCACTTTGTCATAAGTACTGTACCAGGCCCTAGGGATATAAAAATGAGTAAGTCACAGACCCTGACCTCACAAAGATCACAGGGCTTCCCTAGGGCTTGCTCCTGTGGGTTGGCTATGGTTCCTACATGGTAAATCCTGAAGAAATCAAAGGCAATTCACCTTCATCTAACTAGGGGAATGCCTCTGCACAATTTGACTAAATCAAAGACTTTACAGGGGAAAATCAGTCCTTCTTTCAAACCCACAAAAAAAAAAAAAAAAAAAAAGTAAAGCCATCTCTACTTCCTTAAATCATCAGATAAGGACTCCAAGGAATATGTGGCCCACTGAATGGAGGTTTCTTCAGTTTGTTAAGTAAAAATTTTATTAAAGGCCCTCTTCATACACCAAACCTTACTAGCCACAGGCAAAAACAAAAACTTTCACTATTACATTTATCAACTCCTGAAAAAATCTATAGGAGTAATTCTTCGATCTTCCTTCTCATCCCAAAGGAATCACCATATGTGATGTACAAGAAGAACCATGAGCAACTGGAAGGAAATGAGCGATATGAAGGCTACTGTGTAGACTTAGCCTATGAAATAGCCAAACACGTAAGGATCAAATATAAACTGTCCATTGTCGGTGACGGGAAATATGGCGCAAGAGATCCAGAGACTAAAATATGGAATGGCATGGTTGGAGAACTTGTCTATGGAGTAAGTTTTCTTTAAACTCTGTTTTCATTTACTTTTATGCTTTCTGATTAACAAAGGGTTTCATTTCTTAGTGTAATATTTATTCAATTGTATGGTTTTCGTATGATCTATAACAAGAACTTTTTCTTCTGAAGTTGAATTCTATAAAGGTAGGTTGACAATAGTATCATTTTAATAACAGGATAATTTTACTTAAAGGAAAGTAGAATTGTGGAATTTTACTTAGCAACATTGTGTACAGCCTGCTATCTACTGAAAATCTGTCCTTTCTGTCTTCCCTGTCCTAGGCAGCAGAATCACCACCCGCCTAGTCACCTAAGACAAGAAAAGCTGGGCATCTCTCTTCATTGCTCCCTTCATTGCTCCTATCTTAATTCTACTCTTAAACATCTCAAATCCAAACATACTCTTCATCCATACTATTATTTGCCAGTCATTCATCTGGTATCATATCTCTGCCAAATCAGATTTCCAAATGCCTTTAATACTCCATTTTAAAAGTCATGGTAAAATGCAAGTTCCTTAGCATGGCAAATAAGGCACTTCATAATCTAATGCCCACATATTTCTCTAGGTTCATCTTGTACTCTTTCCCCTCCACACCTCATGTTGTTGCTGTAGCAAGCATGTGCTGTTTCTTGAAAGTACCAAGCTCCTACTCAGAGCATGCTTGGAAGTGCCTCTGCCTCTCTGTAGCCTGCTAATGCCACCTACCAGTCCTCCAGAACTCAAAGGTGTCACCTCTTTCAAGGAGCCTTCCCTAATCTTATCTACACATCTGCAGTCTAAGTTAGGTGCTCCTGCTGTTTGCTTTCTTATAATATTTCTGACCCTGTATTGTAATGATCTATTTACAATTTTGGCTGACCTATTAGAAGATGAACTCTTTGAGGCTAGAAGCCATGTCTGATTCATGTCAATATTCCAGAGACTGGCACATAGTAGAAGGTCAATAAATAATGAATGAATAGTATGACTCTGCCAAGAGCTTGTACATCAACTGGAAACTGCCAGAGGTTCAAGCCAGATTTAGATTAGGATGTGAAATAAGGAATATCATTGCTGACATCAGATGAATCTTGGCAGAAAGCAAAGAATACCAGAAAGATGTTTACTTGTGCTTTATCGACTATGCAATGTGGATCATGACAAACTATGGATAACATTACGAAGAATGGGTATTCTAAAACACTTAACTGTGCTCATAAGGAACCTGTACATAGACCAAAAGGCAGCCCTTCAAACAGAACAAGAGGATACTAAATGGTTTAAAACCAGGAATGAGGTACACCAACCAGGATTGTGTCCTTTCACCATACTTATTCAGTCTGTATGCCGAGCAAATAATCTGAAAATGTGGATTATACGAAGAAGAACATGGCATCAGGATTAGAGGAAGACTCGTTAACAACCTGCGATATGCAGATAATACAACCTTGATTGATAGAAGTGAAGAGGACTTAAAATACTTATTGATGAAGATCAAAGACTACATACAGCCTTTGATTGCGCCTCAATATAAAGAAAACAAAAATCCTCACAATTGGACCAATAAATAAATTCATGATAAATGGAAATAATATTGAAGTTGTCAAAGACTTCATTTTGCTTGGATCCAAAGTCAACACTCATGGAAGCAGCAGTCATGCTTGGAAAAGTGGAGGGTCAGCGAAAAAGAGGAAGACCTCCAAAGAGATAGATTTACACAGTCGCATCAGCAATGGGCTCAAAGATAACAACAATTGTGAGGATGGCACAGAACTGGGCAGTGTTTTGTTCTGTTGTGCATAGGGTCAATATGAATCAAACTGACTTGAGGGAAACAAAAAGTATCAAGAGCTTAGCCATAGGCTGATCAAGAAATGATAATACTGTGAATTAGCACTTGTATGAGAGGGCTTCAAAAAGTTTGCGGAAAAATTCTAATTTTTTTAAGTTTATTTTTCCATGAAATATTTGAAGTTCCACCTGCAATGATAGGTCCCAGTCTAGACAACAGAAAGGGGAAACACAGAGGAATCTAGGAATGGAGATGCCAAGAAGTCCCAATTGGCAAGAAGCAAACATTCAAATCATCTAACGCACTGAGCCTTAGCTAGAGGTCAGGGAACTGACTCCAGTGCTTGAAATAAGAACCAGCAAGAATAAAGCATAGCTCCCCAACCCTAAGAGTAGAAGGGTCGCTAAACAAGTTTTGGGAACAGGCTCTTAGGAACAAGCACAAAGGCTGATGTTCATTTCTAAATATAAGGGCACAGAAAGAAAACTAGAGCTTAATATGTGGCTGGACCCCATATATCAAAACTGGAGCACCATCTTCCAACCAGACAAGCAACAAGGCAACTTGAAGCTCAAACTCCAGCTATAAGACTGCATCCAAGTATCTCTTGTCTTGGATCAAGGTTGGTCCTAGAAACTGGGGCAAGGTTGAGTCACAGATGAGATTCATGAAAACCCAGCTGTGGGTAAGAGAAGACCTTCTATGGTCAGAGAGAGAGCTAAACAAGGAGCAGAACACCTGTTGTGCTTTCTGCTGATCCTGGGAAGCTCTCAAACATCTTGGCACAGATCTAACCTCTTACTTTAGGAATTGGCCATCAGTTTTTCTTCCTGTCCCTTATCTCCCTAACGCTCAGGCTCCAAGAAGTCCTTTCTTGCTCACAACTCTCCTCTGCACTTAGTACATTATCTAGTATATAGCAGATGTTCACTTTAAAAAATAATAATAATAAATCAGTGTCCAGCACTGGATGCCTGGATGCTATTCATTAAATTGATTCCATAGTTGGACGTAATCCTGTATTATAATTATATTATTAGGCGCCATTTGTTGAATAGTTACGGTTTGTCAGACATTGTACTAAGTGCTTACAGACATTATCTCATGCAATCTTCACAGCACACCTGTGAGGGAGGTAATATTATTAACTCCATTTTACAGCTGATAAAATTGAGGTGTAGAGAGAAGTCAAAGACCAAACAGCTTGGCTCAAACCTTAACTATGGAGTCCATGCTTTTTCCTATTACATTATACTGTCCAATAGCCAAAGTGTCATTTCAGGCCTATTCCATCCTGAGCGATAGTTGAAATTTATTGCATTTGCTCTTGGCGACTTAACCATTCTGGAGAAAAGAGTATTTGGCCATAGTAGTCAGGTAGAAAATTCAAAGCATCAGTTTCCATTAGTCCAAGGTAACTGACATGAGCTCTATCAGCTCTACCAGCCCATCAAAACTCAATTACCAGGGAGAGCTCTTTAGTGTTGTTACCCCAAAATCTTGGGTCCAATGCCCTGAGGTGACTGAATCTAGTCAGTAACCACCTGTAGTGAAACAGAGAAAGAGAAAACCCCTTATTTATGAGAAAGTTGACTAGCAGAACAGCCCACAGCAAACAGGATGGTTTAATTGTTGTTCAATCCGTTTTTGCTTAGCAGTGATGACTATACTAGTTCTCAACAATGCTAATCAGTACAGCATACAGGTGGACTATAATTCTACCAATTACACTAAATTACACGGTGGTCATAATGCCCCAATAAACAGCTCAAAGGAAGGCATGATTATCTATCCTGGCACCTGTTTGTCTAGATGGTTACTACTTCTGAGAAGTTACACAAGCAAGGACCAAGCGTTTGTTTTTGGCAAGTCTGGCCTCTTGTGTTTTGCCAACTTGCTTTAAAAAGGGGGTGGGGGGACAGAGTCTCCCCTCCCCCAGCAATTTCTTTAAGTGTTTAATGAGCAAACAGATGGAGAGCATGGAGCTATTTCTTATAATGAACATGAAAATTACACCGATAGGCACTGCTTTATATTTAGGGTATTTTCTCATATGTATTTAGTATGTAAAACAGATTAGAGCAGGAGGTTAAAAATGAAGAAAGCTAAGTTGAAGAACGCTTCGCAAAGGAGACGTCAGTATCTGCCACTAACATCTCAAGAAAGAGTCAAAATGAATTAAATTTGCTAAAGAATAAAGGAGCCAATCAACCTCCTTTTCATATGACTCCTAAATGAGTTTTCTTTCTCTAAAGAAATTTAAATCAAGGTTGATGTTTGGGGCACCTTGGATCTTCAAGAAGGCTATTTTTGAAACAAACGTCAGTAGGACACAATGTGTCCCATTATGTAAGCTCTTCAGAACATTATGGACTGTCCACCTGCTTTCAGCAGTTTTGATTTTGAGCTAGATGTCTGTAACATCGCCACACAGTAATTGCCCTCAGCTCAAATACCTTACAGACCACAAGTTTTTATGGTTTCCAAATACCACGTGTTTTAGAGGGCATTTTAAAACAGAATTTTGTTGCTAGGAAAGCTCTTAGACATCCCTTACCTACATTGTGACTCATTTTGCAGATGGATATGGGGACCAGCCAGGATGAGACATTAGAACTACCCAGTGGGTAAACAAGAAAACAAGGCCTGATGGAGGGTAGGATTGGTGACAGGAATTGTGACAAAGTCACAAAACCACACAGTTTGACAAAGCTAAGACTCAGATTTCCTCACTCCTGGTCTAATCAATGTTTTGTCCACAGAGTCACTCTGACTCAGTTCACTTAGCATATCATATCAGAAATTAGTGTGGAGTGAAATGTGATATCCCCCTCCTACCTTCAAGGGACATAACAACTAGTTGGAGTATAAAGTTTTCCATCGAAGAACCCCATCATGCTTAGCTGTAGTGAACATCTCTGGTTATCAGTTGAAATATTTGAAAATCCAATATATACAACTGGGAGTTTCCTCCCTTTGAGTGGAGACAAGACCCAATTAAAAATGTCAGGAAATGAGCTAGCAAGAAATTGAGACCCTAATTGGTGAAAGAACACCTCACTGTGGTCAGTTGCCATGTTTCTTATATTCCTAGCACTTAAAATGAAGGATAAAGAGTAGGGGGTACCTTGGGAAAGGCCAAATTACTATCCAGATTGGTGCCTCTGGTTTAGAAAACTGCAGAGAACTTGAGGATGGAGATAGGAGAGGAAGACAGCTGATTCCAGGTCACATCCTCTGGGTGTCCCCAGACTCTTTCATGTTCCCAGGACAAATGGCAATTTTATAGATGCTATTCACACTGACATTTCTCCACCTAGAGGAAATTATCTCTTAGGTTGTCACTATTGTAAGATAGATTCATGTTCCATTAAGAAAGGCAGAAAGTCGATCTGTCCTTCCAGCTGAAAGGCAGAGAAGCAAAGGTCCAGTGATAGATGCCAAATAGTCTCTTCTGTTCTTCAGGTGATTACACTGGGTTTTGGCAGAAGGGCTGATAGTTTGATAAAATTGCCCCTCTCTTCCAATGATGCATACAAACTCCAAGAAGGAGCATTAGTGATGCATGGAAGTCTGCCATTCTGAACAGAGATATTTGGGATATATTTCCAACCAAATTTCACCTCAGAAGGCCTTCATCCAGCTCCAGGGACATTCCTTAATCTCCACTTTGTATTTAATGCTCTCAACTCCCCAAGGACAAGAGGCCCTAATCACTAGATCTAGACAGGGACATCTGTTCTGGATGAAGAAATGAGGATATCCTGTTGTGACACTGCTTGTTGTTGCACAGATTTCAATAGACCTCATCCCTTTCTGCAAATCTTAACAATTACAGACAGCAAATATCCCGTAGAGTACAGCCAATAAAGAAATTTAAGTCCTGCCCCATTGCTTTCTCCAATATATTTGAACTTTCCAAAGAAAATGTATGCCAAAGGCCACTAGAACAGTGCGGTTGATAGAGGGTTAAGGGGTCAGGGCACCTTTGCCTCTTCTCTGGGGTCTTTCTGTATTACCTGCCATACATATTGCCTTCCCCTCTCTTTCCCATCCCCTCTCATTCCTTTTAGAAAGTGCTTTTAAATGGTAACTGATAAACTCCTGCTCATACATAGCCTTCAGGTGGATTACAAGTTTTGTATCAGATAATCAGATGAAAACACTTTAAATGTGGCACTGTAGGATAAGCACTGGACTGCTAGGTTGGCAGTTCAAACCCACCCACCAGCTTCTCCTCAAAAACCAACTCAACGACACTTAACAAGTATTATAGCTCGAAACATTTTTTTTAAATGGTCGTTTCCATCTTAAACATGTCAGATTTTTAAGTGCACCATTCTTAATTGTATGAGTTTGCTGTGTTTTTAGTGCTTCCAAAATATGTGTATGACTTTGGAAGCCCACCTATGAAAAGGATTATATGAGGGAACTTGAAAAATTCCATTATCTTTCTATTCCATTTTCCACAAACTTTTTAAAGCCCCCTCTTAAGTCTCCTCATGCTAAATCCTCTCCATCCCCATAATGCAGTTGGCTTCTAGCTTTCTAGTGGTGAGTGGGAAAAGAAATCCTAATTTGGTATGTTTACTGAGCCTATACAACCACTCTTAAGCCGATTGATTAAAATCCTTAAAGTATTCAAGGTGCAAGCAAAAGTGCTAGTAAACATGCACCCTGAGTATTTTGTCCATAAAGTGGAACACCTTATGGTTTCTGAAAATGTCCTGCCTACTGCTGGTACCAGCACAGGTGGAAGGCTTGAGGACAAAATGCCTCTGGAATTGTTCAGGACACCATAGTACAGCACTTCATTATTGAGTCAGAATTTCACCTCCTCATCCCCATCCATAATTCTATTTTCTTAAAGCAGTACAAGGTGAGCTTTTTAATTGTTGTAAACAACATAGGTAATACATTTGCTAATTCCACATTTTTACATGTACAATTCAGTGACACCAATTATATTAATCATGTTGTGCTACCATTACTAGTATCTGTTGCCATCCGTAATTCTTAACAATACTCTCTCCCAACCTCAGCTAGTTCACAGGAGCGGAGACCAGGAAAGAAATGCCCTCTGGGAAGCTGCCTTTTTACTTTGTCATCAATGTTGGCTTGTTAAATCTTTCACTTGCCTTGCAAGTGACCTTCCCCCTCATCTGCATGCTGTGGCAGTCCCAAGAGAACTAAACGGGTATTTTTGGACACTAGTTAGTTACCTGCTCCTCCCCATTATAATAATCAAGTTGATTGATTCACATACACTATGCCAAGCAAGTCCTAATCTCAGAATAACCAACCATCACAACGGTTTTTTCGTATGGGGGAGGGAGTAGTGATGGTAGGAGCAAGGCCTGGCTATGAGTTGACATGACTATTCTGCTACTTTGGTCTCATGATTCTGACTCATAGCGATCCCATAGGGCAGGATAGAACTGCCCCATAAGGTTTCCAAAGTTCTAATCATTAGGAATAGGCACCTTGATGATGCAATAATTAAGCACTCAACTGCTAACAGAAATGTTGGTGGTTCAAACCCACCAGCCACTCCAGGGGAGAAAGATGTGGCAGTCTGCTTCTGTAAAGATTTACAGCCTTGAAAACCCTATGGGGCAGTTCTATTCAATATTATAGGGTCACTATGAGTCAGATTCAACTCAGTGGCAATGGGTATATTTATCTTTAAGAAGCAGGCTGCCACATCTTTTTCCTGGGAAGTGGTTGGTGGATTCAAACCACCAAGCTTTTGGTTAGCAGCCAAGCACTTAATCACTGCACCCCCAGGACTCCTTAAGAGGTGAGAAGGATTGGTAAATCTCCTCATCAAGTTGGCTATCCTTGAGGTTTAATTAGTATCTCTGTTTAGGTCCCTGAAAGGACCTAAAGGTGGTGCAGAAGGTTAAGCGGTGGGCTGCTAACCACAAAGCTGTTCTGCAGGAGAAAGATGGAGCTGTCTACTTCCATAACTGTACAGTCTAGGAAACTCTAGGGAGCAGTTCTACTCTGTCCTACAGGATTGCTATGAGTCAGAATCAATTTAATGGTGGGTGGATTAGGTACCTAGGTGGAGCAAATATTCAGCAGGACTATTAACTGAAAGGTTGGTGGTTCTAATTCACCCAGTGGTGCTGATGCAGAAAAAGTCCCGGCGATCTGATTCTAAAAGAGTACAGTCACTGAAAACCCTGTGGAGTACATATAGGTCGACTCTGAAGCATGTGGGGTCACCATGAGTTTTTGGTTCTCTTTTATTGGCTGAAACTTCTTCCACCTGTTTTTTAGTGTCCCTTTGTCTTTTTCCATCTGTGATAGGTCTTTTTTTTTCTTAAGTTAAGCATGGTTAATTCTTATTTTAGAGGCAGATTCACAACAATGAGGCTTAATTGAACACAGATATAACTCCATTCTTCATTTCAGGAGCACCCTACAAAAAACAAACTCCAAGTACTTTGAAAAACCTCCTTAGGAAAAAAAAAAATTCAGAAAAGGCAAAAACTGCCTGGCTGAGGAAAAAAGGCAAGTGCCTGAGGGAAATAGATTCTTCCTCTTGTCTTTTGTGATTTCAAAAGTACTTCAGACTCCAAATGGCCTCCCTTGGGAATCTGTTCTTTGGCTGAGTATTCCTGGGAGCCAGTTAACAAGTCTTCCTGCTTTGTCAGTATTTAACAGTAGGTGTCTTATTTACAGGGGGGCACTAGTGGTACAGTGTTTAAGTGCTGTGCTGCAAACCAAATGGTCAGAAGTTCAAACCTACCAGCCATTCTGCAAGAGAAAGATATAGCAGTCTGCTCCCTTACAGATTGTTCTTGTTGTTGTTAAGTGCCATCAAGTTGGTTCTGATTCATATTGACCCTGTATAGGGTTTCTGAGAAGTGGCTAGTGGATTTGAACAGCCGATTTTGTAGTGAGTAGTCCAGTTGCTTATCCTACAGCACCACACCAGGACTTCCCATAAAGATTACAACGTTGGAAACCCTATGTGGCGGTTACACTCTGTCCTGTAGGGTTCCTATGAGTTGGTGTCAGTTGGGTAGCAATGGATTTGGATTTGAGTTTCACTTATTGAGTTAGTTTTTGTTTATTTTGTGTATCTCTTTTAAGAGAAGTCAAGATTCCCAAAATTCTTTCTTCATTTACTTGAAAAATCAAGCATGAAAACCACTGCTGTCGGGTTGATTTCAACTCATAGGGACCCTATAGGACAGACTAGAACTGCCCCCATAGGGCTTCCCACAAAGCAGCTGGTGGATTCAAACTGTCAACCTTTTGGTTGGCAGCCAAGTGCTTTAACAGGACTCCTCAAAAAAATCCATTTCCCCTAGTGTTAGTCCAAAGTGATTTTCTTCCATAAAAGCCCCTTAATTTTTCCTTCCAAAACAAAGAAAAAGCAATGTTTCCTAAACCTATCACTCTTTTAGACTTACAAACTAAAAAAAAAAAAAACCATAAAAACAACCCTAGTCAAATGAAGTAATTAAATTCAAATAAAATCAGATAGAAAGCAACACTAGAGGGGCACTTGCATGTTCTGAGGAGGAAGGAGAAACGTTCATGATAAGGCTCTTGCCAGCTACCACCACTAAACGGCTCTGCCTCCCCCCACGACAAAAAAAAAAAAAAGCTTTCTGGCCAGTTCCATTCTCCTTAGTAGCCTTTGTTTCTATGATCAGATCTGGCCTCAGTGAAAAGGGTTATTTATCTTTGGCTCCTCTCCAGTCTAACTGGGATGAATGGACAAGGATGGCAATTTAGATGAGACGAGAAAGTAAAGAACAACCCTAAAAGACTCTCACTGAATCTACAAACCTCCATTGATGATCTCTGGAGCCAGGTAGCATGAATAACTGTGGGGCTACAAACTGATTGAGAGAGCAGAACTAAGAAGAAAGCCAGAGACTGAACATTCAGAGCGGTAGGAGAAGAACCATATCCTTCAGTATCAAAGACCAATAGTGTCACGTTAGCAGTTATATCTGAGCAAACAGGTTTGAATTTGGTAACCAAGTATGGAGTTCAGAAATCATTTCAGTAAATTGGAGAGGATAGAGATTAGACTGCAGATGTATAAAGAGAAAAGAGAGTTCATAGATGATGCAAACAGGTTAGTTACTCGGCTCCTATCAGAAAGGCTACAAGTTCAAGTCCACCTAGATGTATCTTTGGAGAAAGACCTAGTGATCCACTTCTAAAATATCTCAGCTATTGAAAACTATGGAGCACAGTTCTGTGCTGACAAACATGGAGTCACCTGAGTCAGAATCAATTCAAAGGTAACTGGTTTTAAAAAGAAACCCAAACCCATTGCCATCGGGTTGATTCCAACTCAGAGTAACTCTATAGGACAGAGTAGAACTGCTCCCATAGGGTTCCCAAGGTTGTAAAGAAGCCAGCTGCCACATCTGTCTCCCATGGAGCAGCTAGTGGGTTCGAAACACTGGCCTGTCATTTATCGGCCAAGTGCTTTAACCACTGCACCATATGGGCTCCTTTTAAGGAGATATCGTCATCATCAAGTGCCATCAAGTGGCTTCCAAGTCATAGCAGTACTGGTCAGGGTTTCCAAAGAGCAGCTGGTGGGTTTGAACCACTGACCTTGTGGTTTGCAATCCAGTGCTTATCCTACAGTTTAAGGAGACCGTGGTGTTGAATTCAAGAAGTAGCAAAGGTGTATTCTTTCAAGAAATTTAGTGACAATAGAGAGATGTCACCACGGTTAAGGAGGGGTTGTTGCTGGTAAATGTCTTCAAGTCAGTACAGACTCATAGTGACCCTGTTCCGGTTTCTGAAGAGCAGCTAGTGGATTTGAACCACTGACCTTTCAGTTAGCAGTCCAGGGCTTATCCTACAGCGTCACACCAGGACTCCAATTAAGGAAATAAGATAAAAAAAAAGGTGAGGGAGGAGTAGTTTTTGTTTTGTTTTTAATTGTTAGTAAAGGTAATTACCTGAATACAGGCTTTAAGCTAATAGGATAAATTGATGGTTCTCAAATTACAGCAAGCATCAGGATTATCTGGAGGGCTTGGTTAAAATGCAGATTTCTGGGCCCCAACTGCACAGTGTCTGATTAAGTACGCATGATGACTTGGCATTTCTAACCAGTTAACAGGAGACACTAACACTGCTAGTCCAGGGACTAACTTTGAGAAAAATTGGGCTAGATTAATGCAAAAAGAGACATTAATGATGTAAAAAAGACTATAGATGGAGTTGAGTTTTAAGAAGAGATGGAAGATTGTGGGATGCAAGGAATAAGCAAATTAAACCATAAAAGAAAAGGATCACTTTCTATGAGCTCACTTCTAGATGAGAATGACAGAAGGGATGGATGAAGATGAAGCAATGAGTTGAGAAGGAGGCAAGGGGGACACTGAGGTAAGGGAGCTCTTATCAGATGGCATCCATTATCTCCGTAAAGTAAGAGGCAAGATCATCTGCAGAGAGAATCTGACTAGTAAGGACTGGGGACTGGGAAAGGTTTGGAATAAGCATCATTCAGAGATGTGTAAGAAAATATACCTTGGAGTGACAGATGTTAGGGTTAGTCTTAGAAATGGTAACTTTGAGATGGTGGTGAGCTGCCATGGTAGATTTGATTAGCAGGTTTCATTCAACAAATGTGTACTTTCTGCAATTGCCACTAGGATGTAGAATGCCCTCCATGAGAGTATTTTTGTCTGTTTTGTCTGTCTTGTTATCTGCTTCATTGTTGTTGTCTTTGAGTCAATTTTGACTCATGGTGACCTCATGTGTGGAGAGTGTTTCATAAGGTTTTCAAGACTGTCACTTTTTGGAAGCAGATTCCAGATCTGTCTTCCAAGGCATCTCTGGATGGGTTCAGATCACCTACCTTTTGGCTTAATCCTTAGTGCCACCATAATTCTTTACACCACCCAGGGACTCCAAAGGAGTTGGCTGAGGTTGGTAATTATATGTAAAAATAATGAATAGTAGAAACCTGCAAGTATCTGTTGTTATTTGGCTAGTCAGTTCTGACATGTAGCGACCCCTGTATAGGGTTTCCAAGGAGCAGCTGATGGATTTGAACCACTTAACTTGTAGTTAGCAGTCCAGTTTTATCCTACAAGTTACATCAGGACTCTGAAAGTATCTACAGAGTTAGACTATTATGGTGACTAAGAGTTCTGGTATGGAGCTGTGAGTTAATGTGCTGGACTGCTAAGTCAGCTTGAACCACAATGTCGGCAGTTCAAAGCTCACCAGTCGCTCCTCGGAAACCCTATACAGGGTCGCTATGAGTCGGAACTGACTCGATGGCACTTAATAACAACAACACAAGAGAGTGGGTTCTGGAATTTGAAAACCAAGGTTCTAATCCAGTCTCTCAGTGCCTTAATGCTCTCATCTCTAAAATGGGAATGATAATAGTACCAACTTCAAGGTGGCTGTGAGAATTTAAGTGTGATAAGCACTGGACCACAAGGTCGGTGGTTCAAGCTCACCAGCTACTCCTCGGACACCCTATACAGAGTCGCTATGGGTCAGAACTGACTCGAGGTCACTTATCAAGTATAAAAGTATGTGAGTATAAAGTGCTTAGCATAGTGCCTCACACGAAGTTAAGTACTAGAAGTTTATTATCTACTTTTCCCCTTAAATTATTAAAAAGTATTTCTTAACCTGCTTGAGTTACATGTCATTCAAAGTCGTAAAACTAGGCTGAACAGGTATTTCCAGCGGCGCTGACTCACCCCTGACAGGATCAACAACTGGTTCATCATCCACAAGACGGAGACCAATGTGGTGCTCCTGAGCGCCCTGCCGGTCTGGCCCTTCCAAACGGCCCGGAACCAGGTTCCCTGGACCAGGCCCAGGCTGGGGGCAGGAAGGCCGGACGACTGAGAGACCCCCAGGCTCACTGAGTCCTTTCCACAGTAGCTCCAGGGCAGCCGCTTCTTCCCAGGACTGTCCCAGTGCCTCAGCCAGGTTCTCCCCTCAGAGGTTCACATCTCAGGCGTTGGCCCCTAGGCGTCTCCCTTCAGGCACTGTCGCTGGGCTCCTACGTCAGGAGCTGAGCGTCTCTAGAATCCCTGCTCTTCACTCAGTGTCACTACTAACCCTCAGTGCCACTTACCCCCCTCCTCCCAGGATCCTTTGACTTAAGTAGCTGTGCTTAGTAAATCTGCTCCTGTGATTTTGGTAGAAATGAAAAAGCAAGAAGGCGCCTTATGTTTTTAGGAGAGCAACCAAACCTAGGTCTGAGGAATAGAAAAGCCTGTTCCCCGTTTCAGGAAGGCCAGTGTGAGGAGTACTCCTGGTTTGGAGGCTCTTTTGCACGTTCCCTGCCCCCAAATTAAACGTAGCGTAATGGCTATAAATCGGGCAGCGAACCTCAGGGTCAGCAGTTCGAAACTACCAGCGGTTCTGCGGGCGAAACATTTACAGCCTCGGAAACCCTGTTCAGGGTCGCTATGGCACTTAACAATAACAATAGTTGAGACATATTGCATTAGGCAAATCTGCTAGACAAACAAGACCTCTTTCAATTGTTCAAGAGCAAAGATGTCAATTTGTGGACTAAGGTGCACCTAACCCAAGCCATGGTATTTTCAATAGCCTCATATGCATTTGAAAGTTGGAAAATGAATAAAGAAGACCACAGAGTTATGGTGTTGGAGAAGAATATTAAAAGTACCATGGACTGCAAGAAAGACAAACAAATCTGTGTTGAAAGAATGCTCTTTAGAAGTCAGGATGGCAAGACTTTGTCTCTCATACTTCAGCCATTTTATCAGGAGGGGCCAGTCCGTGGAGAAAGACATCATGCTTGGAAAAGGAGGAAGACCCCAAATAAGATGGATTGGCACAGTGGCAGCAGCAATGGACTCAAGCATAGCAACAGTTGTAGGGATGGCACAGTTCTGGGCAGTGTTTCATTCATTCTGTTGTGCCTACTCAATGGCACCTAACAACAGCAACATAGCTGAGACAGCGGTTTTGCTTAATTTTATTTATTCTTTTTATTGTTGCTGAGACTATGCACAATACATAGCGCCAAATGAAGCATTTCTACATGTACAATTCAGTGACATTGATTGCATTCTTCAAGTTGTGAAAGAAACCATTTTCACTCTCTGTTTCTGAGTTGTTTCTCCCCCATTAACAAAAACTCACTGCTTCCAAAATATTTTAATCTTTTAAAGTTACTTTTCATTTGCTCCATCTAATCTAGTGGTTACACCCAGACTATGAGTCAAGTTTTTAAACCTTGCTTTTGTAGAATCCTTTCTTTGGGTCTTTCTTGAGTCTTTGATCAATGTATTTCTTAGAGGTAGAGAGGGGACAAAGCTTTAGTGTGCTGTTTTGTTCATATTTTTGCAAACTGTTTCCCTAAGTGACTCTGGTAAATGATTTTTAGGTCATTGCCCCTATTTACTGCTATAACAATCTCCCTAGAATTAATGAGCAAAGAGAATTATTTTAGCATTATTGTTGTTGTTATTTTTTATTGTGAATTGGGTGAAGGTTTACAGAGCAGATCACTTTTTCATTCAACAATTCATACACACTTTGTTTGATATTATTGATAGCAATCCCCACAATGATACTTTTCCCACTTGCTCCCTGTGCAAAAGAGCATTGTTTTTAAATAACTTGTGATATTGGGATAAATTATGGTTGGCCTTGTCAGAAGCCAAAAGTATAGACTTAAGTGTCATGTAAATGACTTAGAATCAGTTTTTTTTTAATTTCTAAACCCTTATTGGTACATGAGTGTTTACCTTTCTTGTAAATACCACTGTGAATGTGGTGGTGCATATAGCAGGCAAAATGATGCAAACTAGATCTTATCAAACATCTTAAGGCAATGAGTAGCTGAGCCTGGGGCTCAGGACCATAGTCTCAGGGGACACCCTGGTCAATTGGCACAACATAGTACACAGAGACAATCTTCTACATCCTACTTTGGTGAGCAGTGTCTGGGATATTGAAAGCTCATGAGCTGCTATCTAAGGTACAGCTAGCTATTGGTCTCTCTATGTACAGAAGAAGGAAGAGTGATGAAAATTGAAGATGCTTGCAATCAACTAGTCCAACAGACTACTGAAACACGTGAACATCAGTTTCCACGACTTTGAGACTAGAAGAACTAGATGGTGCCCAGCTACCATTACCAACTACTTTGAATGGGATCACATTAGAAGGTCCTGGACAGAGTGGCATAATACGTAGAACAAGATTCAAAATTATTTAAAAACAACAACAACAAATACCAGGATTACTTACTGGTCAGAAAGAGACTGGAGGAACCTAAGACTGTGGCCACTGACCACCCTTCAGGTCTGGAAAGGAACACACCCTCTTTCAGCCAAGTAGTAGATAGGTATATAGAGGGAGTAACACCACCAGTAAAATGTGCTCACTATGAATGAGGAACAGTCGAACATTCAGAATTGGATGTAGGGCAGGGATAGCGTGTACCTAAAGACAATGGCAAGAAGGGCTGGGAAAGTAGGTGGAAGGCGGATAGGAGCCACAAGGAGGAAGCAGACGATTGTTGTTCCAAGGAAAGGACTGCAATCATTGAGATGAAACACAGTGTATTACTTACTGAAGGTGAAACTGATGATTTTGTCTGTAAGTCTTCACTCAATTCACAACAAAAAGTTAAAAAAAAAAAAATCCAATCATTATAGACTGAGACTTTTATAAAATCAATAAAAATTACTTTTAAGAAAAGTGAAATTTAAAAAGACAAAATATAATCTCCATTTAAATCAATCGTTGTTGTCGTGATGTGCCGTGGAGTCGGTTGCAACTCATAGCGACCCTGTACAGGGTTTCCAAGGCTGTAAATCTTTACAGGAGCAGAAAGCCTCATCTTTCTCCTGCGGAACATCTGGTAGTTTCAAACTGCTGACCTTAAGGTTCACAGACCGATTCGTAACCACTATGCCACCAGAGCATTAGCCCTATATAAAATTGCTTTTAAAATTAAAAGCTTCCATTTCTGTACAATCATGGTTCTAGACTGGCAAAAGATGTCTGTCTACACACCACTCTGTGAGTTCCAGATTAGAAGACATTTCTCGGGAAATTACTCCCTGGACCCTTAACACATGTTATGTATTTCCAGTACAATAATCGGAGCATGAAGTTGGTACTTAATTATGTTGTTGTTTTTAAGTGCCACGGAGTCATTTCTAACTAATAGTGATGCTGTATAGGGTTTCCAAGGAGCAGCTGGTGAGTTTGAACCACCGACCTTACAGTTCAAACCAACCTTACAGTCCAGTGCATTAACCCACAGCTCCACACCAGGACTCCTAATTAAGTATAGTTATTTTATTTAATCCTCAAAACAACCCTTTGAGGTTGATGGCATTGTTTTATAGGTAAAGAAAAAATTGAATTACTCAACTTTACATAGCAAGTAGTTGTGCTAGGCATAATAACTCCCCAAAGATATCCACACTTTAATCCCTGAAACTTTTGGCCCACAGCCATCACCAGGGCTCCTTACTACACCACCAGAACTCCTTTCATTAAGGTTGCAGACTTTAAAACAGGGAGGTTACACTTGATTGTCCAGAAGGACCCAACACGATCACCAAAAAAAACACAAAACCTCACTTTCATGGACTTAATTCTGACTCATAGCGACCCTGCATAGGGTTTCCGAGACTGGAAATCTTTATGGGAACAGACAGTATCATCTGTCTCCCCCAGAGGACATGGTAGGTTTGAACATTAACCTTATAGTTAGCAACCCAATGTCTAACCCACAGCACCACCAGGGCTCCTAACCTGATCCCATAAGCCCTTAAAAGTCAGAAAGATTTGAAATATGAGAAGAACTTGCCAGGCCTTTGCTAGAGGGGGCCACTTGGAAAGCATGAGAAGGAACGTGGCAGCTTAGAACAAACACTAGATCCAGCAAGGAAATGGGGGCCCCAGTCCTACAACTTCAAGGAAGTGAATTAGACTACCAATCAACTTGAATGGGCCTCCAGTAAGGAACGCAGTCCTGCCGACACCTAATTGTGGCCTTGTGAGACCCTAAGCAGAGGACCCTGTTAAGTACACCTACATTGTTGTTGGTAAGTGTCATGTAGTCAGTTCCAACTCATCTCGAACCTGTCTAGGGTTTCTGAGGAACAGCTGGTGAGTTTGAACTGCTACCACATCACCTACAGAAACTGTGAAATAATAAATATTTTAAACTGCTAAAAAAATAAATAAATAAAACTTAACTCCTTGAAAAATGTGCTACATCTCAGACATTGCTTCCTCTGACTTCGTTGTTCTTCTTTCCCCACCTCCACCCACTGGTATTAAGGCATAGTTGTGTTTAAAATAGAAAAACTTGATCATCAAAACTGGTATTTTAACTTTATATTTGATATACCATTCAAAACCCTTTCCTTAGAAGCATTTTTTTTTTTTTATGTGTTCCTTTTAAGGCCCACCTTTGCAAAGGAACAGTTGTGGGAAAGGAAAAAAAAGAAGTGCAGAAACTCCCAGTGCTTACTTTCACAAGATTAATATTAAAAATTTTCTACCTTTGCCTGAGCTAATTATGCAGTACATTAATGATGCATTTATTTTATTGATTCAATGCGTGTGAGTGCTACACTGGTATTTGTCATCAGAAAAATATGGCATATTCGAGAAATTCATATGTATTCAAATAACTTCTTTACCCTTGTGATTGCCCATGCAGAATTCTTTCATGTTTGCATATATCATATTTAATCAACAATTTAGTTTTAGGTATCTATAGTCTCTTTAGTTTAGAATCTGTTGCTGTGATACATAAAAAATTGGAAGATTGAGTCCCTGCCTTCAAAGAACCTATATTTTAATGTATACTTTTAAAAAATAATATAAGGGAGAGTGGGTTGTATCTTCCGCTGTATCTTACAACAGAATTTTTAACTCCGAACAATTCCATCTACATCTTGATGGAAACTTGCTCAGCAAGGTGATTTTCTAGTTGCTGTTTATCTATAGTAATTGACTTGGCGGTAAGATCATGTTCAGCACTGGCTTCAAAGCTGATCACCTTCGGGTCAACTTGCAACTAACTGGTTACCAGTCGCCTGAAACTTCTGGAAAAAAAGAAAACTGAGCAGACCCAGAAAGCAAGGAAGGAGATTGCCGACTACTTGGCTGCTGGGAAGGATGAATGAGCTCGAATCCGGGAGGAACACATTATCCAGGAAGACTACCTTGTGGAGGACATGGAGATCCTGGAGCTATACTGTGACCTGCTGCTGGCTCGGTTTAGCTTGATCCAAGCCACCAAGGAACTGAATTCTGGTCTGGTTGAGTCTGTGTCTACACTGATCTGGGCTGCTCCTCGACTCCAGTCACAGATGCCTGAACTGAAAACACTAATGTGCAAATTAAATGTGGACACTCTACCCCAAATTCTAGTGGAACAATACCTGATAGAAATTGCTAAAAACTATAATGTGCCATATAAATCCACAGTTATGGCAGAAGCCCCAACAGACCTGGTCAGTACTGGATTTACTAAGGATGTCGGAAAACATGCTCTAGGCAGAAGAGATGGTGTTGTAGCAGGATGTAGTGGTCCACTTGGGACATCACTGGCAGCTGCACCAGGACTCTTGCCTGATTTATCCCCAGCTTCCTGCTTCTCAGTCCTTCCTCCTGAGAGACAGAATGATGACTTTAAGAATGAATTTCATCCTGCACTGACTTCTAGTCCAAGACTCAACCCTCACACATTTCCAAAGTCAGAATCAAGAACCAAGATTGGTTTTGATAACTTTATGCTACCTGATTTGCCTGATGTAGAACTTCAAGCAAGTCCATCCATTGACCCTTGTGATTCTGAAGAGGTTGACTTTGAAGAGCTTAACATAATTCCTTAGTCCTGGATTGAACCTTTGCCTGGGAATCAGGGCTCCGCAGCACAAATGAACATGGCCACTTGTGTGTGGGTTTCATGTTTTTCCATTTACAGTTTCTTCCATCTCGGAAATGCTGTGGTTCTCTGCCTGTCATAAAAATGTATGTGTGCATGCTCACATATACTGGTTTTTTTCTGCCCCTTAAAACTCTGTAATTCTCACATGTAGAAAAATTATGACCTACTGAATTTTGTGAATTATATTAAATAAGTTTTAGTTTTTCCTTGAAAAAAAAATAATAATTTAAGGATACTATAAGATAGCAAACAACCAGTATTTAACTGAGTTCTATGATCTTGTATTATATTTCATAGTGGTGGTAGTGTTGGGGGTGAAGAGGTGGGCTATTGGGCTTGCCTCACAGAAACTTCCAGTCAAGTGTGGGGGCAAAGAACATGTAAATTAAGAAAAGATGAGTTAAATGGTGTTATTGTCATATGGGAATACAAGTTGAGTTGTAACATTGTTGTTGTTGTTGTTGTTAAGTGCCATCGAGTCGGGCCCGACCCATAGCGAACCTGTACAGGGTTTCCGAGGGTGTAAATCTTTACGGGAGTAGAAAGCCTCATCTTTCTCCCGCGGAGCGACTGGTAGTTTCGAACCGCTGACCTTAAGGTTCGCAGCCCGATTCGTAACCACTACGCTTGTAACATAGTAAAATAATAATTTTTAGGGGAAAAAAAGTGAGTCAGTTACCCTAAGTCTACATGTGTCAGAGGACAAAAGGCCAGTGTCTTTCCTTAACATCATCAAGTTAAAGCACTTTTCAAACCTAAGCACTGAATGCTACTACTTTTCAAACCTAAACATTGGAAAGTTGATTTGTTATGGTGATTTAAAACTTCATATTTTCACCAAAAGGTAATAAGTGTCAAATGACTATAATGCTGTCTCTAAAAGTTGTTTGTTTGGTTTTTTTCCAGAGAGCTGATATAGCTGTTGCTCCACTCACAATAACACTGGTCCGTGAAGAAGTCATAGATTTTTCAAAGCCTTTTATGAGCTTGGGCATCTCCATCATGATAAAGAAGCCTCAGAAATCAAAACCAGGAGTATTCTCATTTCTGGATCCCTTGGCTTATGAGATCTGGATGTGCATCGTCTTCGCTTATATTGGAGTCAGTGTAGTTCTTTTCCTAGTCAGCAGATTCAGCCCATATGAATGGCATTTAGAAGACAACAATGAAGAGCCCCGTGACCCACAAAGTCCTCCTGATCCTCCAAATGAATTTGGAATATTTAACAGTCTTTGGTTTTCCTTGGGTGCCTTTATGCAGCAAGGATGTGATATTTCTCCAAGGTTTGTTTCCATGTCATTCCCAGTGCCTCCTTGCATTTGATGGCTATATTACATTTATGTACATCTGGTATTCACCCACCTCAAATCCAGATTTCTTTCATTTAACATTCCATCCAACTACAAAATTGATCATCAAGCCGCTTTGTTTGCTTGTATCCATAATGTGAGTGTGTCTGCAGTGTTGCTTTGAATGTCTTTCATATTCTTCTGTGGTATCATATATTTATATAGTTTAGCAAGCATTTGAACTCTGGATAAAGTCAACATTGTCAGCTAATATTATTCAGATAAATCTAATACTAATTTTCAATCAGATCAAACGGGCATGTTTTTCTCATTAAATGAGCAAAAATATTTTTTCATTTGTCTAGAGATTGGGTCAAAACAAAATTTGAAAGAAGATAGTGTTCTTCTGTAAAATCCTCCCTGTCAGCATCCTCTTTTTTTTTCATTTTGCCCTCAAGCTCTCTAGAACTCTCCATTGTAGTGTCCTACTCAAGCCTGCCTTCAATGAACTTATCTCTAGTTTCCAATGATAACTTAAGTCAATGCAGTATATCTTTAATACTGGACTCTCATATATCATTGCTGATTAGGGAAAGAGGAATTTTAGACCTTTATATTATAGCCATATGGTCGGTTGAATATTCATCATATCAGAGATGTATCCTGGGTCTCATCAACCTACCTCAATTGTCACCTTCCACAAAAACAATTGGTGGTGAGTTTGTAAGAAAAATGTTGTATGTGAAGTAAGACTTCCAGCCTAGTAAAGAGGTGGGAAAATTTTAACCCCACAAGAAAACAACAATAAAACTGGATGAAACTGATTTTAAGAAACCACCATTTCAGCACTCTTGGAATCAAGAAAAGTTATAAAATCTGTGATGCTTTTGTGCTTGAATAACTACGGAACTTCAGGTAAGAACATGGGAGTCCATGATGTTCTGCCCTAGGGAGGCTCCTATTCCCACATCTAGCTTGGTCGGCACGGAGGTTCTGCCAGGGTACAGCAGGTCCAATGCTTTCAAATGGGGTTCTCTCAATTTGAGGAAGTGGGCAATTCCCACACTCAACAGTATTGTAGGGGAAGTATTTCTTGAGGACCAGCAAGTGAAGGAGGGTCATGGTTCAGCCCCACTAGTCTAAGCTGGCTATTGTGGTTAGAGCAAATATATCCTTGACTGAAGCTGTACAGATACACAGAGGAAATCTGGAGCGGGTTCAAACTGTTCATACAATCCTGGCTTACCTGAGGCTGTGCACATGTGCACAGGAAACTTGAAAGAGCCCTGTGGAAGATAAACACAGGGCAAACATTCTGAAAGTTTTTAATGTACTACCCTACCCAGAGGAGTTCTAGTAGCGTAGTGGTCACGAGTCGGGCTGCTAACCTCAAAGTCAGCTGTTCAAAACTACCAGCTGCTCCGTGGGAGAAAGATGGGACTTTCTGCTCCCGTAAAGATTTACAGACTCAGAAACCCTAAGCAGGGTTGCTATGAGTTGGAACCGTCTCCATGGCACACCACCACCACCACCACCCTACCCAGAAACCAAAAGCCCTGGCAGTGTAGTGAGTTACCATTTGGGCTGATAACCACAAGGTCAGCAGTTTGACTTTACCAGGTACTTCACAGGAGAAAGATACAATTTTCTGCTCCTATAAAGCCTTACAACCTCAGAAACCCTATACAGGGTCACTGTGAGTCATAACCAACTTCACAGTACACAACCATTCCACCACCACCTAGACACACGTTCATTGGCAGAAGATGGAAGCTTTACTGGCTCAAGGTGTTTGAGTACAACTTCTTTCCATTTACTAACCACTAAGCTATACAGACACAGGAATAACCCCCAGGAAGCCAGGTATAAAAATAAAAACATTTTTTAAATGATAAACATTAAATTCAACAGCCATCCATGATAATAAAAATAAATGAATAAACTCTCAACAAACTAGAAATAGTAGGAAACTTCCTCAACTCACAGCTACCATCATACTTAATGTGAAAGGATAAGAACAGGAAAAAAGCAAGGATGTCCACTTAGATATCTAGTTGGGAAAACAAGATATAAAACTGTTAAGTCACAGATTGCATTAATGTAGAAATTCACAAAAATAATCACAAGAAATAGTAAACAAGTTTAGCCAGGATAGTCATACATGATCAATATCTAAAAGTCAATTACATTTCTAAATGTTGACAGTTTCTTATACTAATATGTTGTTAAGTGCCGTTGAGTTGGTTCTGATTCATAGCGACCCTATATAGCATTTCTAAGGGAGCAGCTGGTGGGTTTGAACTGCCAATCTTGTGGTTAGCAGAACAGAACATATCCAAGTACAATATATATACTCATATGGTTATATATAATATATGTACGTATATAGTAACAAATTTCACCAAAGCTACCACCAACACAATTTAATAGCTAAAAGATAATTTCTTCAACAAGTGGTTTGGGGGCAATTGGATATCCACATATAAAAAAATGATCTTAGACCCTTATCTCACACCAGATACAAATGAATCATAGGCCACTTAGTATATGATTTAATGATATCCACTTATTGAACATTATTCCATATATTATTCCATTTATCCATAATAGGTAAATCCATAGGTACAGAAAATATTTTAGTGTTTGTGGGGTCCTGGGGTGGTAGAAGAAGCAAGGATAATCAAAGCCCCCTCGGGAAGAGGTAGAGCAAGTACAGGCTTCGATCAGCCTTTATTTACAATTTTGAAATCTTGCTCACAACTTTTTTGCATTAATTTTGTTTTTTTTAAAGTATTGTATTAAACTATTATTTATCCTGATTACTAGTGTTTGGCACTCCTTCAATTTTGCATGTGAGGCAAATGCCTCACTCACCTTACCCTAGTCCCAAACCTGTATGGATGAACTGCAAAGGGGCATGAGAGAACTTTTGAGAATGAAGAAAATGTTCCAAACTGGATTGTGGTGAGAATTGCACAACTCTAACCCTTTCAAAATATTTAATTTTATGCTTACATTGATGAATTTCATAGTATGCTAATTATCATAGTTGTTTTTAAGTGCCTTTAAGTTGGTTCCAACTCGTAATGAGGAGCTGCTGGTGAGTTTGAACTGCTGATCTTGCAGTTAGCAGTCCGGTGCTTATCCTACAGCACCACAATGCATGTGAGTGCCCTGGACATTACCCACTTAAAGTATTAACTCACCCCCACAAAATAGGTGGTGAATTCATAATCATAAAATATTATAAGCAAACATAGCATCTTTGTAGTTTTTAAAATATAATTTCTGATATAAAGGTTTTTATAGATTTTTAGGCAAAATCGAACATTATTCCAAGTATAGACTAGAATCAATTATATAAACATATAGGAATTTTTATTTAGAACATAAAGATTTTAGGGTATTGCCTTGCATGTTTTAACATCATTTTGTGATTATCCACTTGGAACACAAAACATTTAAAATGAAGCTTTAACAGTATAACTCACAGTAACTAGCACCTTTTTAGTATAGGCAGGTGTGGGACAAACTTCATTTATCTAAGTATGCTAATTTAATATCACACTTTTTCAGCCACCACAGTCTGCTTCATCATTTCCAAATTATTTAATTGTCTTTTCCTTTTGTGCCTTGAATGTGTGTCATTTTGCATTATTACCTGGGAGTTAGTTTTGCTAGTTTCTTTAAAAACACAAAAAACAAACAATTCATTTCAAGAAACTAGAGTTTCTAAATAATCTCATAATGAAATAATTTTTTAAATATCTGGTAATCTGTGTTGAGACATTTCTAAAAAGTCATTAAGGCTGGCTATTGTATTGGTTTCTATAAGTGAATTTTCAAAACTGAATTTGTGATATCCCCACTGGAGTGTTGGAGTCTACTCTGCACACTCAAACAGGACTCTTAAAAAGTCATTTGTTTTTAGAAGCATTTAGGTATATCGCTTCATGAAGCAATAACTTAAAGCTGATGGCCTCATACTGACAAGCTGGGTGGATTATTTATTTATTTGTGTAACAGAATTTAAGCTGTGGCTCTTGTGTAGCACTGAAATATATCAAATGCTTTTTTCCAAGATACAGATTTTATTGTACTGCAGAAGATACTGTGGTATAGAGCAGTGGCTTTCAAATTTTTAACCATGACCCACAGTAAGATATAAATTTCCTATCACGACTCAGTACACATGTACGTATATAACAAAAGTTTCACCAAACATTACCCTTACAATGTGCCATGTACTCTAATACTTTGTTTAACTTTTTAAAATGCTAATCACAACTCTACCCTATAATGGTTTGGCGCTGTAGGATAGGCACTGGACTGCCAACTGCAACATCAGCAGCTCAAACCCAGCAGTCTCTCTTCAGAATCAACTCAACAGCAAACAACAACAACAGCGTAACAAAAGGAGCACTAGGCTGCTAACTGAAATATTAGTGGTTCAAACACACCAGCCACTCTGTGAGCGAAAGATGTGACAGTCTGCTTCTGTAAAAATGTGCAGCTTTGGAAACCTTATGGGGCCGTTCTACTCTGTCCTATAGGGTTACTAGGAGTTGGGTTTTCTTCGGTTTAGAGTGATAAGTACTATCCTTATTGTGTTTTGGAGTAGTCAAGTACTGCCTTTATGAGCTCTACATTTTCAACTATATGGGTAATCAATCCCTTCTTCTAAACTGCCTTTGATGTCCTTCAAAAAAATTATATCTTTAAACCTCTTGATAAAATATTATACTTCTTAGCATATTTATTATATACCAGTAAGGAGAAAGCATATTTCTCTTTGTCTTGAATGCTCTGTTGGTTATATATTTGCACTCAATTGTATAGCAGCAAATACCATTGTAATGTGTTTCTTCTCTATTAACAGATTTAGACATTCCTGATAATAACATAGTTGGACTCTGAGATTCGTGGTTGCCTTGACTGCAAACACCACATAATACTTTATTTCTGTTTAATGACCAACTTGGAATTCAAACTTGCCAGAAAGCCCAGGATGTGAACATGCATTGTACACAATGACTTTCTCAAAATTGCAGCAATTCAAGGAATTATAAGGGACCATGCTTTAAAGTAGAATTAACAAGTATTAGAGCAGGAGGAGATGTCAAAGATAAATTAGTCCAATTGCTTCTATTTACTGGGGCACTTTTCACTGAGTTCCCATTGTGTATGGGCATTTTACCTGCCATTATATCATGGATTGTAATCCTCAAAACACCACCACAGGGTGAGCATTATACTTGAAGAAGGTGATGCTCAGGTTCAATACCATGCCTAGTCATACAACTATTGGCAGAACAAGTATTGAAACCTAATCCCAACACTAAAACCCATATTCTTCCCATTTCATTGCTTTTCTCACATCACAGACAAAGGCAAAGTGCCCAAAGAGATGACATGATGAAACCCAAAGTCATGGAAGTTTTAAATGCTGAACCAGTAGTGCAATTATTTCCACTACTCACACTGCCTCTCACTACAGACTTAAAGGTTGTTACATTCCTTTCCTCATGCTTGTTCAAAAGAACTATGTTCTAGTCTCCCAATCTCTTATAAAGTTCTGTGTTTCCCCTGGCTGTTAAATGAAATAGGTATTGAGCATTTGAAATGCTGTTGATCGTGTGTTCACTCAAAATAAAAGTGGGAGATGAAGGAGCCATCGTGATGAAAACTGCTGGCATCATTCCAGTTCCATCAAATAAAGCTACTGATAGTACCCTAGAAACTTAGAGTCTATGTCAGTATTAGGTTTAATGTTTTCAACTACCTCAATTGTTAAGAGTGAATTATTTTGTTCTATTTTATGCTGGAGGCCAAATCAACTTTAGCAAGGATAATTAATGTAATAAACTGAAAATATATCCATATAGAATCCAATTTTATGGTAAAAAATAGAAGGATAGAGTGTGAGGAGATTCAAGTCAACCCTTTTCCCTTTGAGTGGAGGATGGGAGAGATGGACCGTAGGAGCACCCAAATAAGACCCAGGCCAGTAGGTATAGTGATTAACCATGTGAGTGCTGGAGTTAGCTGCACTGAATTCACAATCCGTACGGATATATAGACTTTGCAAAACCTCAATTCCTCATCTGTAAAAGGTAAAGCATAGTGCTTGCCTGGTATATAGGGAATTCTCAATAGTTGTTGGCTATTGTTATTGTTAAGCTGGCTGCATTTAACTATCCTAGTTTTATAAATATTAATAGTTAATATTGCATTTGCATTTATTTCCTAAAATTGCTTAGGAATACAGTTGAGGTTCTAGTCTGTGACAAATAGCTGGTTTCTGATGATAAGAAATAACCTTCAACATTCCATCTTGAACTCATATAGTGCTTTCACTAAGAAATACTTCTCTTGCAAATATTTTGATTGTACGAGTACTACTCTACAATGTCTTACTGATATTGACAGGAGGATGCAATTATTTTTAATCAGAAATCAGTTTCCTTTGTAAAACTTTGATAGACCCATTAAGCAGTCCAGAGTCCAGTCCTTCCAGACAAACACTCCCCCTGCTGACTTTCTGTGAAGCTGCAGGGACTTCTGAGGGCTAGACAAATTGAAAAAATGGGGATTGGGGAATTATGGCAGAGAATGGAAAGAACAGATTAACCTGAACCTGATTACTATGTACAGATTATTTCTAAGGTATTAATCTCCTGTTACATTTTCAAATTATCAAGTACTTTAGGGGAGAGGGCATCCAGGTTAGCTGACACATAAATCCTCCTTTAAAATGGAAAGTAAATGCTGAATAAAAAAAGACATGAAATGAATGAGATCAAAGACAACTAGAATTTTGGTTCCTTTTAAAGCACTATTCTTTTCTCTGCTGATGCATGACAAGTGTCTTCCTCCTACTGCAAATCCACTTCAAAGCAGTAGTGATGTGGTAATAAATTAATGATGTCATAGCAGAATTTTTATTACAACCATTTCATGACTTTTCTGGCTGAAAGCCGTAGCTTTCAGTCTTTGGGACATGGTTACTTATTCCCATCAGAGAAGACTATAAAAGCCAAAGATTGATTCTGTACGTTTTTAAAAATCTTTCACAGACACAGCATTGAATGTAGTATAGAAATGATGCATACTTTGGAAAAAAGAAGAGGAGGGGGAAGGAATGATAAAGAGTTTGTGCAAAGGAGAAGCGGTTTTGCAGTTCAAGCTCTTCATCTTGTACAGCTAGTAGAGAACAGATTTCAAAATTTACTTGCAGGATGAAGGTTACAGCACATAGCTCACTTTTATTATTATTTCAGAGGGCATAAAATATATTTTATTATTAACTCAGAAACTCTAGTTTCTTATGATTACAGATAAGAGCACTGTACATTATTTTATATATATACATATATTGCAATGTTTTTATATGTCTGGTTTTCTCTTGTTGCTAATTTCCTTTCATTAACTTCACGCCTCCTCTTACATTTCTTTAAAAGGTATGCTATACTCCTTATAATGCACTTTCATAAACACTAAATGCACAGCATATCACAGCCATTTCATTATGCTATCCTCAAGATCTGTCTTGTGCAACAAAACTATTTGAAATGAATGTTAAACACTTTGCAGCTGCATTAATAGGTGAGAAGATGCTAGAAAATGACAAATCTTTTTAACTCACCTATAAAGCCTTGTCTTGTTTTAATAGACCTTTTATAAAATGTGATGGGGCTGACCCATCAGTCACTTTTTGTATAGCCTCATTTGAAATGTGGATTTAATTGGCTATCCTTTCAGTAATGAGAAAAGGGAAATATAAAAATGCTTGTAGAGCTTCACCTTTTCTTAGTAAAAGGGTTTAGGAATTTATGCCATACAGGGGAAGAAAGTGGTAGAAATTTCACCAAATGCTTTGTTGAAGCTGTCTTGAGGGGAGAACGAATAATTGTGAACATTCAATAATGATTCCATAGAAACTCTTTTATCCATCTATGCAGAGGCTTGTAGATACTATTATACCATTTCTATGTAGGTAATCACCCAAATTTTCCATGACCAAAGGTATACCAAGTTACTAACCACCTAATTGCTCATGTAGACAAGAGGCCATAAAAATAACCATTTTGCATTTAACTAGGTATATTTTCAGTATGTCAATAGCCATCTCAACTGAGTCATTCTGATCAACCATATAATGATCTGAATCAGCTATTAAGGTGGTCAGAATAACCAGGTTATGATGTGCAGGCTTGATTTTAGATAATGCATACACAGCCACAGTCCATTAGCCTCAATAGAATGGCACAAGTATAATTTCCACAAATTACTGTATTTTTCTCCACATTTAAAGTAGGCAATGTATAAACTACGATTAGTATTCTCAGCAGCAGGTTTAGGTTTCCATCCTAAACCATGATTTTGGAAATATTCCAAAGGCAGTTTTCCCTTTAGTCTGGGTAAAGCTCCATCATTCCAAATAGGATGACATTCACAGCTACGCTCCAAGTGAACAATAGATAATAAACAATAATTATCCAAACACATTTGGCTTTTTTTTTTTACAACTATATTTCTCAGTATTTGTTGGGAAATTGCACTTTCTGTAATTTGCACACCATTCTGGATTTTCTTATATAGAAAATGGGTATTTTGCACCACAAAAACGTGGGTATGTCTTTCCTATTGTGTAAGTACATATGTTTTATTTCCTATTTCTATTCCCTGTGCCTCAGTTTCTTCATCTTCAAAACAATAGTTAACCCATAAGGAAGAGGGTTAAAATAGTTGATATATGTATGTACAGCAGTTAGAACAAACTCTGACACATACAGCAGAATCTGCCTGTGTTAACTATTATTATTATCATTTTGAGTGTCCTATTAGTAGAGATGCTACTTTGGAGCATTAATACAGTCCAGATCAGTCCAGAATAAATGAAACATGTATGGCGACAATCAGGAAAAACTATGAAAGATCCAAATTCATAATGAAAACACTGTATGTGTTTATCATTTGGGAGCATGATAACACTCCTTTCTGACTCACACAGATGTTTTTACTGCTTCTGAATAAAGAAGAAATGTTCCCAGATGAAATCGTGAGAGTATAACTATTAGTTCAAAAAATCTGTTGCAAAGCAAATTTTCACATCTAAGAAGCTGAAAGTGGTTCTGTTCAGGAACTAAATAAAGGTCATTTTAGGCATCGGGGTACCAACAAGAATTGCAGGCTTTGGAAAATCAAGTAGGTTTGTTATAGTTGTTGTTGTTGTTAAGTGCTGTCAAGGCAGTTCCGACACACACAGACCATGTATAGGGTTTCCAAAGAGTGACTGGTGAGTTTGAATCACTGATCTTGCAGTTAGCAGTCTAGTGCTTATCCAACAGCACCACACCAGGACTGTTATAGTTATAGTTAATCAGTTAAAAACTTGTTATAGTTAGTCAGTTAAAAACTGCTATTTATCAAAATGCCTGCCCAAATCATTTGATCCCACTGAATTTTCCAGGAGTTAAAAAAGGCTTATCTTGGAACACAGGAATTTAAATTGGCTTAAAAGTAGTCAAGTGCAAGTACAGGCAAAGAGCTTGGTTTGCTAGCTTCTCAGCCAAGAACTGCCCTCTTCCTACATAGCCTGTTCTTAACTTGATGACAGTTTGGGTTCTCTTCCTATGAGCTTTTCTGGCTATGAGAGAACATAGCTGCGCCAGGATGGAGTGCTTCCACAAAGCAGAACTATCCTAGGGACCGCATGGCAATGTTGTAAGACCCAGGAACCAATTACTTCTGCAGACATAACCAGCCTTCAGCAAAATTGTGAAGAAGTTTCCTCAGTACAGGTTATTAGCCATCATCAAGCATTGAACACGCCCACACCACACTTCTATGATCCTTTTCTCCAAGTAGCACTCATGATGTAGACCCATGTGTATACCTCAAAAGTTTTCTAGGAATGCTGATGTTTAGGCTCAACCCCCAGAGATTCTGATTTAATTGGTCTGAGGTGGGGCCTAGGCATTGTTTTTGAATGTATGTGTATTTTCTTTCAGGCTCTCTGGATGACATAGATGTGCAGGCAGGGTTGAGAATCACTGACAGAGAACATTTCTCAAATGTTGATCTATAGACCACTAGCAATTATGATCTATAGACCACAGCCTAGGATGCTAAAGAAGAGCAGATTCAAAAGCACTTAGATATTCTGAATCTGCATTGTAACAAGCATCCTGGGTAATAACGATGCATGGAAACATTTAAGGACAAATTTTTCCCTTTATTAAAACTTAGCCATCCTCGGTCCTATTCTCTATTAACTATAGAAACTGATTTAGAATGTGGTATGGGTGCCTTGATGACACAGTGGATTAAGCACTGGTCTGCTAGCAACAAAGTCAGCAGTTCAAATCTACTAGCCATTCCATGGGAGACCAATGTGGCATTCTGTTTCAGTAAAGATTTACAGCCACAGAAGTCCTTTGGAGTATCTACTCTGTCCTATATGGTTGCTATTGTTGAAATAACGTGTTAGCTTTTGATCAAACCTGAAGACAACACAGAGTGATTCCAAAAGTAAGCATTTCTATGGCAGACCAGTGAGGATGGTTTTGTTTTGGTTGGGTGGGTTTTCTTATTTGTTGGTTTTGTTTGGTTTTATTTAATGAGAGTGGAGGAAACAGTGCCATAGAGTTGACTCTTAGTGACTCTATCTATATTAAGTTTCTGAGGAGCAGTTGGTGGGTTTGAACTGCTGATCTTGTGGCTAGCAGTCCAGTGCTTTCCCTAAAGCTCCACACCAGGAGTCCAATTATATAGTTTCCTATTTCGCTTGAGGCCAGTCCTACACTACCCTGCTAACTAAGACTTCATTTGTAAAAGGGAGAGTTTTGATCAGCCCCTGAGCCCCACTAACTATTTATCTGAATTTGATAATATATATTATCTTCTCATTCCTTGCCTTATGGGTGACCAGCTCCACAAAGTGGAGATGTCTTTATTCAATTTATTAAATTCCAGGTGAATAGTGTTCTTCACCAGCACCATCATGTTTCTCTTCAAATGTGGAAAGGGTTAGAACTGTTTCTCCCTTTAACGCTACTGATGTGTGCTGTTGAGTCAGCTCTGCCTCATAGTGACCTTGTATAAGATTTCTGAAGCTGTAAATCTCTGAAAGAAGAAAGCCTCCTCTTTCTCCAATGGAGTGGCTGGTGGATTCAAACTGCTAACCTTGTGGTTAACATCCCAATGTGCCACTGTACCACCAGGGCTCCTTTACATCACCTTACAGTTTTGGCTATAATTATTATCAGATGGGAAACTTTAAAAGATACAGATGCCTGGGTCCCAACTCCTAAGTACTGATTCAATTGGTCTTGAGTGGGCCTGGGCACTAGGTTTTTTTTAAAAGACCAAAGGTGATTCTAATGTGCTGCCAAGGTTGAGAATTACTGCCTTAAAGGAAAAAGAACAGTCTTCTACAGGTGTGGTAAATACTTCCAAAACACTATATGCAGTATAGGCAGAAGTTACTAAAAGGATATGTATTTTTGTCTGTAATTAAAAAAAATTAAATCCTACTTTGAAACCCACACAAGTCTGAAGAACATTATGCTTGCACCATTATCATATGCCATCATTACATGGAGTGTTGTGAACATGAATTTTGTTGGTCGTTTCAATTTCCTCACATCATATACTTCTCCTCCTTCATGTGCTATACTGAAACCATTTCTTGTCCAGAAATAAAGACAAGGATTTCTTAAGCTGAAACCTGGCCCTCTGGGTCTGGATTTGTCTTTTGTTTTGTAGATCGCTCTCTGGGCGCATTGTTGGAGGGGTTTGGTGGTTCTTCACCCTGATCATAATTTCTTCCTATACTGCCAATCTCGCTGCTTTCCTGACCGTGGAGAGGATGGTTTCTCCCATAGAGAGTGCCGAAGACTTAGCTAAGCAGACTGAAATTGCATATGGGACCCTGGACTCTGGTTCAACAAAAGAATTTTTCAGAGTAAGTGCTTTGCAGTTAATTGGACCGGCTGGTCTTTATCATCTCCTCACAAAGGCAAATTCACAGTGCATTTAAGGGAAGGTTGGGATGGGGTGGGAGTTATTAACAAAAGGAGAGCAATCTTAGATTATGTCACTGCTTGGTTGATGAACTCATTCGCTGTCCTTTAGAACTATGACAACTCATGTGAGGCATAACAAGTGTCATGTTAAAGCATTGATTTGAACTCCCAGATTTGAATCCCAACTATGCCATGCAGTGATTGTTTGTCTTTGGGCAAGACATTTAACTTCTGTGGGCCTCAGTCCTCTGACTTGAATAATGAGAGTAAACTAATTATTCTCCCTTCTGGCTTTTACAAAAGCAGTGAATATATGTCTCAGCAGTTCACAGAAGACTCACCCTGACTAGACCTTTGATGAGAGATGGACAAAAAATTACATATTGTGTTGGAGATGTTGGTTTTCTATTGGAATGTATTACATTTTGAGTATTCATGTGCATGCTGATTATTAACTTTTCAGAACAGCTGGTTACTGTTTTAATTTCTTGAGCAGACTTATTTTTCCTTCAAAGATCAAGCATTAGTGGGGACACAAATACTTCAATGGCAAAAGATAGTAAAGCTATGTAATTTCTGTCAAGAGGAAAGATGAAAGGAGATTGCAGCAGATGATAGAAGAATAATATGATGGACAATCCATTTTTATGTAAACTGCTAAGATCTTTGTTCCATGACAACTGTATTATAAACAAGGATATCAGTGGAGCTGTGAAAAAACACAGATAGTTTTCAGTTGGCCCAATAAAGAAAATGTGTCAGTTTATATTAGAAAGTGAACCGATTCTATACATTACCACTGCTTACTACTATAATCATTGTGACCAGTTAGAGCAATGACCCAGAAGCCACATGACAGTAGGAATAGAGGAAAAGTTTAGTCATTCTCTCCAACCAATAATCAGGGTAATAGATGGTGGGTATAATTACTGACTTCTTTCCAAAAGTCCAGAGTAAACAGATGTTGTTACTAAACCAGTTTGTTTTAATAGAACAGTAAGAAATATGCTCCTACATGGATTATCATGAGGTTTATCTAATTACTTCGTGGGAAACCAGGAGGAGTATGCTTCTTGAAATTACAGCAATTAACTAAAAATTGTTTTTACTACCTGAAGGAGAAAGGGTTAGTACTAAAAGCCTTTCAAGCATTCTCATTGGCTCAAGAAATCCATTTCTCATCTCTACTACTTATTTACTGAGCAGTCAAAGTCCCCAGTTCAAGAGGGGCCCCAATATTGGAAGCCTCAAAATGATATGAGGTCCCTCTGGGACTAATCTGGCTTTGAGCTTCACTCCTAAGGCAGTTCAAAAAAAGGTAATCTGAAACCATTCCCTGCCCCCATAAAATCACTCACAGGTTTCAGGACCGGCAGTAAGGCTTTCTATCTGCTGAGTAGTCAATATATAGGCAATGCCACGGAAATCTGGTTTGGTACCAACCTACCATAGGGCTTAAGATCCCAATAGTCATCAAGTTACTATATGAAGTCCTGAAACCTGTGAGTGGTTTTATGAGGGCAGGGAATGGTGCCAGATTAGCTTCTTGGACTGCGATAGGAGTGAAGCTCAAAGCTAGATTTGTCCTCATATCATTTTTTAAAATGTTTTATTGTGAATTATATGATAGTTTACATGGGAGAACACTAGTTTTACATTCATTCTATCATATATCATTTCATTGCCATGGTTACAATCCCCTCCATGCATCATCAACCAACCAAAGGGTATACACTGCAAGCCTGCCCCCTACACTACTCCACCCCCACCCCAGTATTCAGCACACAGTCGCTCTCCCTCTCTGGATCTAAAGTCCCCAGCTGCTCCATCACTCCACGTCATTGTCTCTGCCTCCATCTCAGGCATCACTGCTTCTCTGGGTAGGGTCCCGCTCTTCTCCGTTGATGGTCCTAGGGTCCTCCGTTGATGGTCCTAGGGACCTCCGCTCCTAGACTGGAAAGTTAATCACTCCTTCCTTGCTATAAAATGTCTACCTTTACATTTCCAACCCTCACAATCAGTCCTGATAACAATAGACCCATCTGCGTTTCATTTCATCAGCTCCGCCTAGACAGATTGGATACTACTCACTGGAGATTCTGCCTTCCTCCATGCCCCCTGGCTCTAGGTTCCCTCTTGAAAGCTTGTAAGCCAGTCACTTCTTGCCTTTGTAGTACCCCTCACCCCCCATTTTGGGTAGCCAATGTGCAAGTCGCCCATCCCTGTCTACTCTGTGTCTGGAGTGGGTGGGAATGATTCTTGCTGTAAGGATTTGTTCCCTCTTTTGAGCTACTGCATCCATAGGTGTAGGTCAAGTTCATCAGATTGTATCAGATTACTCTTTTTTTTTTTTTTTCCTCTTCTTTCTTCTTCTGGTTGAGTTCTGATCATCCAGTCATTGAAGCCAGGTCAAGTGGGTATTCTTGTGCATATGCCCTCTCTTTTTATCAGCTGTTCAGCTGTTCAGCTTCACTCTCCACATTGTAGGGCTTAGCTCACCACTCCATTGCTGATTTTCCCTCACTTCCCCTTATCGGTGATGAGCGTGGTCACCAATCAGAGTGTGTATTCCCATTGAGTCTTATTCTTGGAAGAGGGTTTGCACTGAGGGGACCCGACCACTTGCCTTGATGTTTCCTTGGCAAGCAACTTGTTTGTTCTTGTAGTAATAGTCCGTCTGCCTCTATTGTTTTGTATTTTTCCTGTAGGTCTTTCTTTCAAGAAGTATCTTCTGTTCTTCTAGCTGCTCCAGGCTGGTCTGCTCATCCTTTCAAGTGGGAATTTTCCATCTCTGGAGATCTGGATGTGGTTCAGGCTTCTACCTATAGTCTTATGCATTGCAGAGGCTCCACAGGAAACCTCCTTCACTGGGCACATTGTAGCCCCATTTTAGGTATTCCAATCAGTTATAGACAGAAGACAGACTTACAAGCTTTCTATGGTGATGTTTATGGCTATTCCTTTCTCTCCCCCTCCAATGTCTATTTTATAATATAATGCAAGGAAAACCAAGATTCAAAAGACAGTCAAGCATCTTAACATTATTCCTCCATTTTCCTCATTCCAACCATGTCTCAATCTCTGTATCCCAGAGCCCTGTAGTTCCAAGGTTATGCATCGTACTCATATCATTTTGATACTTCCAATATTGGGCCCCCTCTTGATTTGGGGACTTTAATCTGCTCAGTAAATAGGTAGAAGAGATGCTTGTTCCACTGGGAAAAAAAAATTTTTTTTTCCCCTTCAACAATAGTTAGAGATTAGGACGGTATGCTTTAAGTGGTAATCAATGGATAGCATCAATTCCCATTAGGCTGTCAAAGGAACATTCATCTATATTGGAGGCAAAATGAGGCTTTCTGAGAAGACTTATTTCAGCACAAAAGCTGAATATGTAATCAAACAGGCATTGCCCTCATGTGCATGCCCCACTCATTTTGTATCTTTCTCAAAAACCAGGAAAGCATCTACTAACTCATACAATAATGGCTTCATAAGGGATATCAGGAGTCCTGATGTGGTGACATGGAATAAGCACTCAGCCTCAAGGTCAGTTTGAACCACAAGGTTGGTGGTTCAAATTCTCCAGCTGCTCCTTGGAAACCCTATACTGTTGTTCTGACTCATAAGGACCCTGAATAGGGTTTCCAAGGAGTAACTGGTAGGTTTGAACCACAAACCTTGTGGTTAATAGTCCAGTGCTGAACCTACAGTGCCACACCAGGTATCATATTATCTAAATAGATTTGAATCCATATTCAATTCTAAACAAAGCTATTTCTACATTGTAATTGGTTGTGGTTTCTAATGCTTACCAATTCCTAGTGGCCAATGGGGAATTCATTTGGAAATGGAGCTGTTTTAAAAATCTGATTAAGGAAGGAGTTGGATATTTCTAGATATTTGTTATTGTTGTTAAGTGCTGTCGAGTCAGGTCTGGCTCGTAGTGACTCTGTATAGGGTTTTCAAGGAGTGACTGGTGGGTTTGAACCACTGGCCTCATGGTTCAAAACAACCTTGTGGTCCAGTGCTTTATCCTCCAGTGCCACACCAGGACTTCATTTCTAAGTATGTTGTTGTTAAATGCCATCGGGTCAGTTCTGACTCATAGCAACCCTGTGTAGGGTTTTTCAGGAGCAGCTGGTGAATGAACCACTGACCTTGTGGTTCAAACACCCTGTGATCCAGTGCTTTATCACACAGTGCCACACCAGGACTCCATGTCTAGGTATAAGGAAGTGCAAAACACTTTCTAATTCCCAAGTGACACTTTTTCTTTTCCCTCAATTGACTTTTGGTGACAACATTAAGGTCTCTGCTGAGTAGTTAGTTCTTCAAGGCAGCACACAAAGGTTGATGATCTAAGCATGGAATTCATCAGTATAGAAAAATTAACTTTTTAGCCTGCTTGTACTAAAAATGCTATGTAAAACTAATATAAACAGAAGCCTTGGTATTCATATAATACAGAGAGTGGTCAACTAACTGGTCTTTAAGCTATTTGCCCTTACTGTGTCTTCTTCTGGAGTCCTGGTGTGGTGCTATAAGATAAGCAGTGGACTGCTATAAGCCAACTGGATGGTGCTTAACAACAATAATAGCATGTCCTCTTCTAATCCTATGGGTTAGAAATGTAGCCAGCAGGAGCAAATCTCTCACTCAGGGACTTGACCACTCAGGGACTTAAGTGCCACAGCCGTCTCACTCTCCTTCAACCCTCAGTGATTCTAAGACATCAAACAATTTTAGGAACAGTAACTCCTCCATAGATGCCCTGGTACCACAGTAGTTAAGTGCTTGGAGAAGAACCAAAAGGTCAGTGGTTTGAACCCACCAGTAGTTCCATGAGAGAAAGATGTGGTAGTCAGCTTCCATAAAGATTTACAGCCTTGGAAACCCTGTGATGAAGTTCTACTCCATCCTATAGGATCACCATGAGTAAAAAGAACTTGACGGCAAAGGGTTTGGGGTGTTTTTTGTTTGTTTGTTAGTAATAGTTTATTACAAGGAGTCCTGGGGTCACAGTGACTAAGCATTTGACAGCTGACCAAAAGGTCAACAATTTGAAAGATGGGGCAGTCTGCTTCTGCAAAGATTACAGCCTTGGAAACTCTACAGGAAGTCCTACTGTGTCCTAGAGGATCACTATGAGTAGGAAGAGTTCAGGGCAGTGGGCTTATTTGTGTGCTTGTTTGTTTACTTGTTTTAACTCCTCCAAGGAGCTCTGGTAGCGTAGTGGTTATGAGTCAGGCTGCTAACCTCAAGGTCAGCAGTTCAAAACTGCCAGCTGTTCCTCGGGAGAAAGATGAGGCTTTCTGCTTCTGTAAAGATTTACAGCCTTGGAAACCCTATACTGGTCGCTATCAGTAGCAACCGACTCCACAACACACCACTACCACAACCACTGTACACTAAATAATTAGGGACCTCTGACGGTATGCCTTCTAAACATTAGAAGATGCAACAAGATTACATGCAACATTTACAATCACAGTATTAGCCATTTCTTCCCATTGTCACTTCATACTAAAACCACAGGGACCAAATACTAGTACCATAAAACAGCCTGGAGCCAGCCCTCTAGCTCTCCCACTAAAAAAGATAAATAAAATCAAGAATCCTTTATAATTGCCCTGCAGACATTTTTACACATCCTGAGTAAATCTGCCATTACAATGAAGGTATTTAAAAATGATTCTTTTGTTTCTCTCATTTTTTGAGCTATCCTTAGCTGTCTGTCATCTTAAAATCACACAAAGTCACTGGCAGAGGCACCTGTTCCATCAGGAGAGGCAGGTAGGGACTAAGCAAAATGTATGCAGCTGGAACAGATATCTACAATATGACCTTCAGCTTTCTGGATTCAAATACTTATTTCCTTAGGCAGTAGCTCTAAAATTAAATGTCCTAATCAAAGGTCCTAATCACTTTCAGCAAGCAAGGTTGTATCATCTGCATATCGCAGGTTGTTAATGAGTCTTCCTCCAATCCTGATTGTCCGGAGGAAACA
>NW_006408569.1:15904154-15905736 GCF_000296735.1 Chrysochloris asiatica | reverse complement strand
GCATCATTGATGGACTCAAGTGTGGCAGCGGTAGTAAGGTTGGCTCAGGATCGGACATTATTTCGTTCTGCTGTGCATGGGGTCGCTATGAGTCAGTTCCGACTCGATGGCACCTGACAACAACAACAACAACAACAAATCAAAGGTGGTTGCACCCAGGCTGAAAAAACAGCTTTATTGTCATTGTCTAGAGAAATGCTATTATGATTTGGAAAACTGTACTGAAAAAACCATTGGAGTCCTGGTGTGGGGCTGTGGATTAATGCGCTGGACTGCAAAGTTGATTAAACCACAAGGTCGGCAGTTCAAGCTCACCATTCGCTCCTTGGAAACCCTACACAAGGTTGCTATGGGTTGGAACCTACTCGACAGCACTTAACAACAACAACAACAACAAATTACGTTTTGGAAATTTTTAGAGATCCATGTTAAAAAGTAGCAGGAAGAGAAAAAGCAATTTTCAAATTCTGTCTTCAAACCCCTAGAAATATTAAAAGATAACGAGGATGCTTGATTTTTTCCCCAGAGATTTCGCCATATCCCCATTGAAGACAGCCTGGGGGATAAAAGGAGGGTGTTTTGGGTTTTTTTTTAATGAAATGTTTAATAAAAATTTTAACCGCCTGAAGAAAGCAAAAGATGGCACAAACACTACTAGAAAGAGTATACTACACTGTTTGACAGTTTAAACCCACCCAACGTCATTGAACCATGGAAGAAAGACCTGGCAATCTACTTCCATACAGATCATAGACAGAAGACCCTATAGAGCAGTTCTACTCTGTAAAACAGGGGATTGCCATGAGTTGGATTTTGGTAAGTTCTACTCTGTAAAACAGGGGATTGCCATGAGTTGGATTTTGGTAAGAACATAAACATTCAAGGAGAGTAATAAGGAGAGTGGTGACTTGTTCTCGTGCCCTGGGTTGTTGTTGCTGCTGTTGTTAAGTGCCTTCAAGTTGGCTCCAACTCGTACAAATCCTGTATAGGATTTCCGAGGAGCAGATGGTGAGTTTGAACCTCCAGCCTTGTGATTCAAACCAACTTCTGGTCCAGTGCTTATCCTACAGCACCATGCCTAGGTAGTGATGGTCATGGTGGTTATGTGCCGTGAAGTTGGTTCCCACTCATAGCAGGCCGACATAGGGTTTCCCAGGCTGTAAATCTTTATGGAAGCAGAAAGCCTCATCTTTTTCCTGCACAACTGCCTGTAGTTTCGACCTTGAGATTAGCAGCATGACTCATAACCACTACGCAACCAGAGCTCCTAGAGCACCATATCTGGGTTGTTGTTGTTAGGTGCCATCGAGTTGGTACAGACCCATAGTGACGTTATGCACAGCAGAACGAAACACACTGCCCGATCCTGGGCCAACCTCACTACTGTTGCCACACTTGAGTCCATTGATACTGAAATTTTGCTAATCCATCTCATTGAGGGTCTTCCTCTTTTTCTCTGACCCTCCACCTTACCAAACATGATATCCTTCTCTAGTAACTGTTCCCTCCTGACAATATGTCCAAAGTATGAGAGACAAAGTTTGGCCATCTTGGCCTCCAAGGAGCACTCTGGCTGCACTTC
>NW_006408569.1:15863949-15879015 GCF_000296735.1 Chrysochloris asiatica | reverse complement strand
ACTCCCGTAAAGATTTACACCCTCGGAAACCCTGTACAGGGTCGCTATGGGTCGGACCCGACTCGATGGCACTTAACAACAACAACAACATAATAGTCCACACACCATCAGTGCCAGGCATGCGAACAGCTTTTACTACTTCTAGTTCATATGGTAGAATGATATTGTGACTTGCTGAACATCACTCAGCTCAGTGAACGACGAGCTAGAGCTAGGACTAATACTCTGGGTCCAGGTTGAATCCTCTTTCCAGCACCTTTCTGGTATAAGTATTCATAGAACCACGGGGTGTTATGCATAAACCAGGCCTCCAGTGAAACACACGTTAAGGCATCTGTCTCATCTCCTGGTTGATCTTTGTTCTTACTCCCTTTAATGGATCAATTAAAACAAGAAACCTATGCCCACTACCACCAAGTCAATTGCAACTCATAGAGACCCTATAGGACACAGTTGAACTTCCCCCAAAAGCTTTCCAAGGCTGTAATCTTTACAGGAGCAGACTGCCACATCTTTTCCTGTGACACATCTGCTTGGTGTGGGTCATTGACTTTTCAGTTAACAGCTGAACTCTTAACCACGATGCCACCAGGGATCAAGAAAACGTATACACACTTTTAAATGATGTTTTTCCATGTTCTGGCAACTTCAAAGGTATCCAGGATAAGAAGGCAAAGAAAAGGAAACAATCCAAAACACTACAGTGAAGTTATGCATCGTGTTGATATAGCTATAAGGAATAAGATTAAGGATGAAAATGACTTGTATTTTCCCCTTTGATAGCTTCCTTGTTTTCCTTTGAGCAGGGGATACATGGTCTTAGTTTCCTAATCTATCAGATGAGAATATTTCCCACTCTACCTTCCTTATAAGGAGACCTGGTAGCATAATGGGTTATGAGTTAGGCTGCAAGCTGCAAAGGTCAGTAGTTCAGTAGTTCAAATCTACCAGCTACTCCATAGGAGGAGATGAGGCTTTCTGCTCCTGTAAAGAATCTCAGCCTCTGAAACTCTGTACAGGGTCACTATGAGTCAGAACCGACTCAGCAGCACACAACCACCACCACCTTTGAGCTTGGTGAGATGATTATGTCATGGAAATCGCTTTAAAAACATAAAAGATTCTACAAATCTTTAGGCTAAAGAAGTAGTGCAATTAAAAGGCTAGACAAGGCTCTGTAGAGATGTGAGGGGTACCTCACAAAAATAAAATAATCTCTGCTTCTTCATGGAATTCAGGTTGGGATTTTTCTGTCTTGAACATGAGAGAAAGTTCATTTATTTTCTTTCACCTCTATCCCTAATTATGAAATACTGAATCCTTAGATAGTGCGAAAGGTTCACACACACCCAAAAGGTTCGACACCTTAGAAGACAGGCCTGACAATCTGCTTCCCAAAGGTCATGACCTTGAAAACCCTATAGAGCAGTTCTACTCCACCACACACATGGGTTGCCATGAGTGGGTATCAACTTGACAGCAACTAACAACAACCATTACAGACCTCATCTCCTAGTCAGGCCTTCCTTCGGCATTCCTTTGTGAACTACAGATTGAACAACATCAACATGCACAATTTAGAATCACCCCTGAAGACCACTTAAAAGCTTCAGGTGATTCCAAGGTGGCATGCAGACCATCTGCCCAAAGTAAGCCATATGGATTTTATTTTTATATTTCCATTAGTCCTCCCAGGTAACCTACTTGCTTAAGAAAGCATTTCACAGTCTGGAAAGCCTAAGGGGGTCAAGTTTTCATTCTTTCTGAACTTGCCAAAGCTCTCAGACAACACCAGGGGTAATTAACATTACACAGGACTCCCAGATCTCTGTGAAAACTCAAAAGCTGTCTTCCCTGGGGGAACTCATCTCAGGATCACACTTCCTTTTTTGAAAAAGTTGAATAATCTAATAGCTTTCCAGTTAGAGAAGAGGGCCCATCTGTTCAATTAGACTTTCCTTGAGTTCACCTGTCAGGTCTATGGCAGGTTGATTATTTACAATTCTTCTTCATATAGAAATTTGACCACAAGAACACTCAAAGAACTGAAATGTTTGGTTGTGCTTTGTCTTTGAAAGGAAACACACAAAAACTGCATTTTTTGTTTCCAAAAGCTACAGGGTGGTATTCTGTGGTCATATTTCATTCCAGTCTTCAGCATCTATATTTTTAGTCAAAAAGTAAATAAATATTGAATGTTTACCATACCAATTTAGGCACCATGGATGCAGTAAGGGAAACAAACCAGTAAGGGAAACTACCTTTAAGGAGCTTGCATTATGTTGAAAGGAGGCAAACAATAAACACATAAACTAAGAGATATATAAAATGATTTCAGGTACTTCTGAGTGCAGTTGAGTATTATGATAGATGAACAATCACATCACAGGGAGTGATTGCAGCATTCCATAACTGCTAAACCACTGAGAATCATGGCCCAGTCAAGATGACACGTATTTTGGGGGGACACAATTGTATCCATGATGTTGTTGTTGTTGTTGTTAAGTGCCATCGAGTCAGTTCCCACCCATAGCGACCCTGCATAGGGTTTCTGAGGAGCAACTGGTGAGTGAGCCACCGACAACAAACTGACCTTGCAGTCCAGCACATTAACCCGCAGTGCCACACCAAGTAGATGTAGCTATTCTGCCATTTCTCATTCCTGTACCACACCCTGGGAATCAGGGCTTTATCACTTCTGTTCTGGGGTCCTCAAATCCTCCTTTTGAAGATCTGGGGATAGGAAGGGAAAGGATATAGTGCCCTTTCTCAGAGTTGTTGTTGTTAAGTGCCGTTGAGTCGGTTCTGACCCATAGCGATCCTGTATAAGGTTTCCAGGAAATGGCTGGTAAACTTGAACCACTGACCTTGCTATTCAAACCAACTTTGCAGTGCAACACATTAGCACAGGGCCATACCAGGACCGCCTTTCTCAGAGACCTAGATCTAAATCTGACCTCTCTTGCACTCAGCTCTGCCTTAGTTCGGATCTGGTCTCCAGAGGTAGTCTGACTTTTTCTCCATCTGCTTTGTAACCTGTGGATTATAATATAAGCTTCATACTTTCTTTTCTACCTTCTCCTTGGTGGTGGTGGTGATTGTGTGCTGTGGAGTTGGTTCCCACTCATAGGGACCCTATATAGGGTTTCCAAGGCTTTAAATCTTTATGGGATCAGGAAGCCTCATCTTGCTCCCCTAGAACGGCTTGGTAGTTTCAAACTGCTGACCTTGAGATTGGCAGCCTGACTCGTAACCACTAGACTACCAGAGTTCCTTCTCCTTAGAATTTTTAAATTCAAAAACCCTTTTTCTCAAAAATTCTGGCTCTTACTAATTTAAAACTTGGCTCTAAAAATCATGTTGTCTCTCTTATAATTTTTTTAAGTCTATTTTGAAACAAACTAAAACAAAAAGTTGAGGGCATCTTCTGTTCCTTTTTCTTCCAGTTGAATCCTAATCTCTAAAGCATTATGTGCCTCTGCCTCAGTAGGAAAAGGCTCACTATGTAGCTGTTATGGAGGACAAAACTTTAGTTAGTATCTCAAAATTTATCCTAATAAATTACTATGGTTGAGTAGGGGTTATGCATATGTATAGATGTGGCAAAAAAGACTTAAAGCCCTGCCTACACCATAATTTGTGCCCTGAATATTTTAGTTAGTGATTTTACTTTTTAACAATAACTTAGGGGAGCACAATTCTTTCTGCATTTTGAGGGCAACTCTGGTACCCTAGCAAAATGCACTAGATGCAGGTGATAGATGGTAGAATGGAGCCCCTTGTCCCCATCCTCTTCTAAAGGGTGTAGAATGTTATCTGTCTGAAATGTAGGACTGAACAGAGCTATCTATTACATTTGCTCCAGTTCTAATTCTGAGTGTGTCTATCTGTAAACTATCCACAAAAAGAGTAGCCTTAGTAGTCCAGTGATTAAGCATTCAGCTGCTAACCAAAAGGTTGGCAGTTAGAACCCACAAACCACACCACAGAAGGAAAATGTGGCTGCTGGTTTCAATAAATATTGTAGTCTTGGGACCCCTATGGGACAGTTCTACTGTCCTATAGGGTCACTATGAGTGGAATCAGCTGTACGGCAATGGGTTTTTTTTTGTTTGTTATCCCCAAAATTAATCACTGTCTGCACACTCTCTGGTACCCTGAAAGTGGTTAACTACTATGACTAATAGAATCTAATTTCCGAACTGGAACATACTTCCTAGTTTTATCAGACTTCCTATGTACTTACAGTGTGATTTATTTGACTCTCTATTTTATTTCCATTGAGTATTTGGTCTGGGTTATAGACTGTTTCTTGTATCCAGCTGTAACACTGATTCCCCAACCAACTGGGTAAAAAACCCTGTCCTACACACACAAAGGAAGAAATAGGAAGTGGCATCCTTCAACCCTGAGTCAGTGGCTGAGGAGAAATATAAATAAATTCAAGGAGGCTTGAATAAATCCATGTAATATAGATCCATTAAAAAGAAAGCCAAATAGCACTTTGCTTTCCCAAGACATTGAGAAACCTTGTTAAATAAAAAACATATAGTAAATGTAGACTCTTATTTTGTAAAACAACAATTTCTAGGTCTACCAACTAGAAAACTTTTTATTTGGAAAAAAAGGTGTGGAAAGTATTTACTTTTCTCTTTTCTCACTCCTCTAAAGCTGCACACAAAGAAAAAAGTATTGCATTTTCAATGCAAATAAAGAAAACCTCTTCTAGTTGGCATCAGCAAATGAAAAAGTCCAAGAAGCTATACTAAAACTCATCAAATGACAAATAGAACATCTACCATGAAGAGAGAAACAAAGTTTATAAATTCCTGAGAAAAGAATGGGAGTACATTGAATGTAGTGTATTTAGAAATCTTTGATGTATATGAACGAGTACATACCATGCTGTTTCTGGATGCTTTTATTTTGGGTGATACTGTTGTCCTCAATTATAACAATAAAAATATATTTCAAAAAATTATTAAAAGTAAGGGAGAGATGTTTGAAAGATACCTCTTTTTGAAAGTCAATACCAAGAGGATAAGTATAGCTTCTCATAGTTTACTGTTGTCCTTGTCTTAAAACTTTCCTATCTGGAATTGCCCAAAAAACTGACCTACAGAGTTTGGTATACAATTTTTGTGAGATTGTTTCCTACATGAGAAGAGGTGCGAGTATTTAGCCTGAAGAAAATATGCAGCAGCAGACTATATTAAAACTGCCTTCAAATCTTTGAAGGATAAACATTTCAAAGATAGATTGATCTCGTTCTGTGTGGCCCTAAGGGACAAAAGAAAAACCAGAGTAGATATTACAAGGATAAAGATTTTGGCTCACTATTAAGAGAACATTCTAATAGAGCAATCCAAAGATAGAAATGGGCTGTCTATCCATATGTAGGGAAGGAATAGGCTAATGGCCACTTGTCAAGGATGTTGAATAGAGGACTCAAGAATCTGATGAATGACTGCACTAGACCAGTGTTTTCCAAAACTGACTGCATATAAAATTATGCAGAGAGCTATTTTAAAACCCAGATTATTGTGTTTCATGGATTCCATGGCTTGTAATAATCTTTGTTTTTAAGCCAGCAACCTAAGTGATTCTAACACAGGAGACCATGAGTCACTCTTTGATGAATATTTGACTCCATGTCATATAAGGATATTTCTGCTTTGATTATTTGGAGTTGTATTTTTTTCTATCACTCCTATGTATAGGGTGCTAGAAGGAGGCTGGACCTGAGAGGAACTTGAGTAACAGTAGCTGGAGCCTATCTGGCAGGAGGAGTATCATGAGTGTGATCACAGCTGACTGGCTGAGTTGGAGTTTCCTCCCCTAGGTGTTCCTGTCAGGGAGAGAGAGAAAGAAAAAACTGTCATGTGATCAACAGGGTCCAATGGGAGATCAATATTTCAGGACCCAGAGTCTAAAGTGAGTTGGCACTGTTGTTTTAGCACTTTACAAATATTTCAGAGAATCCCAAGTGCAGCCCCTTAAAGCAGCTCCTACAATGGTGTCTGACTGGAGACTATGGGCTATAAAAGTCCCTGAAAATTGAGACACCATGGTCAATTGGCATAACATAATCCACAAAGACAATGTTCTACATTCTACTTGGGTGAGTAGCAGCTGGGGTCTTAAAAGATCATGAGTGATCATCTAAAGTGCAACTACTGGTATTGGTCTCTCCCTGTGTGGAGAAAAGAAGAGTGGAAAAATATTGAAGATACATGAAAACAATTAGTCTAAAGGACTAATGGACCACACGAACCATAGCACTCATTTCTTACAACAGCATTAGGGACTTTCACACTTAGAGAATTGTCAGTAGACAGTGGCAGGGTGAAACTTCCTGGCATAAGAGGAATTGTTAGGAAGAATTTGAGTGGGACCGCTTCCCTTTAGAATCCCTCCTAAAGAAGGGTTGTTGTTGTTAAGTGCTTTCAAGTTGTTTCCAACCCATAACGATCCTGTATAGGGTTTCCAAGAAGCGGCTGGTGAGCTTGAACCACCGACCTTGTGGTTCAAACGACTTTGCAGTCCAGTGCATTAGCCCACAGTGCTACACCAGGACTCCCCCAAAGAAGGGGGTAGTAAAGGTAAAGAGGGGTTTGGTGGACAGTAAATAGACTGAAGTGTCAACTCTTGAATCTTAAAGGAAGAACTGAGAGTTCTGTGAACCCTTTTCCTCCCCTTCCTTTTGTTAATTCTTTGTTGCTGTTTTAACATGCCATTGGTGTTAGTTGTTGTAGTTAACTGTTGTAGCCCTTGATTCATGGAGACCCCATGTACAACAGCAGGAAGTGCTGCCTGGTCCCACGCCATCCCCATGGTTGGTTACAGATCTGACCATTGTGATCCATAGGGTTTTCATTGACTGACTTTCAGAAGTAAATCATCAGGCCTTTCTTCCTAGGCTATTTTAGTCTGGAAGCTCTGCTGAAACCTGGTCAGCACCATAGGAACACAAAGCCTCTGCTGACAGACAAGTTGTGGCTGTACATGAGATGCGTTGGCCAGGAATCCAATCCAGGTCTCCTGTATGTAAAGCAAGAACTCTACCACTGACCCTCACTTTCCCTTTAGATGCTATGGGTATTAGGTAAATAGGAGTATGGTGATTATCCAAGGTCTTCACCTATAGAGTGTGTATTAGGTATCTATTGACTGCGAGGACCAGGGTGGTAGTGGAGCATTACCATTCCCATGCATGAGAGAAATTCTTTCCAATCCAGAGGCCACGTTGCCCAGCCTTCATCCACACAGGTGGTCAGAGTAGCAGTTGGTCAATTTTCTAATCAGTGCAGCCTTTACTGATTAAAACTAAACTATAGGGACCAGTTGCTGGAGAAGGATATCATGTTTGGTAAAGTGGAGGGTCAGAGAAAAAGAGGAAGACCCCCAATGAGATGGATTGGCCAAGTGGCAGCATTGATGGACTCAAGCGTAGCAACAGTAGTGAGGTTGGCTCAGGATCGGACAGTGTTTCGTTCTGCGACTCGATGGCACTTAACAACAACAACAATAGAGAGAGAGAGAGAGAGAGAGAGAGCAGTACAGGGTTACTATGAGTCAGAACCAATTTGATGACCCTTAACAAGAACAACTATATATATATATTTCAGTTGATGATAAGTGTAATGAAGAAAAAGCAAGCAGGTAATGAGACAAAATGTTGGGGATGCTATTTCATTGGCTGGTTGCAAAAGGCTGTTCTGCCAAGGTGATATCTGAACAGATATCTGAATGAAATAAAGGAATGGGCCAGGCAAATGTAAGGTAACATTGGGTAAGGAGATAAGCATTCCAAATAGAAAGGTATGAGCAATGGATCTAACATAGGAATGCACTTGTTACATTTGAGGAAGAAGGCCCATGTAGCTTGGGTGAACTACGAGAGGGAAATAATAATAAGAGATGAGGGCAGTCAGCTACCACTACCAAGTGCTCTGAAAGGCATCATATTAGAAGGTCCTGGATAGAGTGAGAGAAAAATGTGGAACAAACTCAGTCATAAAAAAAGACCAGACTTGCTGGTCAAATAGAGACTGGTGGAACCTCTGTGACTGTGGCCCTTCATCACCCTTCAGGTCTGGAAATGAACTCACCCCCGTGACTCAATTTTCAGTCAAACAATGCTGTTATTGTTGTTGTTAACTGCTTTCAAGTCAGTTCTAACACATAGCAACCCTGTATAGGATTTCCAAGGCATGGCTGGAAACCCCATTGAAGTGCCAACTTTGTAGTTTGCTGTCCAGTGCTTATCCTACAGCACCACACCAAGACAATAGGCAGGTCTATAAGAGAAGCAATAACATTAATGAGGTACACATACATTAGAAAAATCAAGCATTTGAAATAAAAAGGCCAGCATTTGCCTAAGGGCAAAGTTCAAAAGGGTTAAGAAAGAAGAAGAAATGGACACAGGATGCACAAGGGATGAAAAAGGATAAATGATATTGCATTGGAGAGATTGCAGTTTATGAGATGAAACAAAATGCGTATGAATTGTTGAATGGAAAACTGATCTGCTCTGTAAACCTTCACCCAATTCACAATAAAAAAGGTTTTTTTAAAGAAAGATGATTGAGATAGAAAAAAAAGAGGGAGATGGAGACAATGAAGAAGACAAGACTAAGTCTGTTGTGCTGGGTTTTGTAAACCCTGGCAAAGACTTAGGTTGCTGTTTAATGTTTGATAGGAACCCATTGGGGAGCATGTTTGCTCTGTAAAATAAACACTGGACTGAAAACCACAGGGTCAGCAGTTTGAGCCCATTAACCACTCTGACAGAGAAAAATGAGGCTTTCTGCTCCAGCAAAGATTCACAGCCTCAGAAATGCTATACAGGGTCGCTATGAGTTACAATGGACTTAGCTGCACTTAAAAACAATAGGAAGCCATTAGAGTGTTATGAACAGAGGAATGACATGATTCAATTTATGTGTGAAAGGATCATTCAAACAGCTATTTGAGGGCAAAAGTTGAGAAACAGAGAGACCGTTAAAGAAGCTACTACAATATTTCAGGTGAAAATTGACTGGCTTGGACTGTGGTGGAAGTGGTAAGAAGTGATTGGATTTTGTACATATTTTGAAGAATACTGACAGTATGTGGAATATGAGAGAAAAGAGAAGAGTCAAGGATGGCTTCAAGGATTATGGCCTGAGCAATTGGATAAAGAGATGGTGGTGCCATTTACTGTGATGGAAAACACTAGAGGAGTAGGTGGGTTGGGGGGAATCAAGAGTTCCATTTTGACTGTGTCAAGCTGGAGATCCTGGTGTGGCACTGTGGGTTAATGTGCTGGACAGCAAGGTCGGTTTGAACCACAAGGTCAGTGGTTCAAGCTCACTAGCTGCTCCTTGGAAACCCTATACAGGTTCACTATGAGTCAGAGCTGACTCAAAAGCACTTAAAAACTTAACAAGAATTTGGAGAGCCCTATGAGATAACCAAGTGGAAAGCTAGATAAAGTCTAGAGTTTAGAGGTAAGGTAAGAGCTATAAATGTAGCTATCTGTATGATCTTGGACCAATAAAACAACTTCTATAAGCATCAGTTACCTCATAAGATCATTTTAAAGATTAGCAATAATGTATATATAAAGTGTAAAGCACCATTCCTGATGCACTTAGTCATTAATATAGCCCTCCGATTTTCAGCATCCATTGCAGTAACTGACAAGTAGTTATTGTTGTTGCAGAATCTTTATCAATTGTTTTATGCCCCAGTTATATAATAGAATGATCTGGAAAACTTTTTTAATTGGCATGAATATTTATAGCAGTACTAGTTGCACTCATCAAAGGATGGAAACAACCCAAATGTCTAACAACTGACGAATAGCTGAACAAAAGGTGGTCCGTCAATACAATGGAATATTATTCATCCATAGAAAGAAAATAAGTACTGAATCATGATTCTCCATGGATAAATCTTGAAAACAATGCTAGGTGAAAGAAGCTAAATACAAAAAGATTAATATTGTATGAGACCACTTATGTGAAATATCTAGAATAGGCAAATTCATAGAGAAAGAAAGTTGGTAAGTGGCTCCCAGGAGTTGACGGGAAGGAAGGATTGGTGTGGCAGCTTAATGGGTACAAGGTTCTATTTTGGGGTCATGAAATATCTTAGAACTAGAAAGAGGTGATGATTTCACAACATTGTGAATGTTGTGAACTAAATACCACTGAACTGTACACTTTAAAATGGCTAATGATTAATTTTATGTTATATGAATTTTATCTCAATAAATAAAATGTTGCTTCCCCATCCCAGACTAATTAAATAAGAATCACAGAAATAGTGATTAGTAACTCCCCAAGTATATGTTACCTATGGATAGAGAACAGATGAGCTGTCTTTAAGAGAATCTCTTCAGATGAGTTCAAGCTCATCTCATGGGAAACTAAGCGCCCCCCAAATAGTCTAAGTGGAACTTCTGGGCTCTTCTGGATATCCTTGAGCATATTGCTTTCTCTCTTTTCTTATTACTTTTTTTTTTTTCTTAGTATGAATATAATTCTTGCTCTGAGGATATGGAAGAAACAGCCACTATGGAAACCCAAAAGACTGTTAACTCCAGGATAGACTTTTTCTCCATAACAGAAAAACATTTTTTCCTCTCACTTCCTAGGACATGCATCGTCAGGTTTAGTCTGAACACTATAATTAATTGATTCACGGAAAACAAGAGTGTCAAACTTCTCTTCTAAACATCTTAGTTATAGAAAATAAAAAGACAATTAGAAAATGAAATCCAATTGGTCAAGGATGATAGGCTCTGGATTGCTGAAGATGAAATTTCATTGAAAAATATAGAACTCTAACAGGCTGAGGGAAATAATAGTGATGGTAGGCCATTGCAAGCGTTCAGAACATTTGAGGCTTTGCTCTAGTTAGTAGTGTCAGGTACACCATTTCTCTGTGGCCCATTCTCTGTCCCCAAAATAGATTCTGCCATCTGAAGATAAGGGCAGATAGTTAGCAAAATCAGCTTTTCAACACACACACACCTCCCTAAATCAATGGAAGGGTCTGAAATTCATCATTAGGTTATATTTCTTTAGCATAGTGTTTTGATCCTTACTAAAATGCAAGCTCTCCTACAAGAAGGTCACTTTTTAAGCTGTTGACCATCATTTATATCTTTGTGTGATTGTTTCTAATCCTTTTCTGAATACAGAAGAGGTGGTTATATTGTACTTGGTAAAGCAAATAAAGAGGAGGTGGTACTGCTTACTTAGTGAAAAATAAGGAGGATGAGAGACAATTAAAGTTTATAACAGCCCTGTTGTTGTTGTTAAGTGTCGCTGAGTTGGTTCCAACTCATAGCAACCCTGTATAGAGTTTCCAAGGAGCGACTGGTGGGTTTGAGCTACCGACCTTACAATTAACAGTCCAACGCTTATCCTACAGTGCCACACTAGGACTCCTTAACAGGCCTAGTGGCCCATCTTTATGTGTTTTTAATTCTCAAAATAAAGACAAAACAATTTGTTGACGTCTGGGTTAATAAGTGGGACTTTCATGTGAGTTAAGGTAAAGAAATCATGAACCCCTGGCTCACATTTCAGGGTGGAAGTAATAGAAATAACATGCTCCTTGAAGCTATACTAAAATACAGGGATCTGTCTGAGTTATCTAGTGCTGCTGTAACAGAAATACCATAAGTAGATGGCTTTGACAAATAGATCATTTATTCTCTCAGTTTGTTGTCCTTAGGTGCATCTGGTCATCTCCAACTCATAGCGACCCTATGCACAATAGAGCAAAACACCGCCCAGTCCTGCACCATCCTCACAATTGTTGCTATGCTTGAACCCATTGTTGTGGCCACTGTGTCAATCCATCTCATTGGAGGACTTCCTCTTTTTTGTTTACCCTTTACTCTCGCAGTTTATAAGGCTAAAATTCGAATTCAGGAAGTCAGCTCTAGGAGAAGGCTTTCTCTCTCCTTTGATTCTGAAGAATGGTCTTTGTCACCTTTCAACAACTTTGGGTCTACCAACCCTTGAAGATCTCCTTGTGTCTTGGCATCAGTCTTCCCCTAGGTCTAGGATGCTCTCAGCAAAGGAATCCTAGATCCAAACAGAATGCTCCATTCTGGTAGTCAAGTCCCTCTTTCTTTGTTCACTTCTCTCTATTTTTATCCCTTGTAAGATAAAAGGTGATGCAGGCCACACCTCATGGAAACTCCTCTTACATAGGATCTGTACCATGACCTGAGTAAAGGTGCTGCATTGCACCTTAACCCCCTTACAACTGATTGGTAGATGATCATATCATGTACCATTATGTAACTGTCAGATTACATTACTACACAGCTGCCAAGCCACTGAGAATAATGGCCCAATCAAGTTGACACATATTTGGAATAGGGGAACACAACTGAATCCATGACAGCATTATTTCTGACAAAATTTATGTGGACTCAGTCCAGCCCTTTGTTGTTGTTTTTTAAGTGCCATAGAGTTGATTTGGACCCATAGCAACGCTGTATAGGGTTTCTGAGGAGCGGCTGGTGGGTTTGAACCTCCAATTTTGCCATTCAAACTTCCCTTGTGGTCCAGTGCATTATCCTGCAATGCCACACCAGGACTCCAAGTGTATGATTTATCCTTACACTATCCCTTAATCTACCCAGGAATAGTATAATGTTTGAAAGCACAGACTCAGGAGCCAGCTGGCATGAATGAGTTCCCAGCTTCACTACTTACTAGTTATGTGGCCTTGGACAAGTTGCTTAACTTTTCTCTGTTTCTGCATTTTAAAAAATATGGTAATATAATGTACTCCATAGAGCTGTTGTAAGAATGACATGAGTTAACACATATAAAATTCAACAGAAACTGGAACAAAGCACACACTCAAATAAATGTTCATTATTACTGTTTTCCTAATTTAGTGGTAACTCCATCAAAGGTCATAGAGTAGGATTTTTCAACAATTAACAATAGCACTACTGACATTTGTTGTTGAATACGGAAAGGATGTCCTATGCATTTTTGGATGTTTTGCAGCATCCGTGGCCTCTACCCACTAGATGCCAGCAGCAACCCCTCCCCAAATTGTGATGATAAAAACTGTCTGCAGGCAGACATGGTCAAGTATCCCCTGGGGGGGGAGGGGGCGCGGAAGGAGCAAAATTGGTTGAGAGAGACTGGAATAGAGGACACTGTGTCCCTTCCAAGAATGTGTTGACTCTGGCTTTCAAAGCCATCTAGCTATAGGTGCTAATTCGAACCCACTGGAATATTCTAAACATGACCTTGCATGCCAGAGTGGGACATTAGAAATGTCACTGGAAATTTAGCTGGCTTATCAACTTGTACCTGTGGAAAGGAGCACCTGAAATAGTGCTCCTTATAGTGAAAGGAAATCTGCCCCTGGGCTTTAGGACAGTTTGGAAATGTTAGGCAAATGCATTTGGAATGAGTACTTGACGTTTGAGGGTGAAATTCAGTGACTAGGCAAAAGGTGACCTCCAACTTCACTGAAGTTATATAAAATCACAGCCCCTCAAATAACTCAACTAGGACTATAATATACCTATAGACAAGCTAAGAATAGAAACCATTATTTTGTCCCCTGTTTCCACCAATACACAGTCACATGACAGTCACTGATTGTCTGAAGTAAAAGGAAACTGGCAAGCAATACTGGTCAGATGGTTTACAAATGTATGAACCAAAGTGAAGGAAAGACAATGAACTTGAAGTTTTGGTCATGCTTTAGAAATGAAGTCATTTCCTGTGTGCCTAGCTTCAAGTCAAAATCATTTCCTTTGCTTTAGGGGGGAAAAAAAATTGTAAAACTGACTCTTTTTTCCAAGTGCCCCTCCTTGAAGCCACTGATTTCTTCAAAGCAGGCGTGGAAGAAAAGTATGTGTCAAACACATAGTGAAGTGTGGCCTATGGCAAGGTTTTACAATGAGTGACAAGAAAGTTCACTTATTCCAGTGCCATCCTGGAAGGGATTAGAGTTCATTGATAATTTATCACAATTTCAAAGAAAAACAAAACTTGCTAAAGAAGTAAAACAAAAAAATGGTTTTGGAAGTAAGTTGCTCTCTTTCATCAAAAACGGTATTGTCAGTTTAGAGCAGAAGAGGAGGTTGTAGTGCCAACATCTGTCTGTAGCCTTGAATTCAGCTGACTTAGATGGTGCCTCAGCTTTGTTTCTTGTTTGATGTGTGATTTGGAGCAAACTATTGAGCCAAGTGGTGTGGCACTGTGGGTTAATACGCTGGACTACAAAGTCATTTGAATCGCAAGGTGAGTGGTTCAAAGCTCACCAGTCACTCCTTGGGAACCCTATACAGGGTCACTATGGGTTAGAATCGATTCGATGGCACTCAACAACAACAATTGAGCCAAGTAGCCCCTAAATTTCTGTATGGGAGACCCTTTGGGGTGTCATTCTGGTTGGGATTTCTCTGGAATCTATGTTTCCATAGCAATAGCACGATTTTAGACTTGTTTCTGTGTGGTGACTTTGGGTTGGTTAATGGAAATGAAGAGATAGCTAAAGCCCTTCATGGTAGTTCTTAGTGCTGCCACTGCACTTACCCTCTTTCATCCTCCATCCCATCATCAATAAAATGGGAATTCATCCATTCTTTTGATAAATGTTTATTTAGATTTATTGGATGCCAGACCTTTACTGGAGTCCTGGTGTGGCACTTGACCACAAGATTGGCTTGAACCACAAGGTCTGCCGTTCAAACTCACCAGTCACTCCTTGGAAACCCTATTACTATGAGTCAGGACCAACTTGATGGCACTTAGTAACAACAACAGACATTAATTGAATCTCAATATTGTTCTTAAGGAGTTGCCATGAGTTATAATCAATTTGACATCAGTTGATTTAGTTTAATTTTGGTTTTGGTTATTGGGTGCCACACACTGTTATAGGTGCTGAGGATTAAGCAGTGAACAAATATTTGCTGGCCCTACCTCACATGGACCTCACCAGATGGAACACATAGAAATCAAATTGACTACATCTGTGGAAAGAGAAGATGGAAAAGCTCCATATCATCAGTGAAGACAA
>NW_006408569.1:15852228-15861939 GCF_000296735.1 Chrysochloris asiatica | reverse complement strand
GAGGTTGGCCCAGGATCGGACATTGTTTCGTTCTGCTGTGCATGGGGTCGCTATGAGTCGGTTCCGACTCGATGGCACCTGACAACAACAACCTGACCTCACAGGGTTGCTGTGAAAATTAATGGAGATGGTAGTTGTAAAATCACCTTGGCAAACAGAAAGCCTAATGCAAATGCAAGTTTTAAAGAAAGTCATCTATCTCCTGCTTCTGATAATGGCAAATACAAAGTTTCTCTGACAAGGAAGGGAAATTCTTGAAAGGGCCTTTGAGGGACAATACTTTGCCGCAAAATCTCTCCTGTATGGACCTAAGCCAGTGTTTGAACTTCTAGAATTTTTGTATATCTCAATCGGTCAGGATGGCCAAGTGGTCTAAGGTACTGCGTTCAGGTTGCAGTTTCCCCTGGAGTTATGGGTTCGAATCCCAGTTCCACTTTTGAGTCCTGGTGTGGAACTGTGGGATAAGCACTTGACCTCAAGATTGGTTTGAACCGCAAGGTTGGTGCTTCAAACTCACTAGCTGCTCCTTGGAAACCTTATAAAGGGTTACTATGAGTCAGAACTGACTCGATGGCACTTAACAACAACAACAAGACTTATAACCATGTTAAAGAACTTGAGAATTGATCCACCTCACTCAGACTTTCTCCTCCTGCAATTCTCCTACTCTGTTCACCCCATTAGGACACACAAGCACAGTGTCTTCTTCCAATTTTCTTAAACATTAGGGAAGGCAGAGAAGGGAAAGAAGAGAGGGTTAGGAGCTTTCTAGAACTGATACATTTTCCAGCTTACTTTCTTTCTTGTTTTATAAGGATCACTTGTCCATATCCCAGTATTTGGGAAACTTAATGAGGCAACATTTGCCCCTAAATATTAGAGAAGGCACAGGAGAAACATAAGGGTTCTGTAAATTCTCAATTCAAGTAGACAAAAGCCCAAAGACCTCTTTCAAAATGATACCAGCTATCAATGTCATTAAAGAAAAAATTGGTCAAACTGTTGAGCAGTCAATGTTGTTGTTAGTTGCCATCAATCCAACTCTAACTTATGGTGAACTTATGAATAGCAGGTCACCTTCATGATTGTTGGTATGGTCAGTCAAGTCCATGTTGCATCTTGGTGTGGCGCTGTGGGTTAATGCACCAAACTGCAAAGCCATTTGAACTGTAAAGTCGGTGGTTCAAGCACACCAGCTGCTCCTCAGAAACCCTATACAGGGTCGCTATGGGTCAGAATTGACTTGATGGCACTTAAAAACAACAACTTCTTAGGGTGGGTTTCCCTCATTTTCATTGGCCCTCTACCAAAGCAGTGAATGGTCCACAATAAAATGGTTGTTAAGTGCCGTCAAGTCGGTTCCAACTCATAGTGACCCTGTATGGAGTTTCTGAGGAGTGACTGGTGAATTTGAACCACCGACCTTGTGGTTAAAACTGATCTTGCAGTCCAGTACTTATCCTATAGTGCTACACCAGGACTTTAATAAAATTAGAGAAGGCAAAAAATAAAAATAAAAATAAAAAATAAGGGAAGGCATTTTTGTTTGAAACTCTTGTCATGTTCCTTTTTTCTTAGTGTCCTGTACACTGGGCTGGTCTTCTCCAACTCCTAAAAGGTACCTTCTTCTACAGTGACAAGAAGCCCACTATCCTTTTTGGTATGTGGGTCATTTTAACCTAAGTAATCCCCTATTCAAATAAAAGTGATCCTTTGCTCAAGAGTAACAGAAGCACTAGTACATATCAGTGAACATTTCCCTAAGGGCCAAGAGTGCTTAGCTTAAAAGGGGCACACAATGGGCCTCTGAGGGAAGGTAAAGGTGGAATCTGTGGACCCCAAAGCCAAATCTAGCAACCTGGACATATACATACAGAGCTACTCCTGTACATTGTTGTTGTTGTTAAGTGCCATCAAGTTGGTTACAACTCATAGTTACCCTGTATAGGGTTACCAAGTGATTAAACCTCTGACCTTGCAGTTCAAACTGACCTTGTGGGCCAGTGCTTGTCCTACAGTGCCATACCAGGACTCCATTCTTATACATAGAGTGATGAAGAAGCAAAATACAGGCATGATGGTAACCAAAAAACAACCATCTAAACCCATTGCCATTGAGTTGATCCCAACTCACAGAAACCCTATAGGACAGAGTGGAATCACCTCACAGTGTTTCCAAGGTTGCAATCTTTACAGCAGTAAACTGTCACATCTCTCTCCCATGTAGCGACTGGTGGGTTTGAACCACTGACCTTTTGGTTAGGAGCCAAGTGCTTAACCACTGTACCACCAGGGCTCTTTCATGGAAGCAAATAAATACATATAAAAAGCCAGCCTATAATCCCTATTAGCCTTTATTAGGAATATTGGATTATGAAATACCTAAAAGTATATACCTCTGACCTTTCTTTTATTCTAACAACCTAATTTCTCATGTTATTCACTCAGAACTCATTGTACATGTTTGAGATATAGAGATGTCACAAACAGCAATGCCCTCTTTTTTTTTTTCTATTCCCAAAAGAAAAGCTCCAGTCCATCTTTTAATTTTTTTTTGAAAAATTCCTGACATTACAGAACTAAACTGAAATGTATTAATATTCCACTCTTACATATCCATGACAAACAGAAAAAAAAATTCATGAGCCAAAAACAAAAAACAGGGAGAAGCTTATAGAACTAAATATGGATCTCAGCATTAACAGCTGAACAGAGAAAGGAACTAAAATGCTTTAATTAAAAAATCACGAGTGGATGATAAAGTGTAGAAAATGAAAATTTACAAACTATTTAAAACCTGGAATCGCTGACTGTTCAGAAACTACACAGATGGATCATGGGTGGTGAACAGCAAACAGGGTTTATGGATGAATCTGTACTGTTCTAGCTGTTCCCCATGCTACCCGACTCCAAGGAAAGCCTGACATTGATTAGATATTGAGCCAGACCAATGCTGGCAGCAGATCCAGTGATAGTAACCTGCCTATCTGTGGATCCTTCCACTGGGTTCACAATTTTGATCTGCGCCCCAGACATCTGACGGGTCTCATTGATTTTGGCGCATTGACGCCCGAATATACAGCCAATCAAATAATTTGGAATGGTGAGTTCATGAGAAGTAGTCTGAGCAGATGCATCCAAACCTGTCCAATAGCCTTTCACCTCTGGAAAGCTGGATTCAATTCCACTGAATCCGGTGTTGCCATGCATCATAGGAAATGAGACTGTTGCATTGCCAACTGGTGCCGCTTGGTCAACTCTAGAGGTGGTCCCTCCAGGTCAGGGGTTGGGGCACATGGACCGGGTGGTGTGAGAAAAGCTCACACTGTTGTACCTGTCCTGACCACCTGCAAAGATGATTGGAGAACTGGATGGCTTGGGGCAGTACGGAATGGTCACACCCTTGGGGGTGGGGGGGGAACACTCCAACATGACCACGCAGATCTGTTTGACACACTCAGTGATGGATTGCAGAATGCCAGCAATCGTGATGGCCCGCTCAGTTGAGTTGGGAAGCATATCCCCTGCCACCTGGACCTGAGCCCCAGTACTCTCTCTTATTTCCTTGATCTTGCAGCCACCTTTCCCACTGAGAGAGCCACACTGACTAGCAGGAACAACCAGCCTCAGGGTTACTGGAGGTCATACAGCTGCTGATATCCTCTTCCAGTTTGTCAATGATCATAGCAAAGGCTTTAAGATGGCATTAGTGGATCCAGCCAAAGTGCTAATTCTCTCAGGACAATTTCCTTCTGAGATGTTGATACGTGCACCACTCTCTTCGTACCTCTTCATAACTGATTCTTTCTTTCCGATGATACTGCCAACTTCCTTTCCATGCATAAGTAGCGGTATAGTGAAAGTGATATTCAATCCATCTTCAATCACACCGGTGTCCATTTAGAGCAGTGTTCTGGGGAACTGGACTTTGAGTGGTCAAGTCTTTGGTCACTGCAGGCGCGAGGCGACTGAGGGGGATAAGGGGAGAGGACCGGAAGGGGAAGGGCGGGGGGGTGGGGGGGGCAGAACAATAGTGGTGAACAGGAAGGTCAGGGGGTCCTGCGGGTGGGCGGAGGAAGAAGGGGGGGGCAGAGGAGGAAGGGGGGTGGAAGAGGAAGGGGGGTGGAGGAGGAAGGGGGAATGGAGGAGGAAGGGGGAAAGAGATCCAGGGGCGGGTAGAGGGTGGGCAGAGGGTGGGCGGGCTGGAGAGGGCGCAGGTGGCGGCTCCTCTGACTGGCCTTCCTTGCAAAATTATATAATATTTTGTCTGAACTCTGACAGTAAATTTATACTATAAGTGGATTAGCAGATTGTGCCTCTGTTGGCAGTTATGCTTCTAATATATCAGTCTATTTTTTTTTAATTCAGTTAATTCTGAACCAGCAACACATCGAAAAAAGTGTCTGCTGAATCCTGTCAAAATGAATAATAGTTCTTGTGACCAGATCATGGGGTAGAGCTGGTCCCATTGTCCTTTGTGCTAGTGTCAGTCTCTCAAGCATATTGCAAGTCAATTCTGGGAGCCACATTTTAGAAGTGACTTAAAAAAAAAAAAAAAAAGTATCCAGAATATGGTGATACTAAAGATGGGAGAAGGAGATTGGAATTCATGCAATACAACAAATGAAGACCCTTAGAATGTTTAGCCTGCAAAAGAGATGATTAACATGTAGCATGGTAGTGGTAGTCTTCAGGCTGTGTGTCATGTGGGAACGACAGCGTATCGATTCTGTATCACTACAGAGGGCAGGAGGGGTGGAATTTCCATTTTTGCATTCTTTCGTTCCACAGACGCATAGTGTGTCTTTACTATATGACAGACATTGTTCTAGTAATTGGGGATGCAACGACAGCCATGACCCCTACTCTCAAGGGATGCAAAGTCAGCTGAGGGTGACCATTACAAACAAGCTAGTCCTGGTGTGGTGCACTTGTAGGATAAGCACTGGATCACAAGGTCGATTTCAACCACAAGGTGGCGTTTTAAACCTACCAGTCGCTCCTCAGAAACCCTATACAGGGTCTCTGTGAGTCCAAATTAACTTGATGGCATTTAACAACAACAACATAATGGAGGAGTCCTGGTGAGGTGCTATACGATTATCACTGGACAGCAAAGTCAGTTTGAACCACAAGGTTGGCAGTTCAAACTCACCAGCTGCTCCTTGGAAACTCTATACAGAGTTTCTATAACTAGGAATCAACTCGATTACACACAACCATCACCAATCCCATAATGTAGAATTTGAATTATAGTATTGGCAAAGAATACTGAATATACCATAGACTGTCAGAAAACTGAACAAATCTGTTTTGGACAATATATGCCTCCTTAGAAGTAAGGATGGCGAGACTTTGTCTCTCATACTTTGGACATATCAGGAAGGACCAGTCCCTGGAGAAGGACATCATGCTTGGTAAAGTGGAGGGTCAGCAAAAAGAGGCAGACCCTTTTGAGATGGATTGACACAGTGGCTGCAACAATGGGCTCAAATATAATAATTATGAAGATGGGACAGGACCAGACAGTGTTTTGTTTTGTTATACATAGGGATGCTATGAGTCATAACCAACTTAACAGCACTTAACAACAACAGCAACAAATTAGAGAAAGGGAGCCCTGGTGGTGCAACAGTTATGCACTTAGCTACTAACCAAAAAGTTGGTAGTTCTAACCCACCCAGTAGCTATAAAGGAAAAAGACCTGGCAATCTTCTCCTGTGAAGATTACAGCTTAGAAAACTCTATGGGGGCAGTTCTACTCTGTCACTGGGGTCACTATGAGTCAGAATCGACTTGACAACATTTAACTACAACATGTTGTTGTTGTTGTGTGCTGTGGAGTCAGTTCCAACTCATAGTGACCCTACACAGGGTTTAGAGAGATAAAAGTCCCTGTGTGGTATAAATGGTGAAAGCACTAAGCTACTAACCAAAGGATTGGAGGTTCAAGTCCACACAGAAACACTTTGGAAGGAAGGGCTGGTGATATATTTCAAAAAAAAAAAAAATCAGCCATTGAAAACCCTATGGAACACAGTTCTACTTTGACAGTTGGGTTCACCAAGAATTGGGGTCAACTCAGCAGCTACTGGAGGAAGGGAAGCAGGGAAAAGCAGGAGGTGCTTAATTCAAACAGAAGGCAGGAAAAGGATGGAAGAGAGAGGGATTCATGAAACATGTCAGCTCAACAAAAAGAACTTTCTATTTAATTTGAACTGTCCCACCATGAAATAAACTACCTCCTGAGCCTCCTTCTAAGCTAGTGAATGCCTCATCACTAGAGGCATTTGAGCAGAGAAGCCGTTGTTACATCGAGGCTGAATGAGATGGCTTTTAAAGTCTCTTTCAGCTCTATTATGCTATTGACTCCAGCTGGATGTTCTATTGACCAAGTGGATTCTCTATTTTAACTGTTAGAAATCAGAAATTTTCATTCACGAGGTCTCCCTAGTAGCAGTGTTCTAGTTAATGAGGGTTTTATAATGCATAAATCTGAACTAAATTACAAAACATTACTTTTAAAGGAAAATAGACCATCCTACCCATTTTACTCCCTCAACGCATTTTTTAAAATCCAAAGTCAAATGATATTGCTAATGACAGATCACCAGGGATGTGTCTGGAGACCCATAAAAACAAATGATGCTTTAACATATGATTACCCCATAAAATGAACTAATGATACTGTAAATACTGCACTTAAGTTATTTATAAAACTATTAAAATAATTCTTGCCACTAAAACAATTGATACATTCGTTACTATAAAAATAATGTTTGTCACCACTTCCTGTGTGCTAGGCACTATTCTAAGCAATATATATCTATTAATTCACTTAATTTCTCTCAATAAACCTTTGAGGAAATTACTTTTATAAAATTGTCCTCATCTTACAGATTGAAAAAATTGAAACACATAGAGGTTAGATAATTTTATGCAGGTAGAAAGTGGGATTCAAACCCAGGCAGTCTGCCTCCACACTCTTTACCACTGCACTGTACAGCTACCATGTATTCATGTGGATCTACAGAGGAGTGTTTGTGTCTCTGGAGAGCATATTGACTAGAAGCACCCAACATCACTGCAAGAAGATACCAGGTCTGAGGGGTTGGCTAAATGCATTCACTAATCAGGTAACTTGCTTCCAAGCATCAGCAAGATTCAAATTTTCATCTCATCAAGAAGACAAATGTCTCCACATTGTTGACATTCATTACTTAACTACAAATAGAACAGTGACTGTTGAGCTTATGAATGCTAAGGCTCTACGTTATCTACTCTTTTGGTGTAATCTGTTCCTCCATTCATGCATGCTTTTTTTAAAGTGCCATGAATTGGCTCAGATTCATAGCGATCTTACATAGGGTTTCTGAGGAGTGGCTGTTGAGTATGAACCACTGACATTGCAGTTGAAACTGACTTTGTGCTCTAGTGCTTTATCCTACAGCACCACACCAGGACTCCATTCATGCATTGTTGTTGTTAAGTACTGTTGAGTTGGTTCCAACTCACAGTGACCTGTATAGGGTTTCCAAGGAGTGGCTGGTAAGTTTGAACCACCAACCTTTCAGTTCAAATCGACCTTGTGGTTGAGTGCTTATCCTACAGAGGCACACCAGGACATAAGTAAAATAATATTGCTAGTACGGTTCCAGTTCATACATGCACAGCTTTATTCCAAACAAAATGTGTTTAAACATGTCTCTGTAATCTGTGGGTGGCTGCAGATAGATCATTCAGCAATACAGTTGTTTTAGTATCATTGGGATACCTTAAAAAAATCCAACCAAAACATTGGCTTCCTAAGGAATCTGTTGGACCAATTAAATTTAAGGCAGAGAAGTGTCAGCTCAGAGGCTACGGCAACTTTTTGTTGTTGTTGTTGTTAAGTGCCGTCGAGTCGGTTCCGACCCATAGCGACCCTGTACAGGCTTTCCGAGGGTGTAAATCCTTACGGGAGTAGAAAGCCTTATCTTTCTCCCGCGGAGCGGCTGGTAGTTTCGAACCGCTGACCTTTAGGTTCGCAGCCCGATTCGTAACCACTACGCTACCAGAGACGACAACTTTTAGGGGATCCCAAAGGGGTAACCTTGATAGATTGTCTCAAAGCACACAAGTTTATCACAGGGTCTTATTAAGAAGAAGTTTTAAGAAACTAGAAAACTGCATTAATGAGAAAAAGGTCAGGAAAGTTGCACCGAGGAATTTTTCTCATCACAACAATGCACCCACCCATTCATTCCTCAAGGGTAGCAAGGATTGTCTTGGGAGAATTTCTTCTCTGTGGGAAACTTTACCCCACCCATCCTATAGCCATGATCTTGCCTCTTCAGACATCTTTTTGTTTCCCAAACTTAAAGAACATTTAAAAGGAACATGATTTGATTCATTTGAGGATGCCAAAAGTGCCATTTTAATGTGGTGCAAATCAAAGAGCACAGAATTCTTCGGGGAAGAGTGAGAAAGACAGAAACACCACCTTCAGAAGTGTATAGATCTACATGGAGGATATGTTGAGAAACAATCACTTCACATTTTAATATTATTGTTTTAATAAAAGCTTCTATGATTTTGCAGCAATACTTTTTGATGAACTTTTGTATTCCCTCTTTGGATTTCATTTGGTAATTGTCTACTAGACGTAAGGGACTTTCTCATGGTCTCTCTGCATAAGCATTGTTTGTTCCTTCTTGGATATAAAATGCTCTATGAAATGCAATAAATGAATCATGGCAGGTTAGAGAAAAATGAACTCACGATTACACATCCAACCCATATTTTTAAAAATTTCTCCCAGATGATTGAGCTAAGGTTCAATTCCTTTATTGCCTTCAGTATTTCAACCAAAATCAGGCAAACTAAAAGAAAAATGTTAGCAATTTTTTTTCCCTTCTTTTTAGTCTAAATAATATACTGTCGCTTAAAATGCCAGGTAGGAAGATAAATTATTCAGCTTGATTTTTCTCACTTATGAACCATTTTTCCCCTTATAACCTCCTTCAGCATTCAGTCATCAACCAGGGGCCAATCATTTCTGCCACTAACTAACTTTTCATTTAGCATACTCATTAATATCTGCTGCATGTACACCATATACATTTAAAGTGCCCACTTCAAGTACTGCCATTTATTCTCCTAGAAATGCATCATTACCTAGAGGAATAAACCCTTTAACCTATATCAGCAATCAAAGAGCTCAAGTAAATGATGAAGTAAATGAGTCCAAATTATAGTGCACTTGGTTCAAAATTCATGGACCCCTTTGCCCTTCACTTATAAATTTCTTTGGAAGAATAGCCAGTCTGCAAATAGTGTAAGAGACAAACTGGTATGAAATCCCCCTTGTTTACTCAGTTTTGATTGGGCCAAGATGAGGAACACAGAATACCTCTTTTTAAGTGCACATGGATGCATACCTACCGTAGGACTGTCTGCGATGCCACCAAATTGGAACTGACTTAAGTGCCCTTCAAAGGAGACTGAGTAAATATAGTATATCCATAGATTGAAATTCTGTACAGTAATTACAAAAGAGAAGTGTTTATTCTAATAAAAGAGAGGCAACGAAATGATAAAAAAAAAACAAGTTCAGTATATTGGTTACCTTTGTGGTTGTTGTTGTCAGGTGCCATCGAGTCGGAACCGACTCATAGCGACTCCATGCACAGCAGAACGAAACAATGTTCGATCCTGGGCCAACCTCACCAT
>NW_006408569.1:15806643-15850293 GCF_000296735.1 Chrysochloris asiatica | reverse complement strand
TCCAGCGTAGGGGGGCCAAAGCAAATGGAAAAATTGAAGAGGTGCAAGAGCTGAACAGGAAATTTCAAAGATCAGCTCGAGAAGATAAAGCCAAATACCTTTGTGGTAGAGGTGTGCAATTGGGAAAGGGTGCATAATTGGGCTTCAACTAACTTTATAATGTTTTATTTTATAAGATTTTTGGTAGGTATACAGGTGTTCTTACATTACATATATTAGACATTACATATGTCTTTCAGTATGTTTAAATTATTTAATTCCCACCCCCATGGGGAACTGACCAGAAGATTCCTACTGATATAAAATAGCTAAAAGAGTCATTGAGAATGTATTTTATTATGATGCTTACAATTTTTTTTTTCATCAGATGAGGAAAATGTGGTGTGGGATGAGTATAAAAGACAATGAGTGAGGTTTCAATATCAGAAGGCCTTGATTATTGTAGGAAAAGTTATTGATGTAGGCATCGAAGGCAGTCTGAGTTGCATAAAAAGAGGATTGCAAAATATATATCCTGCTTGGTTTAAGAGGGGATTGGACCTAGTGATCTTGAGAGTAACTTCATCTCTAGAATTCTACAATGCTCTAAAGCTAATGCTGGTAGGAATATTTTTAATCAACTTTTTGCATACATGACCAACAAGCCAGTTGTTAATCTAATCAGGACTAAGCTTCAGTTACTAGCCAAATGCATCTTAAGTGCTTACAGTGCATCAGGTATTTTCCTAGCTGACAATAGGAATAGTAAAACAAAGTATGTACTTTGTCCTTGAGGAGTACTCAGTAACATGGGAAGATAGACACATAAGCAAAGGTATGAGGAACATGGTTTGGGGGGGTAGTAAGGAAGCACTTTTATGGGGGCAATAGAGTCAGGAAACATTTCACAGAAGATAACAATTGCTCTTAATCTTGTAAGATAAATAAACGTTCTTTAGTTCTGGATAATTCATGCAGAAACAAGTCATAACAAAATGCATATGACATATAAGTGTATGGCATATTTCCATGAACATTCAGTAGTCCAGTGTGACTGGACCACAGCAGAGTACAGCCAAAATCATAAAGACTCCCGAATAACACACATAAGATTTTGGATTTCGTCCTGGAGGTACTAAGGAACAATAGGATTTTAAAGAAGGAAATAAATTGATCAGATTTGTAATTTGACCAGATAGCTGGAGAATAAATTAAAGAGAAAGATGAAGCAGGGAAACTAGTTAGGAGAAAATATGCTCCAGACAAACAGCAGTGGTAGTTTAGTACTAAAATTCTAGATCTTCCATACAGAAGACCAGGGTTTGATTACCAGCCAGTGCACCACAAGCACAGGAATAACCCATCTGTCTCTGCAAGCTTGAGTGTTGCTATGATGCTGAACAGGTTTCAGCGGAACTGTGAGATTCAGATGAACAAGAAGGAAAGGCTTGACAATCTACTTCCAAAAATCAGCCAATGAAAAAACTATGACTCACAATAGTCCAATATGCAAGATCGTGAGGATGACAGGGGACTGAGAAGCATTTCATTCCATTGTGCATGGGGTAGTCATGAATTGGGGATTGACTTAACAGTAGCTAACAACACAGTTCAGACAAAAAATAATGGAAGCCTTATCCAGGGCAATGGTAATGAGAAAGGAAAGACAATGGATTGACAGATTCCACAGGTATTTCTAAGTCAGAATTAGCATAACATAATAAGAGGCCAAGAGAGGAGTTAGAACCAAATTTTCTAGCTTGGAGATTGGTAGTTTACTAATAGAATTTAGAAGGAGAATGAGGTTTTACAAGGAAGGTAATAAAATTGGTTTGGAAATATTTAACCTCAAAGTGTCTTTAGAACCATCAGGTGGACATGTCCATCAGCAAGTCTTGCTAGCTGTCTCCCCAAAGCATATCTTGAGTCCAAACTTTCCTTGTCACAGCATTACTCCCATCCTAGTTAGAGCCATAATCATCTCTTCCCTGACTATTAGGAAAGCCTCCTAGTCTACTTCCTTGTACTCTGAACTTCCTTAGCTTATTCTTCACACAGCATCCAGAGTTATCCTTTAAAAAATAAATCAGATCTTATCACAATTCTACTCAACATTCTTCAATAATTTCCATCACATATAAAACAAACCTAAACTCTTTACCATGACCTACAGAGCTCTACAAAACTCGTCCTCTTGCTATCCTTCTGAATTATTTTCCTACCTTTCTCTGCTTTGCTTACTATGTTTCAGCTATTCTTCTTGTGAATCAAGAATGCTCCTATCTCAGTGAGCAATTTCAGTGACTCCATATGGGCCTTACTGAGGGATTGATTGCCAAAAACACCATGTTTAATTCCCACGATAATATCTTTGGTAGTTCCCAAACAGGCCTCAGGAAAAATAGAATGCATCTGATAGAGGTCTAGAGAACAGCAACTAAACAAAGAATTAAAAAGCTAAAGTGAGGCCTACAAAGACTGATAAAAGAAAATTTGAAAATATGGTATACATTTATTGTCACTGTCATACTATTTCACCTCTCCACCACACGTCTATTAGTTTGTCATACTGTGGTGAATTACCTGTTGCTGTGATGCTGACAGCTATGGTACCGGTATCACCTCATGGTGGAAAGGTTTCAGCAGAGCTTCCAGACTAAGACACACTAGGAAGAAGGAGGAGATGTGAGCTACTTCTGAATCATTAGCCACTGAAAACCTTATGAATAGTAGCAGAACACTGTCAGATACAGGACCAGAAGATGAGTCCCTCAGGTTGGAAGGCATTCAAAATACGACTGGGGAAGAGCTACCTCTTCAAAATAGAGGTGACCCATAATGACACGAATGGAACAAAGCTTTCTAGATCTTCATTTGCTGATGGGGCACAATTCAAAATGAGGAGAATAGCTATAAATATCTATTAATAATCGGAACATGAAGTATGAGTCTATGGAAATTGGAAGTTGTCAAAAATGAAATGGAACGCATAAAGATAGATATCCTAGATACTAGCGAGCTGAAATAGACTGGCATTGACCATTTTGAATTTGAAAATCGTATGGTTTACTATGCCGGGAATGTCAAATTCAAGAGAAATGGTGTTGCATTCGTTGTAAAAAGAACATTTCAAGATCTATCTTGAAGTACAATGCTATCTGTGATAGGATACTATCCAGACACCTACAAAGAAGATCAATTAATACCACTATTATTCCAATTTTCGCCCAAACACTAAAGTCAGTGATTATGAAATTAAAGAATTCTACCAACTGACATTGATCAAACATGCAATTAAAATGCATTGATAATTACTGGTGATTAGAATGCAAAAGTTGGAAACTAAGAAGTAGGATCCATAGTGACCTTGGTCATAGAAATGATGCTGGAAATCACATGACAGAATTTTGCAAGACCAATGAACTTATTCATTGTAAAAACCTTTTTTTTTTTAAAGTGTCATGGTATTGTGCTTCAGGATAAGAACTGTACTGTTAAACACAAGGTTGGCTATTCAAACCCACCAACTACTCCTCAGAAACTTACACAGGGTTGCTAGGAGTTGGAACCAACTCAATGGCACATAACAGTAACAACCTTTTTAAAACAATATGAAAGGTGACTACACACATGGACCTCACCAGCTGGAATCCACAGGAATCAAACTGACTATATCTGTGGGAAGAGATGGTGGTGAAATTCAATATTATCAGCCCACACAAGACCAGAGGCAGACTGTGGAAAAGACCATCACAAGTTTCAACGCAAGTTCAAGCTGAAGCTGAAGAGAATTAAAACAAGTCCACAAGTTCCAAAATATGACCTTGAATATGCTGTTGTTGTTTGTTAAGTGCTGGTGAGTTGATTCTGACTCATAGAGGCCCTGTGTAGAGTTTCTGAACTGTACATCTTTGTGGGAGCAGAAAGCTTTATCTTACTTCTGAGGAGTGGTAAAATCACCACAGTCACCAATATGGTCCAGTACCTATTGAATATTCATATATGTCCAAAAGTCTAATATTGGATCAACTAGTTTTCCACCCATTTTTCTCTCACCTCTTTTGAATATTTGGGATTATAAGGAAAAGCACAGAGATCTCCAGGTAATGCTGGGAGTTCTTGCAATGGAGAATAAGCAGACAGCTCAGGTTAGTGATGGACAATTTCTCTACCATGGAAATGTGGTAGAATTGTGAAGGCTGTCAAGTCCCAAGTTCAGAGGTCAGTCTGGGGGATTTTCCTCACCCACATAGTCTCAGGAACTGAGGGACACAAGTCATCAGGTTGAATGACACTCATTGATGCACAAGACTGCAGGAGCTAGTGAACCACATCAGGTGATAGGCCACAACTGGAGGTCAGACGTGATGAGCCAGGTGCAAAACCCAGAGCAAGAGCAAGACCTTGAATATATCCCACCTGAATTTAGAGATAATCTCAAAAACAGATTTGGTGTATTGGAAACTAATGACCAAAGATCGAAAGAGTTGTGGGATAACACCAAGAACATAATACAGAAAGAAAGCAAAAGGTCATTAAAAAGACAGGAAAGAGAGAAAAATTCTAAATGGATGTCAGGAGAGATTCTGGAACTTGCTCTTGAGTGTAGAGAAGCTAAAGCAAATGGAAGAAATGAGGAAGTAAAAGAGTTGAACAGAAAGTTTCAAAGAGCAGTTCAAGAAGACAAAGTCAAGCATTATAATAAAATGTGCAAAGACCTGGAGTTAGAAAACCAAAAGGGAAGAACACACTCAGTATTTCTCAAGCTGAAAGAACAGAAAAAGCAATTCAAGGCTTGACTTGCAATACTGGAGGACTTCATGGGTAAAATATTGAATGATGCAGAAAGCACCAAAAGAAAATGGAAAGTATACACAAAGTCACTGTACCAAAAACCAATGCTTAAAAAAAAAGAAAAAAAAAAACAATGCTTGGTGCTCAAACATTTCAAGAGATAGCATATGATCAAGAACCTATGGTACTCAAGGAAGAAGTCCAAGCTGCACTGAAGGCTTTGGCATAAAACAAAGTTCCACGAATTGATGGAAAACAAATTGAAATCTTTCAACAAAGTGATACAGCACTAGAGGCACTCATAAATCTATGCCAAGAAATTTGACCAACCAATTGAAAGAGATCCATATTTGTGCCCATTCCAAAACAAGGTGACCCAAAAGAATGCAGAAATCATTGAACAATATAATTAATATCACATGCAACTAAAATTTTGCTGAAGGCTATTTTTAAATGATTGTAGCAGTACATCAACATTTCTGTAGTACACTGCCAGAAACGCAAGATTGGTTCAGAAGAGGACATGGAATGAGGGATATCACTGCTGACTTCAGATGGATCTTAGCTGAAAGCAGAAAATACCAGAAAGATGTTTACTTGTGCTTTATTGACTATACAAAGGCTTTAAACTCTGTGAATCATGATAAACTATGGACAATATTGTGACGCATGGGTAATCCAGAACACTTAATTGTGCTCATATGGAATGTGTACATAGAGGCAGTCCTTTGAATAGAAAAATGGGATGCTGAATTGCTTAAAATCAGGAAAGGTGTGAGTCAAGGTTGTATCCTCTCACTATACTTACTCAATCTGTATGCTGAGCAAATAATTTGAGAAGCTGGATTATATGAACAATGGGACATCAGGATTGGAGAAAGACTAACAATCTGCAATATGCAGATGATACAACCTTGCTTGCTGGAAATGAAGAGGACTTGAAATACTTACTGGTGAAAATCAAATACTTCAGGATTTCACCTCAATGTAAAGAAAACAAAATTCCTCACAATTGGACCAATAAATAGCATCATGATAAATGGAGAAACGATCTAAATTGTCAACGACTTCATCTTGCTTGGATCAACAATCAATACTCATGGAAGCGGCAGTTAAGAAATCAAAGTATGTCTTGCATTAGGTAAATCTGCCAAAAAAAAAAAAAACTCTTTAAAGTGTTCAAGAGCAAAAATATCAGTTAAAGGACTATGGTATTTTCAATTGCCTTGATATGCATGTGAAAGTTGGACAATGAATAAGGAAGACTGCAGAGGAATTGATACAGTTGAATTCTGATGTTGGAGAAGAATATTGAAATTACCATGGACTAACAGAAGAATTAACAAGTCTACCTTGGAAGAAGTGCAGCTAAAATGTTCCTTAGAAGTCAGGATGGCAAGACTTCATCTCTCATACTTTGGACACATTATCAGAAGGGACCAGTCCCTGGAGGACATTGTGCTTGATAAAATGGAGGGTCAGCCAAAAAGACCCCAATGAGATGGGGGTGACAACACAGTGACAGCGGTAATGGGCTCAAGCATAACAACGATTGTGAGGATGGCAGTTGTTCATACCTATAGTCAAATATTACCTCAGAATTTTTTTCTGGGGTTTTCATTATTAAGGACAGCCCCCAACTCAATTGAACACTACTGGGGGTATTGACACTATGCTTCCTTCATATTTTCTAGGATATCTAATGCAGAATTGAAGACTGAGTAAGCATTTAGTACATATATTAGGACCACTTGAAATGATATGAAATTTAATGTGACTCAATTAAAAATCCTACAAGTAAACACAAGGGTTACTTGACTTGGTAGATAGAACTAACAGTTTTGGTGTGGCCTCAAACTGAGACCATTCTACTATATTCACATCCCCAGTAGTAGAGTGCTTTATTATATACTGCTGTTGTTGTTAAGTGCCATCAAGTTGGTTCCAACTAATGGCAACCCTGTTTAAGGTTTCCAAGGAGCAGCTGGTGAGTTTGAACCACCAACCTTGAAGTTCAAACAACCTTTCAGTTCAATGCTTATCCTACAGCACCACACCATAATAGTTGTTCAATAAATGCTTATTTAAAGGATGGATGGATAACTGAATTTGTTTATATAAACTCAGACGTAATAGCCAAAAGGTATGAATGACTGAAATACCCATCAACAGATAAATGGATAAACAAAATGTGGTGTATACATACAATGGAATATTGTTGTTGTTAAATACTATCAAGTCAGTTCTGACTCACTGGGTTTTCCAAGGAGCAGCTGGTGAGTTTGAACCACTGACCTTACAGTTCAAATAAACCTTGCAATCCAGTGTTTATCCTACAGCGCCACACCAGGAAAGAGAAATGAGGTCCTGATCATACCACAACATAGATGAACCTTCAAAACTTCATACTGAGTGAAATAAGTCAGTAGCCAAAGGAAAAATACTGCATGTTCTCACTTATATGAAATTAGCACATGTAGTGGCTGGACTGTGAAGCACAAGGTCAGTGGTTCAAACCCATGAGACGCTCCTCGGAAACCATGTACAGGGTCACTATGGGTCGGAATCAACTCAACAACAAAACAAGGGAGAGAGAAGAGTACGTTTTTTGGCTTTTTTTTTTTTTTTTTTAAGTTTTTATTGTGAATTGAGTGAGTTAAGGTTTACAGGGCAGATCATCAGTTTTACATTCAACAAATCATTGCAATGGCTACCATTCCCTCCATGCACCATCAGATAACAATATTTACCTTTATTACCTTTCTTTGGTTTGTTTTTTGCTGTACACATACCACACTGAAAATATATATTCATTTAAATGTCTAAGGGGCACATTTTCCAAGCCAGCCAACTGCCAGCAGGCACACTGTCTTTCTCAGTCCATGAGCCTATAGTCCTCTGCTGCTCTGTCTCCCTATGCCAAGCCTCTGCCACCATCTCTGTTGTCAGCATTTTTCTGGTTAGGATCCCTCGTTCCTCTCATGCTCTTCCTTCATGATGGTCCTAGGGTCCTCTGTTCCTAAAATGACAGATTAACTGCTCCCCCCTTTTAATTACACCTCTTCTAAGTTTACAGTTATGACAATCGCCATTAGTCCTGATAACAATTACTCATACTTTTACAACTGAATCATAAAATCCTCTATCCCCATCATCACCAGACACATCTATCTGTACAAGAGAAAAACTATTCAGTGGGGATTCTATCTTACCCCCTTCATTCTGACACTAAGCACCCTCATTAAAGCTGGTAAGCCAGCCACTTCATGCCTTTATAGCCCCCACTCCCCGACTCCGATAACTGAAGTCTAACTGGCCGGTTCCTATCAAACCAGTGACCTGAGGAGGCAAGCTTGTTCTTTGATATGAAGAATCATTCTGTATTCGGTTGGCATGTTGGGCAACTTCATCCATAAACAAAGGTCCAGTTCATCAAATTGTAGCAAATTACACTTGCTTCCTGTATCAAACTTCTTTATTTCCCTCTAGTCAGTTCTGATAAGTAAGCCATCAAAGCTAGGTCAAATTGATACTATCTGCAAGTTTGGGCATTCTTGTGAGCCTCCCCCCACTTCAGACTTACTGGCCACTTCACTCTCAGCTCTAGCCCCCCAGTGGCTAGATCAGTATCTTTGAGCTCGGGAGTTCACATATCTCCCTGAACTTCAAACCAGCCAGCCCTTCCTCTTCTCTTGCTCATCTCAAGGTCATCGGGTGTCTATGGAACATGGCCAAACTCATCCCATGTCTTCATTTGCTGCATTTCCCCCACTTCCACTCACAAGTGGACCAGGGCAATCACCAAGGAACATACAAGATTGTTTGTGTGTTCCCTTTGAGTTTCAGTCTTAGAAAGCGGTAAGAATAAGTTTTTGCTTAGAGTAAATTTAGTTTATGTAAATGGGGTAGAATTATCTGGAAAAAGATAGTGACAAAGGTTGCACAACATGAATAATCCTGAGACTATTAAGAGCTAGAGCCATGGAAGATGGAACCTCTGACACAGCTATAGTCATGGAGAACATGGCTACTGTGGAAACACAGCAATAGAAAGTCAGGAAGAAAAGCCCTGACTACGTTCTTCTCCCAATCTCCTATCTCTCTTCTCCTGATGGTACTTCCCACTAGTAGCCCACTGTCAAGAAAGCGTGTGACTCATTACCAAAGGATCAGCCTCCCAGGACACAGTATAGCATAGATGAGTCACGAGTGAATCTGGGATGGGAAAAACAGAATAAATTGAGATGGTTCAGGACATTAGCCAGTTCCCAAAATATATGGAATGCATGAGCAATTGAAAAACAGTATGAAAACTATTTTTACTGTCTTGGGTGTTTGAAAGCATAAATAAATGCTCTCCTTAAAAAAGTGAATTCAAACAGAATAGAAAATAGGAGAGCATCACACAAAGCAAGGGTTTTGAGGAACTTTACTCAAAAATATGTCTACATATTTTTGTCTACTGGGTTGCAATGTAACATGTTTTTCATACTGTGGACTGCAGTAAAAAAAATGACTGAAATCCATTGCCTCTTTCAGTTTTAAATTTTAGTAGCTCTAAGAATCTATATCCCTTCATTGCAGAGATCCAAAATTGCTGTCTATGAGAAAATGTGGTCTTATATGAAATCGGCAGAGCCATCTGTGTTTACCAAAACAACAGCAGATGGAGTGGCCCGTGTGCGAAAGTCCAAAGGAAAATTCGCCTTCCTGCTGGAGTCAACCATGAATGAGTACATTGAGCAGAGAAAACCATGTGATACGATGAAAGTTGGTGGAAATCTGGATTCCAAAGGCTATGGTGTGGCAACCCCTAAAGGCTCAGCATTAAGGTGGGTGGAATAATATAACAATATCCATGTTGTTATAGTATTCCACCTACCCTGATGCATTTTGTTGTCATTTTCTTTCTTGTGGATTTTGAGGTAACTTTTAAAAGTTTAAAATCTACAATATTCCATGGAGTTAAATAAGACGGTAAATTATGGTTTCATCTATTTAATGCATCCATTTTTTTTTAATGTTCTCTCTCTGTGTTGTCCTCTCTGACTGTTTGTTGCTGTTTTAATTTTACAGTTCAACGGCTTTTTCAATTTAAATGGTAAAAGCCAAGTTATGGTGCCATATGTGACGAATGTTAATTGCATGAATGTGGTGTTCTTGTTACTTTTTTTCTCAAAGACAATTTCCCCATCCCGCACACTTCAGTTTTGAGCAAATGTTATCCTCCATGCCACCTTCCAATATTTAACCCTGTATTTACTGTACAGACATTTTTATAGCTCCACGTTCTGTGAAATTTAGCCAATTTGTCCTCTTGTGCTCCTTTTTATACGTTAACGATTTCCTAAGCATTTGTGCATTTTCTTACAAGTTATGTTTTATCGTTTCAAGAAATGCTGTTAACCTGGCAGTATTAAAACTGAATGAGCAAGGCCTCTTGGACAAATTGAAAAACAAATGGTGGTACGACAAAGGAGAGTGCGGCAGCGGGGGCGGTGACTCCAAGGTCAGCCTCAATGTCACCACAACCGGGTACCCTTAGTGACGAGTAATCGGCAAGACTGTTATCTTACTATTGAGGAGAGAGCACGACAAGACTAACATATAAAGTGGAATGACCAGGTTATTCCCCTGCCTGGCAGCCTTGGGAACAGAAAAAACTTCAGGCGACTGCCCACATTTTTTATCTAACTTGGATCCCTTCTTAAACTCCCAGACAGAGGCTCCCTATCCATATCCCTTTCTTCCCTTCGCACACCAGACGGGTTGCCTTATGAAGGCCATGATGTGTGTTTCATAACCCTAGGCTTTCAAGAGCCCAAGGCTTTCCTATGAGACGGTCCCGCCTGCCTCAGTTGAGTGGTCTGAGAAATCAGATCCATGTACTGAACAGTCAGGTTATATAGCCTTTGTTGTTGTTGTTTTCCCTAGGACGTGATGGTTGCTCACAGAGCTTGCTTAGTTGGTTAGGGCTGGCTTCTTCAATTATGTGTATGGGTGATGAAATGTTTCTCTCTATATGTGATGGTCCATTTAAGCAGGCCCCATATAACTTGAAAGCCAAAAGAACAAGGTAGGTTTCAAGTTAAATGGGGTCTTTCTTCAATAGGCCACCCCATATATAGACTTTGCAAAGACATTTTGTATATTTAAACAAATGCGTCGCTTAACTGTGGTACTATGTGTGTATAAATCCCTGATTTGGCTTCCTAGCCATGTTCTTGATTCAGGCAGGTCTAATTCTTATCCAGGCTACCATCATGAGAAACTTCATCTTACTTGGCATTCCTTTGGCTCCTTAACACTCTTCAGGGCTAAAATGAATGAATAACCACCATTCAAGCAACAAGAGATAGGGGCAAGCTCAGATGGCAAGATACCAAGTGATGGAAAGGCACACTGGGTAAGTACAGGAGAGAACCTGAAAACAGAATCCTCCATCAGCCTAAGAGGCATGAGAATTATATTGAAGCCTATAAGATCAGCTCTTGTACAATCAAGAAAAATGGGCATCTTAAGATGAAGAACAGTGTTTCCTAACCACTGACCAACAGACAGGCAAGCCAAAACTTTTCTCCTTCATAGGCAATGATTACACTTCTGCTCCTCTCATTCACTCTCCGTTCCTCAGAACCCTGATGGAAAAGTTAGTTTGCCAGTCTGCAGTAGAATATGGGTTTGGAAACACTGATCCAGAGCAGTTTCAAAGAAATTAATTTTGAAAGAACTTTCTTCAGCACATAATCTTACCAGATACTGGTGAGGCCTTTTTAATGTAAAACCTTGATTAACCAGAAGTCACCTAACCAGTACTCCAGCTAACTGAATTATCACCCCCCTCCACTTCATTTTGATGAGAAACTATCAATAGTACCCAGAAAGAAGACTTCAAGGAATTGATTTGTTTTAAATCACTTACCAAGAGATGACCTTGGAGTGAGGTCACAGTCAGCTCTATCTCAGATCTCTTCTCCATCTGGATTGACAATCAAACATTAGAAGCTGCTTCCCTGAGGTGAGAAAGTGGATACAAGCATTTTAAGAAAAAAAAACGTATTAGCCAAGAATGAAACAAAATGAGTATTCTTATTGAAAATTCCATTCATTCCTCATGGATTCCAATTAATCAAGGTTTTACTATGTGTCAAAAAGCAGTAACTTCCTTTCCCACCAGTGTGAATTGATGACATTAACAGTTTAGCCAAGCTTTTGGCTCATTTGAGTTTTACAATGACTAATCTGATACTCAAAAGTACTTAGCACCTTCTTCCTGGTCTTTTTCTCATTTAATTAGCACGCCACAGAGAACTTAATTGTATCAGTCAAGTGAGTTGCAGAGTGAAAATTGAGCTGGAATGAATGCATTGCTCTCATGAATTCATCATTCATAATCAATATGATTTTAAAAGGATCCATGGACTATATCATCATGATTCTAACCCATCCAAATGATGTCAAGTGCACAGAAGTTTTCAAATAGCCAGACGTTTGATGCTATGTAAACAAACAAAAAGCTACATGTATTGGACTGAATTTTTACTCTTCACCCAGATGTTTTGGTATCATGAAGATAGATCCCTAAAAGTTTAGACCAGCTATTTGTTAAACACAACCAGCAATCAAGCTTTATTTTTTCCATCAGCTGATACTGCTGCAAAATTTTTATCAAATAACCATTTTGCCAGCCCATGATTTCCAGATTTGCAAATAGAAAACAATTTCAATATATCTTAAACGTTTTCAACTGCCATGACCATAGTGTTATCTGCTAGACCTCTTTCAAACCGCTTTTCTTGGTCATTCTTCCAGTCAACCTTTTGAAATAAGTCAACCCCTTTCTCAACTATGGATATCAATGCTGCATATCCAACAATTGCTTATTCCATTTCTGGATTAACAATGAATTTGCCTTAATCGTCTTCATTCTTGCTACCTGCTGTTTTCTGGGAGTGAGCAAGAGAAGGGGCAAGAGATTAACTTGATTCTGTTTTGTCACTATTTGGTGGTAATGCTAAAAACAAATTAATGGAGAAGGAGGTATAAATGGCAGTGAAACCTCATTAATTTGGAGCCCTCTAATTAATAATTTATGGTAAATTGGACAGGAACAAGTCTACAGTTTAATTTTATATTATCAGGGATACAGACAAGAGAGGTTTGCTACGCAAATGAAGAGCTAGACTAGATTACAAGGTGACTTTTTTTTCCTTCCGAGAACGAACCTTTTCAAATGTTAGAAGCATCTATTAGATATAATCATATTCATTACAACTCTATCTACTAAAGTCATTCTCGTGAGGATCTCCACTGTGGCAGCATTTTGTAGTCAGTTTGAATTACAAGCTAGACTTAAAGTAATAAGACTGTCATTCTTCAAACTTATTTTGTAATTCAGGTCGCTCTTTACTCATTCAGACTGTTTAGTCCAAATCAGTGATTTTTACTGTGTTAGTGAAATGGCTTGAGATTCACACTTATTATATCCCATGGCAGTTAACATGACAATTGCCTGTTGAATCATTTCACAGAACAAGTGAGACTCAGGGATGATGATGACTTTGAGAAGGTCACACAGCTAATGCTGTCTCAAATCTCTGCTGAATTTCAGGATCATCTCTTGTGATAATATTGCAGAAGATAATTTATCACATGTGCCCATCCAGTGAGCAATGTGAATCTGATTGCATGTGATATGTTTCCATAAGAATCAGATTCATTCTGAACCACCTTAGTTATGCGGAAAATGGCATATTTAAGCCATTCCAGTCCTCGGTACTGATTACGAAAATGACAATAATCACAAAGCCTGGCATTTATGAGTACTTTCACTTTTTCAAAATGCTTTCACACCTATTATCTCTGAAACCAGGAGAGGGAGAAATACCTGTATTATTTATCTCTCTGTCTCTCTCCTGCAACCTTTAAATAATGATAAATGGGCAATTATATTAAATTGTTGACTATTTCCCCTCTGGCATGTGACATTACACATTCTGAGGCTATTCTAGAAAATTTGCTATTCTGTGGAAATAATCAGCAACATTTCAGGCTGTTTTAATTGTGCACATGCTTAAATTAATGAAGTCATTATTTGTGTAATTTATTTTCCAAATAAGTAATTAAGAGCAAGGTCGGTCACTGAGCCAGATCTACAGGCTACCTACCGAAATATTGCTTGGCTTTACCAATTTCCTAAACGTGGACTAAGAGGGTTTAAACAAAGCAGACTTGATCCTTCCTTGATGGACATTTTATAAATGCACAGGGAGGGATCATGGAAATTAGAGCTGCTGTTTGGGAATTTTTAACCTGCAAACTGCAAATCACCCTTTTGTGTTAGTGCTTTATTACAATGTTGTGCAAATGTGGTAATTAAGAGATAGTAGGTTGTTTCAGCGATAAACCCTGATCACCATGGGTTTGTGACACAGCCATTGAAAGTCTGTCCTTGTAAATCACACCAGAATGGGGGTTTAACTGATGAATTACCATATAGACTCATCAGCTGCCCTCCACAGCTGCCTGTTGCTTCAGATTCTTAGGTTGTCCTAATACCTCAGGCACCCTGCTTCATTCTCTGAGCTTTCCCATCTATCGTTACCTTATGAGAGGAGGTTGGGTCAGTGATACAAGCTATCCATATCTGGACTGACTTGATGAGTCAAAGGATTACAAACCCTACCTCACCTCACCCTACAATTGTACCTGACTTTAATTCTATAAAAAGATCTAAGTACATTTCCAGTAACCATATTCACCAAGCTGAAAATCAATACACATAGTGTGACAAGTAAGACTTGTTTACTTTTGGGAACAGTGGAACAGAATGTTTTAAATGGGACCACTTAGAACACTTTAACTGCAATGAGAAGTATATGATAAACTTACTGCCTTTGAGTTGATTCTGACTTATAACTACCCTATAGGACAGGGTAGAACTGCCCCGTAGGGTTTCCAAGGCTGTAAATCTTTACAGACACAGACTGCCTGCCACATCTTTCTCCCTTGAGCTGATGAGTTCAAACCACTGACCTGTTGGGGCCAAGAGCTGTAACCATTGCTCCACCAAGGCTCCTTAGGTTGTAAGGCATGTAGAAAGTGAGAGATAAGTATAGGAGAGACATTAAAAACTTTCATTATTTAAATAAATTGTTCTTTATGACTTATAGAATGAGTGCTGGAGAAATGGAGTTTCATCAGCTTCGAAAATATATAGGTACTAGAATGAATTAACAAATGTGAGGCTAGGGAAGAATTTGGAGAACTTGTTTTAATAGACTCAAAAAGTAGCTTGCAATGAAAATTAGTTGTGTTTCTTTCACAAAGGTGCTTTCTAAAGTACCTAAAAAGAGTTTGTTGTCATAAGATATCCAAACATATTTCTTGCCTCTATCACTGACAATCTTCCTCTCTCCCCCTAAACTCCATTCATTTGTTTAGCAAGCCTTCTCTTCAGAGATAGTAAAAAGTCAACACTTCAGAACAGCCCATTTTCAAATTCCTTCAGCTTCCTATTTAGTGGTGCATAGATGAATGAGGCTGTACTGTATTTCACATATATATAAATGAGATCTTCAGTTTTGTGTGTATTTCTTCTTCCATGTATGTCTACAATTCTCCTCTCCTATGCCACCGTCTCTTAACCACTTCTCTTCCGCACCCAGAATTCTTTGACATTCTTGGGCCTTGGGTAATGGATGTGAACCTGCATCTGCCTTTTACCTGCAACAAGATGGACCTTTTATTGGCAGGAGCCACCCCTAAAGGTAGACATTTTGGATACCCAGGGTTAAGATGGACCCCTGATGACTTTTTATTGACACTGTTATGTGTGTAGACAAGAATCATTACAGATCGATGGCACTCCCTGGGTCTTAGCAGAAGTTCCTGTGAATGCCTGAGACTCTGGTTTGGGATCGAGGAGTAGGGTGAGTATGTTATACTCTTCATTGGTTTGCATGTATCTGTGCTGGTACTGCTTCCTGGAAGTATGAAGAACCTGATCATTTTCTTTCCTGGTGGTGACTAAATTTGCTCCTTGAACTTACTCAGGTCTTCTTCCCAAGAGCAAATCTTCACTTTCTCTCAAGTGGCTGCTTCAAGCAAGGGACTTTTTTGCCTTAAGAACTGAACCAGTCTAGTGGCTGCCAAAGCCATTGCAATTTACCAGATGGTGTTAAAGAATATACTTTATCACCGGAAAAAAAAAAAAAAATGTTGTAATCCAGGAAGAAAACACTTTTAAAGTCATTCCATTCTAGTGATTTTTTGAAATTGACTGTATGGCCTATATAGATGTATAGATGTCTATGATTAGGACCTTTGATGTTATCTTGATAACTGGGATGTGTTTCTTATTGACAAATAATGACCAACTGTCTAACACCAGAGCTACAGAAAGAGCAACAGGAGTGAAAAGCCTGAAGGTAAGAATGCTGTTATACAACTGTCAGGAGGAAAGACACCATTGTCCTGGCAGAGAGTGAAAGGTGTATGTTTATACCTTTTCTGCCCCTCTAAGATCAGCCCTTTGGTTTCTTCTCAATTGGAGGGATGATTATAGAGCTAAACTGTCTGAAAGATGGTACAGAAATATGAAATATTTGAAGCAAGTGAAATACATTTGATGAGGGTGGGAGTTGGGATTGGTGAAGCAGGGTGGGGGCAGATTCTTTTATAAGAACAATTGAAATCCATTCTATTTTGATTTCCTAGAGAGCGGTATAGCATTTGGCCCTTGGCACATGAGACAAATCTCCACTGGTCAGAGGTGGCAAAAGGGTGGTCCAAGTGCTGGGTTCATCTTATTCCTTAATTTCATCTGGCCTTGAAGCAAATATTTCTCAAACTATAGACCAAAGGCAGCACACATTACTTTAAGATAGATATTTATATATTGTCCTGTCTCGCCTCATTGTTGGGGATGCAGATGTGTGACTGCTAGAATGCATCTAAAAGAAGGTGGTGTGTGCCCTGACATGGTAATCGGAAGTCAGCTTTCAGTTCTGAAGTATGGACTCCATTTGTTGCAATCTTTTTGAGAGTAAGCTAAGACTGATTGTTTTTCTATGGATCATGATCAAGGGATGTCTACTGGGAATACAAGAGAATACTGGTATCCATCAGATTGAACTGTCAAATGCATATTTTGCCCAGAGTCAGGGGAATGAATGAGATGTCTTCAGAAACACTCTTCATAGAGTTTCTGGTAAAGATTGTTTTCTCTTTGTCTTTTCAGTCTATACTTCTCTTAGTTTCATTAGGCTGAACTAAAGGTAACACACATATACACAATAATACACAGCCATATTTGATAGTTTGGACTTTAATAGATCTTAAAGCAGGTTTTTAAAGTAAATTAGACCAATTGTATACTTAGGAAAGTATCTGAGACCACATTTTAACCAAAACTGGTTTAACTAGAACTTGGCCTCTTCCTTGAAGCCCTTCTTTCTAGCTGTCAGGGACAAATTGGATATGAAGTCTTTCTGAAAAATTATGCTGTGTGAAATAGTCCACAAGCCATAATGGGTTTGGATTCAAGAGAGGGAAGTTGGCAGAAATCCATCAGTGAATCTCATAACCTATGGAATCAAGGGGTCTATTGCTTTGAGTTGGACACGTTCTCATGTGGAAATGCTACTGGATTTTTATCTACATATCTAAAAGTTGCTTTTGGGGCTGCTTCTTTAGCATAGACACTCATCAATAGGTTTCAATCACTAGCATTGTTAGATCCTTAATGAAATGACTCACAGCTTTCAACTTCTAATGTTATATGCATGCATTATTGAATTTGCTCTTTGCACTTATATTAAATTATGATCCCATTAGCAAGGAGTTAAATAGGTTTGAGCCACATTTGTGAACTGAACAGATATAAATACTCTCTCAGAAGCAGCTGCTAGTAGCTAAGCACAATATAACTCTGCAAATTATTGTAGTTGCCCCTGTGAAATGAGGGTCACTGGGGTGGCCAAAGCCCACTAATGCCAGGAGTCATGTGCTCACAAATCTGTTAAGAAAATTTAGAATAATCCCAGAGTAGAAGAAACAAAATAGCTTAACCCCTCATTCTCCTCCAACCCTGCTTCTAGGAATCTCTACGAACACTCTAGGGCTTGTTTTGAACTGCCATGGCCTCCAACAGTTAGCTCTGTGGAGAAGTAAAGCTCTTCCCTGCACATATCCCAAGATAACCTATGGAAAGAGTAAACCCTTTGGTCCATTGAAGAATTTTCTCCTGCTTGGTCATAGGCTGACTCCAACTTAATAAAACAAGATATATACCTGTGCAGATATCTGTCTGAGGCTGCCTGCCTGTACATGGCTGTGATTTCCCGAATGATGCTAGGAGTGATCCAGAAAAGGCTAAGGGAGCAAGTGCATGATTGGGAAAATGACTTGTTACCATGGAAGCCTGAAAGATCTACAGTAAACGAGCCAGTGCAAAAGGATAGGTGTCCTCCCACCACTGGGTTGGAGATACTTGTAAAATAAAAATTACTAAGTGCCAAGAATAAATTGTTTGTAACTTGGAGTGGGGGTTTGGATAAGGGATAGGTTTGAGAGAGGGCTTCCAACTTAGGCCGTGATAAATTTCCTTTTATATCATCCAGATATTGTGTAGTTAGAGCAGACTTCTAATTAACTATGCAAATTACCATCCTTGCTCATATATTTCTTTTACTTCTCTGTGAGCTCCTTATCTTCTTCCATGTCCTAAGTATGTGCACATATATCTACACTTCCTAAGGGCACCATTGGAGAGCTTCTAATTTCATTAATTAAACAGACATTTGCTCTTAAGTTGTTCCTGCTCAGAAAGGAGAAGTGAAGCCATTTAGGGCACAATAAATCCCACAATTTTTACAGTATATAACCCACAGGGTGGATAAATCATTCCTATGTTTTTCAGTCCAAGAGCCATATTTATAGTACAAATTCCTCTCTAAATCATTCCAGGTTCCCTAGATTATTTGGAGGAATAAAAATATTCATAAGGCCCAATTTTTCTTCTTGTCCCCAGTGGGGAAACTTAGCATTCTCACATCCCTCTTTCAACATTTCTTTGTTCATAATAAGGAATCCAGAATGCCTCCATTAGTATTTTATATACTTCTTAAAATAAAACTTTAAAAATAAATAGGGTACTTCTTTTGAAGCATATCAAGATTTTGATTTAATTTTTTAAAAGAAACATTTTTTACTTTCACAGAATAAAGAAAGGTCTTCTGAGTTCCTCTTATCCTAAGGCTGCCTCTGGATGTAACATTTGCCATCACTAAGATAACACTGATGCTTTGTAATAACTGGATAGTTCATCCCAGGAATTGAGCCTGGAATCTAGAAAGCTATCACCTGTGCAACGGATGCCTTGCGTTGTGAGCACAGTCTTTTGTAGCTGAATTATTGCCAAGTATGGATGGCAGAGATAAGAAATTTGTATTTCAAAAGTAGAATTCATTATGAAAGTGTTTTGAGTAATGATGTTTAAAGCCAGTTACTATGGAATCGACTCTGACTTAAAGTGACCTCTTAAGTGTCAGAGTTGAACTGTGCTCTACAGGCTTTTTGGTGGCTGATTTTTCATAAGTAGATCACCATGCCTTTCTTCTGAAGAGTGTGTTAACCATTTACACCACCCAGAAATTCAATAATAATGTTATTAACCTCTATATAAAACTTTTAAAGCAATCAAAACAGACTCCACACTCACGCAGCATCATCCTGAGAGAGCAGGTCAGCGCTACCTTTACATATTTTTAAAATATTGACTTCTCAACTGGGAGTGTAGTAGCTCTTTAGGATTAGCACTGGATTGCGAACCACAAAGTTGGCCACTTTTTTCCCCTTGAACATTTTCAATAAATGGAGCTGCAGTTTGTAAATACTTATTCTTGGCTCCATTGATCATTTCTCAGGAAGATTTGTAATTTAACAAGGAATGTTGTTCAAGCTTAAAGGTGTGAAATTCTCATGGTGGAATTTTAGGTAGTAGGGAGGAAACCAGTCTTGGACAGGAAGACGTTCCCAGACCCCCTGAAATTCCATTCCAAAGCTCTCCTGTTTTCCCTCTTAGCAAACTGACCCATGTCTTTGTCTTAGGGGCCTCTACTCAGCAAAAAGTTCATAGCAATCCCTTCAGAGGGGAGAATGCCTGATTAATTTCCATGATAGGAATCTGACCTACTTTATTTAAGTCTTTCTGTTCTCTACTGAGGTGAGTATGATAAATATTTCTGATTTATAATTCTCTTAGGTACCAGTTAAGGGCCTGCAATAATTGCTCTGAAACATTCCCCTGGAGACATCTTGCTGCAGCAGAGTAAAAGGCCCCAGCTGTAAGATCTGTCCTTGTGAAGTTGATAGTTCTTTAGAATATGGTGATCCCTAAAGAAAAAAGATCATTATGAACATCCAGGCCTAAAGAACAAAAATAAAGAAGGTTGTGATCCTTTTGTGTGTTCCATGGGAGAACCCCCAAGACTGACCTGGCTGTCTAATAATGTGTCTCTAACCTGCCCCATGATTTGCTGTGCAGGCTAAGCAAATAGCTTAACCTACCAGTGCCTCAGTTTCTTAACTTGTAGAGACCGTAAATCTCCCTTCTTAAAATGATCATTAAACTTGACCAAAAATAATAATCAGAATAATAACTAGGTGAAGGTACTGGGCCTAAAAGCAGAATACCACAAGATGTTCCTTGAACAAGTATATATTTATTGAGAGAACTATCTATCCTAAGTGGCAACAATTGTGAGGTTAGCCCAGGATCAGGCAGTATTTCGTTCTGTTGTGCATAGGATCGCTATGAGTTGGTACCGACTCGATGGCACCTAACAACAACAACAATCCTAAGTGGGGATACAAAATACACAAAATGTGTTCCCTGTTTTTGAAAATTACATAGACCAGTGAGAGACACAAGACATGGGCAAGGTAGGAAAGGATAGGGAGTAGACAGAAAAGCTTCATATAGAAAGTGACAGTTTAAATGACCAAATGCCCACCTCACTTTACTTCATTGAAAATATCAATATGTGTGCGTGTATGTGTTGAGGCAGAGGAGAGTGGTTCTAAATTTGTCTAATTTGGATTGGGCTTGGCCTTGGCAATACAAGTAAGGTACAGTAAGAGAGAAAATTATGTGGGAAAAAAGCAGTTTTTCTCTGCCATCTTAGAAATTTATTCTATCCTGCAGCAACATAGAGTTCTAGGATATTTGGCTTTTAAAGTACTTTCTCCTTTTCTTGGCAGCTATCCTAACCTTGTTAAGTGGTATTATCTGTGATTTCTGATTACAGCTTTTATCCTCCTTGGCTGTACTGCTGCTTGATATGTTTGGTTTTCTCCCCCATTTTTATTTAGAAGTCCCCAAATGCACATTGGTTCTCTGCCAGATTTCATAAGCCCCGTGATTTTTTTTTTTTCCATGCAAAGACAGAACTTGTAGAAGCATATCATTTGTCAGATTTCTCTAAAGTCCCAGGATATCTCAGTCAAGTTTTGAATGCCGTAAGGCAGAGTTTCTCAACAATGACCCTATTGGCATTTGGAATAGGACAATTCCTTGTTGTGGGGGACACCATAGGATATTTAGCAGCATCCCTGGCCTCTACCCACTAGATGCTATTAGCACTCCCTTTCCCAGTCATGACAATGACAAATGACTACCAACATTGTCAAATGTCCCCTGGAGAACAAAATTGCCTCCAGTTGAGAACCTCTGCTCTGAAGTAACCTTCTCCATCACTGTGGAGGCCAAGGGAGATAAAGCTTTTACTAGTTACTCTGTGGAAGCCAATGGATGGCCTAAGGTACAGATAAACCATTTTCCAAAAGTAGGATGTTAAATTGCTGACCTACCGAGACAGGATTTTGGTAAGAGTAGATAGATGGTAGCACTTACCCACCCAAAAGTGAATGGAGGGAGTGCTTTCCCTTCTTCAAACCAGTACTTTGCCAACTTTGTTTTTGTCTCACAGCCCCTCTCCATGCTTAAAAAATATTGAAAACTCAAAAAGCCTTTTTTTCTGTGTGCTTTATTAATATTCACCGTATCAGAAATTAAAACTGAGGAATTAAAAAACTATATTCATTAAAAAATAATAACAAACATAATATATGTTAATATAAATGATATACTTTTATGAAAAATAACATATTTTTACACACACACACAAATAAATAGTAAGAAGAGTGGCATTGTTCTACATGTTTTCAAACCTCTTTAATATCTGGCTTAAAAGAAGAGAAAGAGATTGTCATTTCTGCTTCTGCACATCATGTGGCCTCCAGGAAACTCCACTGGACATCATGATAAAATGAGAGTGAGATGGGCAAATAATGTCTTAGAACTATTATAAACTATTATAAAAAGAGTTTTCACTTGCAAACTCTCTGATGAAAAGGTTTCAAGAACCCCCAGGAGTCTCGGAACCATACTTTGTAAGCCACTACTCTAACACTTTACACATAAAGTGTGACAAACTTCTTTAAAAACCAGGATCTTTGGGGAGGATGGAACTTCTCTGTTTAGACTTTAGGGTGACTGTGTTTAATCAGACTACTCTGTTCCTGCAAGCTAACAAAAGCAGCAGTACTGAAGAATAAATGGAGTAATCTGGAGAACATAGTGCCTTGAGGAGGGACAGGGCTTGGTAAGGGCTTAGTAAAAGTGCAGTGTGAGGATATTAGCTCCTTTGCAATCAGAAAGGTCCTTTGCATTTTTTTCCCCCTGTGGTCCTGATGAATTCAGTCTTCCATATGTCATTGGAGAAGATCTCCCTCTACAACCATGTTAATGCCAGATTGCTGAACCTGGGACCAGTGCCTGGCTTAAGGCATAGGATGGGGAGACGTGGTAATAACAAGATAAAAAAATAATGGGGGAAAGAGAAAGGGGTCAGATGATAGAGGGTAGGGGAGAATGCAGATCCAAAACTGGTCTCAGGGCCATAGATGACCTGTCTGTCCTTTGAAGGTCTAAGAGTTGCTTTTCATTGTCAATAACATCAAAACCTCCATTTCAGCATATTTTAGGGCTTCGTATTTCAAGGAACTCAGGTTGACATTTGAGAACCCTAGGTGTCTGAACACTGATTGAAGGACCTTGCTAAAAGTCTAAAAGACCCCAATTTCTTGGTGAGATACAAATGCAGATATTCTGGCTGCCAGACCCCATGCTAATTTAGAAATTGTCACCACCTTGATACTAGAGATTTGTCATTTTTCAAATTTTAACTACTCTGAGATTACATATTTTCTTTAAATGATGCTACATTTCTTAGAATTATCTCAAAATAAGATAGCCTCTCTACTCTCACCAACAAATGGAGGAAAAAAAGAAATAGAATTTGGGAATTTGGGATTATAGAAACCAGATCTTTGTGACTAAAGGAGGCCTTGTCAATGACTAGATATGTTTGGTGGGTCTGACATATCCAAAATAAGCAAAGACATTCTATGGAGTGTTTATAGCTATCAAACTTTTTCTGCTTTTGTCCTTTTAAAATTGATGGCATTTGGACCAACATGCACTAGCATTGGCAATATTTCTCACATGAATCTGAACACAGTAGTTGATTGCTTCATAATAAAATTATGCCACCTTCTATGTATAATGCATTCTTTATCCAAAGTTATTAGAGAGACTTCATTTAAAATTCAATATTCCTAGAGAGAGGACAGAGTAAAGGTCACAGTTTCCATTGTACAGCTGAAGAAACAATCTCTAGGAGATAAAATCTTCATCCTAGTGCGAGAACAGAGCTGGTCTTGTAGAGTTTTAGGTATTTGCATAGCAGCTCTGAATGTAACCCTTGCACTTTTAGTGGAAGAATAAGAAGTGGTGGCCTGGCCTCCTGGGGATGTATTAACCTCAAAGTTGAAGAAGTCCTGTCTTCCTAGAACAATTTACCTAAACTATTCCTTTATGATGCTACTCAGCCATGGCAGAGTCAGTTTGTTATTTTAGGCCATACTCTATTAATAATCCATTTTTCAACTATCTGTTCAACTCTGTGGTGATTTGAGTTGACCACAGATAAGATGACCGTATCAGATATCCAGTCAGTAACTCAAAACCTATCCATAAACTAGTTCTCACATCATTGTAAGTATTCCTGTTGTCCAAAAGTCAGAGGACCAACTTATGCATTTCATACCAAGATCAGTGTGTGTGCGTGGTGGTGGTGGTGGTATGCTGTTGAGTATGTTCCGACTCATGGTGACCCTGCATGGGTTTTCCGAGGCTGTAAATCTTTGTGGGAGCAAAAAGCCTCATCTTTCTCCATGGAATTGCTGGTAGTTTCAAAGTGCTGACCTTGAGGTTAGCAGCCCAACTTGCAAACACTATGCTACCAGAGCTCCTTCAGTGTGTGCATAAAGCATTTCAAATACACATTTGTGGAGTAAGGTCATGTACATAGGTCTTTCTGGGATCATTTTCAGCTGGGCAACAGATGTGTGTAAAAAAAAGACAACTAACTAGAAAGCATGCTATTCACATAGACTCTATTTTCTATTCTGTTTGAATCTATCCATTCTTCTCAATATACAATATGGAAACTCTGCTCCTTCTGACCCTGTCCCCTTCCCCACTCACTCATAAGACTTGCTTTCTGTCTGGAAGTACAAGAAGACACCCAGTTAGATCAAACCTAACACAAAGCTACTGCAAGCTGCCACCGACAATTGTCACTTAAGGGGAGACCCTCCTCACCACACAGCCTACCTGAGGAGTGCCTTTTTTTCTATCCTCATTGTTTAACAGTGTGTGCCGATTACTCAAAGCGATATGGGCAGGCCCTGGTAAATATAGCGTTGCTGTAGTGTTAACTTTTTATAAGGTAATGCACAGGTTGCCTGCAGTGTCTAAAATTACTGTGTGGCCAGGGCCCCCTGCTTTATCGCTTTCTATAGTTTTAAAGTAGTTTGAAGCTTGAATAACATAAAATAACATAATATAATGTTATTTATGTTATTTCCCACGTGAAGAACGCCTGTAAACCTTGCAGTATTGAAACTCAGTGAACAAGGCATCTTAGACAAGCTGAAAAACAAATGGTGGTACGATAAGGGGGAATGTGGAGCCAAGGACTCCGGGAGTAAGGTCAGTCGCTGAAGGTCTTTTTGTACTGATTAGCAATCACATTTTGACCCACTGTTTATTTTCTACCCTAAAACGGCTTTCCTTCCCAACACACACTCCCTAACACAGTGGGACCCCTTTATAACACCAGCACTACGGGAATAAGGCAAACATCAGCCTCAGTGGTCTGCCACATGGAATCAATCATTGACTCAAATGAGCTGTTGTTGTCATTAGGGAACTCAATCTGGACCACCATACTTCCAAAGCTGTGAAATAATGAGCTGTGTTATAAGGGGGTTTTACTGTATTTCACATTTCGAAAGTTCAAAGAGAAAATCTAAGGACAACTCCCCAGTCCAAACAAAAAAATATCCAGTTGTGACAGTACTTATTCTTAAAATTCTTGCAGTGTCAGAGACATTGTAGTTTGTAAATACCTTTGGTTATTGAGATATATGCCAATCCCATATGAAAACAGTCGAACAAAGAAATAGAAAAGGCTGGGCTCTGTACACAGAATGACTAGCCTCATCCCAGCTGCTGTTGTATTGAGTTCAGCATCTATTTGGATCTCAGATCTCATTAAGTCTGTCACACTTCTCTCTTCCAATGGTCTCATTGGAATCGCTGTCCAGAATATTTTTAAAATTTAGCCGCATGCTCCTTAAGGGTGTACATTGTCAGGATAACATCACATTGATAAGCATGAAACACTCTTCCCCACCTCCTTCCTGCCCTCCTTTGCTCCCCTAAGGAAGTTCTTTTTAGTTTCAATTTTTGCCTTTCCTTTTTTGAACTAATATTGTGGTATCAGTTAATTCATTTCATGAAATGCCACTCATTTTCCCTGTGCAGTGAACCATTTTGCTACTGGTCTTCTACTTTCCACATCAGGGAATTATGTTAACTGTTGTGAAATTTGAATACATGGACCTTGAAACTTTTCTTGTTGCTAGAGCTTATGTGGGCTATATCAAAGGACATTTCTCCCCCATCAAATACCACGTACATATAAAAAATCTAATAGCAGAAGGAAGGTTACCAGAAATTTATAGTCCATTTCCTAATGGACTGTAAAACATCCTTGCAAATAACCTTACCAGCCTCTTTAAGGAAATGACCCATTGTTTCTTAAGTAACAAAAATGTATATATACTGTCATTCATTCCAGAAGAATGACTAGTTGCAAGGTTGTTGTAGACATGAGGCACTCCCACACCTGGTCCCTTCCCAACCATGCAATTCAATTCCAATTGGCTTTTTCATTAAGGTAATCAAGTTCAGGTCTAGAGCCTATGAAAATAAAACCAGAAGGACATGATCATTTAATTCCTTAAATCATACCAGGACTAGCTGTCATAGAGAGTTGTGTCAGTAATGACCATCATTTAAATAAAAGACTCAATTCACTGGTTTTAACAATTTGGGTATTCCATTCAGCAGCAAAATGGTTACATCCCCTCTAAAAAGACTACAAAATGCTGTTTTATTATTATTTTTTTTTTTTTCAAAGAAAGACTCCTGGCCCTTGGTGTGTCCTACCTCAAGGTAGGGCTCAAGGCACCAACTTTTATCTTTCCATTGTTCAGCAGTTCCGTTTTTGCTTTTTCATACAGGCAGACAGCTTAGTTAGATTTTGATCATTTGACCTGAAAGTCACTGACCGGCTTCCTTGATTTTTTCCCTCTTCCCCCGCTCCCCAATGTTAAATAGAAAGTAGACAAGTGGAGTTGTTTTAGTAGTAGTAGTAATGTTCTCTACTATTTACTCCCGGGAGTAAAAGCTAAAAATGAGCTGGACTTTTTTTTTTTTTTTTTTTTTTTAATCACCAGCCTCCTGGAGCAGCTTTCTGATTTGTATGGAGTCAATCCAAGACCCATTGGATCCTCCTAACAGTTTCCTTAAGCTTCCAGGACGATGGAATGGAGCCAATTCTTTGTGCTGTGCCCTTGTTCTGGCAGCACGGAGACTGGCTGTCCTGATTTTAAGTAGGATGAGAATTTACCTACCAATTCCCCAAAGGAGAAATTTCTCAGCCACTGGGGGAAAGGGAAGAGCTAATCCTTTTTAAAAGGCCCTTGATAAGACTATCCCCAGATAAGACTACCAGGAACCTCTAATATTCTCACCTGATACCTTAAAGACTAGCTGGTAAAGTTTGTCACAGGGAGAACACGGGAGAAAGGGGTGTTGCGGGGAAGAGAGGGGAAAGAGTGCTTCACATTCCCAAGTGAAAAGAGTGTTACCTTTCTAAAGATTATGTCACAACTCAAGTTTGGCAAATGGTGTTTATTGCAGCTGGTGGAAGAATAAATTGTGCTTGTGTTTACTCTTTTGTTCCCATGACCAAGTGCTGTTTTATTTAGTTGTTGAACGCTATTTTGAGGTACTAAGTGACTTAAGGAATCAAACAAAAGAACATTTAGGTGAGGACCACAACTGTCAACAGAAGCACAGTCTACCACCTTGCTGGTCATTGTGAGGCATTAGCCAATTGCCGAACTTGAGTCACAACACTTACATCAATGCTTAGTTATTTTACAACTTAGAACTATCCTATACTGTTCTCCTGTATTATAATGTCCCAATGCCATTGTTTTCCCCAAAAACTAATCGCGTTGTTCATTTCTCTTAGGACAAGACCAGCGCTCTGAGCCTGAGCAATGTGGCAGGAGTTTTCTATATACTTGTTGGAGGTCTGGGGCTGGCCATGATGGTGGCTTTGATAGAATTCTGTTACAAATCTCGGGCAGAGTCCAAACGCATGAAACTTACAAAGAACACCCAAAACTTTAAGCCTGCTCCTGCCACCAACACTCAGAATTATGCTACATACAGAGAAGGCTACAACGTGTATGGAACTGAGAGTGTTAAGATCTAGGGGTACGGTTAAGGTCTAGTAAACTAATCAGCCTTACTTTGCTGTATGTTATTCTCTTTCTATTTTTCTTTTTCTTCTTGCTTTATTTTTTAGTTTGGTTTATTTGCATTGTTTCAAGCATTGCCTATTCTTTGCAACCATTTCAGTCTTTGAAAACAATGGTTGTGCTTTCTTGTCAGGCAATGGTGCTTTTCTAATAGCATAATTGTAATTAAATTGTGGTCTGTGATCCAAAAAGGAAAAAAAAATGTTCTCTAGAGCAGCACTGTTCAATAAAAATATATGCAAGTCACACATGTGAGCCACATGTGTCATTTTTACTGCTCCAGTAGCACATTAAAAAGGGAGAAATAAACAAGTGGCATTGGTCCTAATCACGTACAAGGAGGCTTCTGAAAGCTTGTGGAAAAATGGAATTAAAAGATAATAGACTTTTTCCATTAACTTTTTGAAGCCCCTTATATTTATTAATCAAATATATCCAAAATATTGTGATTTTAACATATCATCAATATAAAAATGTATTAATAATATCTATCACATTCTTTTCTTCATGCTAAGTCTCAGAAATCTGGTGTGCATTTTATACTTGCAGTACATCTCAACTCATACCAATTACATATCCAGTGCTCAATAGTCACATGTAGCCATGGCTACCATATTGGACAGTGCAGATCTAAAGAAAGCAATGGCTCTGGAATGGATGTTAAAATTAGTAATGGAATTGAGGCACTGCCATCTTAAGTAGTGCAATAGGTTCTTTTATGTGATCAGTTTAAGCTTGAAGCAATTTTCTTAATCTTGAGCCCCTCTGTTGTCCCTTCCTTGGAAGCAATGTTCAGGTAAGTATTTCCCAAAAGTCAGTGACCATCCCAAATTCATACTTAGATAAGCTTGTCTGATAACACCTTGACACTGGCAGCTATGGCCAAAGCCCACTAATAACACTGTCATACCCAAAGGCCAACTTGAACTATGCTCCCATCTAAATTCTGAAAGTGTTTTAAAGCATATACTGTAGTCTTGCTACCTTCAAGTGCATCTGTCATCACTAACACTCTTGCCTGAAGTGGAACAGAACAACTAGCAAGTTTATATCCCTCATTTTAAGGGAGGAATTTTTGACCCCTAAATAAATCTCAATATGCTTGAATTTCTACAAATGCATTTGTGCTTCCTCTTTCTTGTATTTCACATTAAGGACCTAAATTCATCCACAATTTTAATATTTGAATCCAAATAAATTATTTGCCTTCATTATAAAAAGCATCATTTTGTTTGGTGAATATGCTGGTTGTTTGTTCTTGCCATAGACTGTAGCATTTTGCCACAATGTATCCAGTACACTGAAAAGTGTTCCCATTGCATTGCTGAGTGTACAATACATGAATTCATCTGTAATTAGCACTGTATGCATGCAAGAATTTACTGTGTTAGTTTCCTTAAAATGTTTTACTCTTGAGTATTTTATGTAGCCCCATTACAATTTTGTGGACATTATTTTCTTTTTCTTAGGATAATAGCCTATCTTAATTATCCTAAACTCTGAGATACTGGCATCCAAATAAATAATCCACCTTAAATCTGTATAGCACTCTCCCAAACATTCTCTCATACCTTTGAGATAAAATAGGCCAGATAGTATTTTCCCTTTGAGGTAACCCAGCCACATCAAGTAACTTGCTCAAGACAACACAACTAAGTACCATTATTTGTTTTACTAAACCATTCAGCCTATAGCCACCCATGGCCTGCTGGCCTCCAGGAACCTTCAAACCCAAATAGAATTTTACCAAATGGAGAGCAGACCCTGGTCACAAAATCAAATCCTGAGGAAGCTCACCAAATCTCCATATTCCCCACTTAAATATGCTGCATGTAATTGAATATTCAACTGCTCCTACTTTCCCCAGAAAGAATCTTTCTGAAACAAAAAGGTATTGGGGCTCAGCCTCTAGATCTTCCTTGTTTATCATCAGCCATTCCATCTGAGAATCTATGTTTCTACCCCCTAACTATTATAGCCTCAGTATCTTGTTGAGACCCCAGAGCAGAGCTTCTCACATGTCAAAGTGCATGTGAGTAAATCTGGGAGCCTTGTTAAAATGCAGATTCTGATTCAGCAGATCTAGTTTCAAAAGCAAAGATGTCAGTTTGAGGACTAAGGTGCACCTAACCTTATGCATGTGAAAGTTGGACAATGAATAAAGAAGACGGTAGAAGAATTGATGTATTTAAGTTATGGTGTTGGAGAAGAATATTAAAAGTACCATGGATTGCCAGAAGAACAAATACATCTGTGTTGGAAGTACAGCAAGAGTGCTCCTTAGCAGTCAGAATTGCGAGATTTCATTTCCCATACTTCAGAAATATGATCAGGAGTGACCAGTCCCTACAGAAGGGCATCATGCTTGGTAAAGTGGAGGGTTGGCTAAAAAGAGGAAGACACCCACAGTGGCACAGTGGCAGCAGCAATGGGTTCAAGCGTAATAATTGTGAGGTTGTGAAGTTGGCGCAGGACCGGGCAATGAGTTGGAACTGACTGAAAGGCACCTAACAACAACAACAACAAGACCTAAGAGTCTGCATTTCTCACAAAAATACTCAGGTGGTGCTAATGCTGCTTGTCCAAGGAATAGGAAGATTCTAGAGAAAATTATCTCAGAGAATGTAACTTTAAAAATGGGGATCAGCAAACCTTTGTTATACTGGGCAGAATTCTGCAGTCCTGGAACATCCAATCTGGATTTGGACTTGCCACAACTCTAGCTCTCTGACTGTCCTTTGGTCATCTTGGCTGATCTACTTTTGTGAAGCAAAATTTAGGATAATTAAAGTAAAAAAATAAAACACATTTTAATAGGCACTAAGCCAATGTGGTTAAAGCACCAGTTAGCTAGCCACGTGGCAACCATCACTAGGCTGAGGAGGAAAGAAAACAAGAGAAGAGCTTCTGAAAATAAATCTGGCATCCAAGTCTGTATTAAGTCTCAAGACAACAAGGAAAAGCTTTGGAAGATGCCAAAAAAGATCATACATGTGTCAGTCAAGAGGCACAAAGCAGGCCAAGCAGGAAATAGAAACTTCTCTGCCATCCTCAGCCAGTTGAGTGATGTGATCTATGGGGAATGTTGATTAAGTGAGGAGTAAAATTTTCATCCATTCATCTTTTATTTTCCAAATTCCGGGATATCTCCTAGCAACTTCTAATTTGTTACCTAGTTTTCAGGCTTCTAATTCTCTGACATGGACTAGGGGCACAGAGATAGAGAGGTACCCAGAGATTTCACTTGTAATATTCTATCAGTCAGTCGTGGAGCTTTATAATCCAACCCACCCACTGCCATCAAGTCTGTGTCAACTCATAGCTATGCTATAGGGCAAAGCAGAACTGTTACCTAGGGTTTCCCAGACTATAAATCTTTATTGGAGCAGACGGCTTCATCTTTTTCCCATGGAGTGGCTATGGGTTTGAACCATCAGTCTTTCAGTTAGCAGCCCAATGCTTAACCATTGTGCCACCAGAACTCCTTAGAGGTATATAGTACCAGTAATTCTTCAGGAGTCCATGGGTAGTGTAAATGGCTACTACACTCAGCTAACTGGAAGGTTGGAGGTTTGAGTCTACCCATAGGTGCCTCAGAAGAAAGGCCTGGCAATCTACTTCCAAAATAGTCAGCTACTGAATATACTTCAGGAAGGATGATTCAAGGGCAAATCCCCTCCAAAAATATGATCCAGGTGAAATCTGATTTAAAAGTGGAAGGAATAGTCTCTCGTTTTCTCTTGATGATACTGGAGTAAGGACGATGCAACCTGTGAGAACACATGCCTCGGTCTCAGATCTTGTTTAGTTCCCACTATGGAGCAGATGGGGAACCCTGTGGCACTGGTTAAATGCTCAGTTGCTAACTGAAAACTCAGTGGTTCAAACCCTCTAATCACTCCATGGTAGAAAGATAAAACTGCCTGCTGCCATAAAGATTACAGCCTTGGAAACCCTATGGGGCAGTCTACTATGCTGAGTCCCTAGGAGTAGGAATTGACTCAATGGCATTGCATTAAGAAGCAGATGTCTTCTTGACTACCTGCTGCTTCTCTGAGTTACTGATCAACTATTAGCAGTGTGGCCCCCAAGCACACCTTGGCAGGTGACCGGGCATCAACTGCTCTGGATTCACTGTGCCCTAAGTTTGGCTCTGCTAACAGCTTTAACCATTCTTCCCACTTTTCTCATTGTTGTTCAGAATCACTTCTGGCTTCTTTAGTTTTCTTCAACATTGTTTTTTAAATCCTTCTCATTTTCAAGACCTCAAGATGCCTGAAATTAGGGGAAAGACTTCCATGTTTCCTCTAACTGTGCTCTGTTTAGTCTTTCTTGAAAATACTTTGTTGATGCAACTGATTTTCAAAACAATCCAATTTCTTTCTACAGCATTCTTTGCTGAAGAAACTTTCCTGTTTCAAAGAGTGGAAAAAATCTGTTTTCAAGAGTGGAAATATCATTCTGAACAATGAAATTGTTGATGTTCATTATGTCCAGAGGACTTTTATCTGTGATAACATTTCATTATAAACACCATTTAAAATCAGGAAATAAGACACTAAGAGGTTAGGTGACTTTCCCAAAGTCATGCAATTTAGTTAGTGCTACCCCATGGCTAATTGGGGTTAATTGGGAGAGTTTGATCTTTCCACCACAGATATAAAACTTCTCCAAGCTTCTGAGATAGGATAGATTTAGGGCTCTAAAGGTTCCAAGGAAGAGATTTACCCACTTCCATGTTAGTCTTAATCTGCCCTCCTTGAAACTTTTGACCTGTAAGTGCATCTTTGACATTCTTCTTACAGATACTTATTCCAGGGCCTTTGGTAGATAGTAGTTGTGCCATTCATACAGGATACAACTTAGTGTTGACCCTGGAAAGGAAGATGTGTCCCATTAGTAAAGAGGGAAAGGATCTGGGAATAAGCTTGAAGAAGAAGCAGGAAAGTGACTTTCAGCTTTCAGAGTCACGGGCCAAGAAATTAATGAATTAATCCCCTTCCAAAAGAGGGTGCCATCAGTATCTCAATCAGGGCAAAGACCCCAATGGATGCCGAGTCCCTTCATGAGTATCACTCTTCTGGCTTCTTCATGGAATGTGCTATCTCTTTAAAGTTCTAGCATGGCACTGTGGGTTAATACACTGGTCGGTTTGAACCACAAGGTGAGTGGGTCAAGCTCACCAGCTACTCCTCAGAAACCCTATACAGGGTCACTATGAGTCAGGAGCGACTCGACGGCACTTAACAACTTTAGTAACTAAGGTGTAGGTAGGTATTAAGAGAAACGAGCTGCCACTTTTCTGACAATGAACAGCAAATTTTCATCTCACAATCAAAATAGATTTCAATCCAACAAGCCAGAGAACACTGTTTATCTTCTGTCATAGGTAAACAATGGCATACAATGTAGTTGTCCTGAATATCTGTATTTCAATGGTACTAAGTCTTTTACAGAGTCCTGGTATGGCGCTGTGGGATAATACACAGGATGATAAGGTCATTTTGAGCCACAAAGTCAGTGGTTCAAATTTACCAGCCACTCCTTATAAACTTTATACAGGATCACTATGAGTCGGAACCGACTCGATGGCACTTAACAACAACAATAAGTCTTTTCCTGGTGTGGCACTGTAGGATCTGTACTAGGCTGTAAACCACAAGGTCAGCAGTTCAAATTCATCAGCTGCTCCTCAGAAACCCTATACAGGATCGCTAGAGTCTGAATCCTCTCAACGGCACTGAACAACAACAACAAAGTCTTTTACAACAACAAGCCTTTGTGAGTTGCTATAGGATAAGCAATGCATTGCTAACCACGACATTGGCAGTTCATACCCACCAGCTGCTTCTTAGAAATCCTATACAGGGCCACTATAAGTCAGAACCAACTTGACAGCTCTTAATGACATCAAATAAGTCTTTCTAGTATACCTAAATGCTAAGTAATTGAAGTCTTGAGTTAGGCATCATGCAATGCCTATTTATTCCTTAATACAATGTATAAAGTAGAGAATTTACCTAGCTTAGTCTATTTTAAAGCATTTGTGTTAGACTAAAGAATTTAGCCAGACCTCTTGCCAATCATTCCCAGAGATGCCAATTTAAGAAAACAGCCATGGTTTTATTTCCAAGATAGACTGAGCTATAAGAAACTGCTGTCCCAATAGAAAGCCCCTTCAAATTTAAATGTCCCCTTGCCTTTGCAGATCCCTTCCCACTGGAGGCATTGGGATGAGAGGAATCACCGAAAGTGTGGCTACTTCAAGGATCCTGAGCCAGATTTCACTCTCCTTGGTGTCGGGCATGACACGAATATTGTTGATGGTGCAATGACCTTTCAATAGGAAAAACTGATTTTTTTTTTCCTTCAGTGCCTTATGGAATACTCTGAGACTCACGACAATGCAAACCATCATTGAAATCTTTTTGCTTTGCTTGAAAAAAAAAAAGTTAAATAAAAACCAACAACAACAAAAAATGGACATGCAAGATTTCAGTATGTAAAAAAAAAATCTTATTTAAAAAATCAATCCAACAAAAGCCATTCTTTGATACCACTGCACAGTATATAAACACCATGTTCTTTAATACACACAGCCACATGCCCCTACAAACTCACATACAAATTTAAAATTCCAATTCAGCAAATAGGCCCATCTTAGGTAAAATAATTAATTCCTCCTGATATAAAAAAAAAAAAAAAATCTTTGACCCCCAGCATTTGGGAAGAAAGACTGGCATTTCTTCTAGGATCTGCTGACCAGATGTTTTTGGTATTTCCTGTTGGTAGTGATGTTCTGTGCACCCTATTTCTTCTTTTCAATGTTGCTGAAATGTGTATACCTTTAGAACGTAAATGCAACACTTAGAAAATCCAAACATTTTGGGAAAAGGACTCAACGGTGACTTCTCTGTATTCTTGAAAGGGTTTTGTGAAAATACACTGATAACTTCTCCTCAGTGAAGGGATAACAGAGCATGTTAATGCATTCTTGTGTGTAGCAAGGGATGGGGCACTATCAGACATAACTCTCGGTGCTTTCCTAATATGGATCCCGGGGCTTTCCAAGAAGCCTGGAATTTCAGCTCACAGATCTGTCTTTCTTGTGTATTTTAAGCCAATTTAGATGAGTATTTTGCATTGAGGTGAGGGAAATGCTGCCTATACTCCCAGATGTGTTTAGAATATCTTTCTCAGAAACAACACTGTGTTCAGCTCTGCTTTCTCTGCTAAGTATGCCTTTCAAGTGTACAGCACGGAGTCAGGACCACGTCACAAGGAGGGCCAGTGAGTTCAGACCATCGTTCTCAATCTGACTTTACTCTTGCTAGGTCTGTCCTATCAGCTGTTGCCTGTTCCTGCCCGTGGCTCTCCGTCAGACTGCATGTGTCCTTTTCTAGTTTGCAAAGATGAAAATGCATTCCCAAACCTACTGCTAAACTGAGGGCCTCAGCATCACTCCCAGGTCCTTGCTTGGAGCAGTTTTTCCACTGACTCTCTCAGAAGAATCGCGCCTCTGCTCCATGGGCTATCAAGTAACTAATTGCATACCTGCCATTGGCATCATCAGAACAGTCAGAGGAAAATAGTCTACGCTCACTAATTACCTCCTATATAATAACGTATGCTTTCTGTAGTTCAGTAGTTTGCTTTCATCAGTGATGTGCATTGGGAAGTTTTCAGACTGTAAGACATAGGAGCTCGCATTCATTTCCCAAGTATGACCCTAAGATGCTTAGCTGACTCGCTGCATATTTGCTCTTGTCTTCAGAAGAAAAAGGAAGAAGTCTCGTTCCAATGAAATGTTTCTTTCCAGAAAAGTGTAAAATAAACTTTCATTCCAAAAATTGTGTCATAAGCGAATAAATAACTCACCTGTCAAAACTTAAATGATATTGAACAAAAGAAGAAAACTGTTGGGTTTCTGTTTGGGTTTGTGGTTTTTGGAGGTTGTTTGCAGTTTGTTTTGTTTTGTTTCTGTCTTTTGGTTTCTTTTATTGGGGGGGGGGGGTGATTGAGTTTTTTTGTTGTTGTTTTTTTGTTTCATAAAATTGTGATTTTCAACTTCTGAATGCTATAACATCCCCAGCACGGGAAGCTAACGCTGTGCAAATATGAAGTTGTATAAAGCAAACCAACCAACCTACACGTACAAGTTTTCATAGGCACTGTATAAAGAGAAATGTATGTTTATTGACTCAAATCAGTTTTTCTGAGAGGAAACTTCATGAGATGAAGAGGCGGGTAAATTGATTTGTTATTTTTTAAAAACTTGCATGTTTAAAAAAAATGTTGATTGCTTCAAATTTCTGCTACTAACTTCAAGCTATGGGAGTTTGGCAGTAGTCACTTGAGGATTTTTTTTTTTTTTCCAATTCTTTTCTTTTTGTTGTTAAAGCTGTACTTCAGTGAACAGAAAAATTGCCAAGCAAACTAATGGCTGTAAAAGCATAAATTGCATGTGTGGGCATAAATTACAGAGCCTCATTGCCATGAGGTATTGTACAAAGTTTTAATACATTTTGTAAATAAAATTGTAAAGAAAGGAATAGTTGTTTAGATGCTGGTGTCAAAAAGTTAATGTTCACTAATTACTTTCCATAGAAGGTTTGCTAGTGCTGTAACAGTGACCTTACTGGTGATTTTCAGAAAGGATTCCACCTCTCCCCACCCCAACTGTAACTGCAGTTAGGCTCAGAACTCTCAACAAAAAGGGCTCTGTACTACCAAGACCTTAAATTAGGTGTGTCAGGATCACCAGTGGTGATATGGTGTTCACAAACAGCAAGGACTTCAGTTCATACATAAAGGAACAAAAGTTTGAATTTAGGACCTTTCACCCCCATTCCTCCACACTTTGGGACCAGAGGCCTGCCTTGACCCTAACCTTGGGCCGTAGTCTTCTCATCTCTAGACCCAAGAAAATTCCAAAGTTAGGACTGATGAGCTTCAGAAGCACTTCCAATTACTTTCCCTCCTCACTGCAAAGTATGTATCCTAGGCATTGTAGGCTAAGCACTGGACCATAAATAAGTTTGGCTTGAACTGCAAGGTTGGAGATTCAGACTCACTATCCACTCTTTGGAAACCCTATAAAGAGTCTCTAAGAGTCAGAACTGATTCAATGGCACTTCACAACAACAACTCTTAAGTAATTTGACTATTTCGTGCTGCTCCTTCAATGACTGATAATAAATTAATGCACCAGTGAAAAATTCTTTGTTCCACTGTTGTTGTTGTTGTTATGTGCCATCGAGTCGGTTCCGACCCATAGCGACCCTGTATAGGGTTTCCGAGGGTGTAAATCTTTACGGGAGTAGAAAGCCTCATCTTTCTCCCGCGGAGCAGCTGGTAGTTTCGAACCGCTGACCTTAAGGTTCGCAGCCCGATTTGTAACCACTACGCTACTAGGACCCACTAATCTAGAGTGGTAGAAGAAATAATAAATTTAGAGCAATAGTAATTTTAGAATATTTCTAAAAGAAAAACAAAATGTTAATGAACTAATCTGGTTTGTAGATTCAGAATATGGAATATAATTTTATCCAATAATTAAAGCAAATGTTTCAATATAGACCAGTTTTCTATTATGGCCACTATAGAGACTAGGGGTGAATGATAAGAAGGAAGGAAAAGGGATAGTTTTTGATGGAGAAAACAAGGGAAGTGCAGATGAGATGCTGGACAGATAAAGGAAAAAAAGGTATCTGGAGCTAGGGAGTTAGGGAGCAATGAGCACAAGGCCTTGCACAGAAAGAAAAACAGGAGTAGGAAAAGATGACTTTCAGAAGAATTTGAAGTACAGGCTGATATAATTACACTGCGATCAACTTGGCCTACAGGGTTCAACATATTATTTCCATTTTCATTATGCTGAAATGCTGATTGGTTGGTGAAACACTCAAACTTTATCACTCTGACTGCTTTCTTTTCCTTTGATTAGAATACCCATAGCAGTCCCCACCAGGAAAGAAATGATTCTTTACAGAATAGCTTCAGTGACTATATTAAAGTGATGGCCCCCTCAGAAGCTGATGAAATCAGTCCATGTACCAAATTATGTCCTGGATCTTCCAAATTATAGATTTACATTTTAATGAGAACTTCAATTTCCTAACTCAAAGGAGAAAGTAATCTCAGGCATTGTGGCAGGTGATGGTGGAAATGGTTTAGGTGAGGTTTGAAGGAAAGGAGAAGAAAAAAGGGGATGCTTGCATTGCTCTTTAAATCAAATTATAAATAGCTATGTATTTTGATTCTACACAGAGCCAGCCTTGCCAATGAGGTCAGCAAAAAGGCCTGGAGCTTCAAATGGCACACTCTCCCTGTATTCAAAAGAATGACTCTTGATTTCTGCTTTGATTTTCCTGTCCTGTTAAGATGCAAATCTGATCATACTCTATCAACAGAATTTGCAAACACGAGGGGCAAACATATTTGAGGAAACCTTGGTATGATCATGGAGGAAATGGTGCTACAAATTGCTTTCTTCATATTGGGTGGGGTGAGAGGCTTAGCTGTGATTTGAAGGGAGGGCAATGAATACAGAGAAGCAGGAAAACAAATTGAAAAGCAAGAAGCAAAGCCATTATCTTTAGAATCCAGACTCAATGAAGCAGAAGATAAATTAATATGCTGTCTCATATGGGTCAGAAACATGTTAAAACACAAGCACCACAAAACCCCATTATCAGTGGGTGAGTTATTTTCAAACACTGCACCAGCTTTTCAGACACTCTGGGCCATAACCCTCCCCTTCTGTCCTCACCCTGTTGGACTGGGCTTCCTGAACGCCAACTAAGTATCAGATCATTTGGCAGACATGGAACCCATCAGCAATATATCTGCATTCGGTAGTGGGAGCGTACAGAATTTAGCATCCCATTAGGAAACCTTTCTTGAATTTGGGGTCATAGGAATAGTGGCACAGTTTCACACCTATCATTCTGGACTCAGGGCAAGACAAGGTCTTGGGAAGTATAGTGGGTATTTCTTAGAATTAGTGAAAATTATCTCTAGAAGTAAAAGTGAAAAAAAGGTGCTAGGAGACTGCTTGCACCCCTAAGACTAGGAGTCATGGACAAGCCATTTATATTCAGTGAAGACACTTTGACTTCAGAGGCTACCTGGAAGACATTGTTATCAGGAGGGGATGGAGAGAGACATTAGGGCTCTGTCCTTGCTCCAAACCTACCAGCCATATCCTCAGCATCCTCAACACTCAGGATTCACAAACCCATTGAGAGGTTACATCCCCAAATTATTATCATGGTAACCAAACATCACTTGGACAAAATATATACTCTCTTCTCCTCGCCAGGCTGAGGGGAGAGCACAGATGATGAAGTAGGTAATTTGGTTCTTGCCCTCATCTTAATGGCAATGTAGATGATGACTAGAAAGACTTCATGCATTCATGCCCAATGCTCTACTGCAAGTAAGACATACAAAGAGCTCAAAATGAAGACTACTTCTAGCCCTTCACTTGAATTTGCTTTTCTAACACAATCAGGTGGGGCATAACTAAATTTCTCTTTGTGCCTCAAAAGTTGTGGACCTTTCCAACTGGTCCCTGTAAGCCTCTAGACACTAAGAACTTCAGAATGACCACTTTCATGCCAACCTGCCCACCCTCTGAGCAGAAGGTACTTGTTGACTCATGATACCCTACCTGTAAACATACAAAAGAACCTGCTATGACAGTCTAAAAAATAATCTTCTCTCCAAATCAGCAGCATTGGCAAAATTACTCCTGCAATGGTTTCCTTGAGTTTTAATTCTGTAGCAAAATGGTGGACTTAAAATGTTCTTAGTCAATATTTATCAATTAAATCAATGTAGGCAGACAGCGGAGAAAGAACCTTTACAAATATTTCCTAACACTGCAGGCTCCTCCATGAAAGGACAAGAGTTTCTCTGAAAGATTGGAAGCCCTCTCTGAACCTAGTAAAGCCCTCTAAGGCCCACAGCCTCGCGGTCCAATATGTGGTACAGCTTTGGAAGAACTTCCATCTCTACTTCATCAGTATGGCTGATGTCCCCACAGTATGGCTCTGTCCCCACCACTCTACAGGAACTGCTCATGCCAAAGTCATTAATAAATTGCAATACATTATCACAAAGACTGGCAAACTTTGGTCTATGGGCTAAATTCAGCCCATCATTTGTTTTTCTTAACAAACTCTTAATGGAACACAGCCATACTCATTCATTTACATATTGTCTGTGGCTGTTTTCACCTTACAGTGGTAAAGTTGAATAATTGCGACAGAGAACTTATCACCTACAGAGCCTCAAACGCTTGTTTCCAACCCTTGCTTTACCCTATTGGTTGTTGTTGTTAAGTGTCATCAAGTTGGTTCCAACTCATAACAACCCTATATAGGGTTTCCAAGGAGCAGCTGGTGGTTTTGAACTGCCACCTTGCGGTTATCAGTCCAGTGTCACACTAGACTCCAGACCATATTTAATACTCCTTATTATATTTGACCTCTTTCCAGAATTTATAGGCTCTTGGTGTTGCAAACAGTCAATACACTTGACTACTAACTGAAAGGTTGAAAGCTCGAGTTCACTCAGAGGAAACTTGAAAGAAAGGCACTGGTGATCAACTTATGAAAAATCAACCACTGAAAACCCCTAAAGCACAGTTCAACTTTGACACATGAATTGGCATGAGTCAGAATCTAATCAATAGAACCTGCTGCTGGTTGTTGTTTTGCTAAATGATGTCAAGTTGGTTCCAACTCATAGAGACCTTGTAGATGGTTTGCAAGGCTTTAACTCTTATTGGAGCAGAAAGCCTCATCCTTCACCCACAGAGCAAATGGTGGGCTCACACCACCATCCTTGTGGTTAGCATGTTGTTGTTAAGTGCTTTTAAGTTGGTACTGAATCATAGCGACCCTATGTACAACAGAATGAAACACTGCCTGGTCCTGCACCAATCTCACAATCATTGTTAAGCTTGAGTGCATTGCTGCTGCCATTGTGCCAGTCCATCTCATTGGGATCTTCCCCTTTTTCACCAATCCTCAACTTTACCAAGCATTATGTCCTTCTCCAAGAATTGGTCTCTCCTGATGTGTCCGAAGCAGATGAAGTCTGGCCATCCTGGCTTCTAAGAAGCATTCTGGCTATACTTCTTCCAACACTTATTTGTTTGTTCTTCTGGCAGTCCATGGTACTTTCAATATTTTATTCCAAAACCACAACTCAAATGCATTAATTCTTCTATGGTCTTCCTTATTCATTATTTAACTGTCACACTCATATCAAGACAATTGAAAATACCATGGTTTGGGTCAGATGCACCTTAGATCTCAAACTGCTAGCTATCTTTACTCTTAAACACTTTAAAGAGATCTTGTGCAGCAGATTTTCCTAATGCAACACATCATTTTATTTCTTGACTGCTGCTTCAATGAGTGCTGATGGTTGATCTGAGCAAAATGAAGTCTTTGACAACTTCAACCTTTTCTCCATAAATCTTGATTTTATTTATTGGTCCAATGGTGAGGATTATTGTTTTATTTACATTGAGATGCAACCCATACTCATCCTCTTTGCTTTCAGCAAGCAAAGTTATATCATCTGCATATTGCAGGTTGTTAATGAGCCTTCCTCCAATTGTGATGACATGCTCTTCATATAATCCAGCTTTTCAGATTATTTGCTCAGCATGAAGATTGAATAACTATGGTGAAAGAATGCAACCCTGGCACACAGCTTTCCTGATTTTAAATCATTCAGGGTCCCCTTGTTCTACTCAAACAACTACCTCTCGGTCTATGCATAGGTTCCTCATTTGTTGTTGTTGTTAACTGCCGTCAAATCAATTATGACCCATAGCGACCCAATATAGGGTTTCCGAGGAGCATCTGGTGAGCTTGAACCACCAACCTTGCAGTTCAAACGGCTTTTCAGTCTGGCACATTAACCCACAGTGCCACACCAGGACTCCTCATAAGCACAATTAAGAGTTCCATAATACTTATTATCCACAACGTTGTACATAGCTTGTCATGATTCACATAGTCAAAAACCTTTGCGTAGTCAATAAAGCACAGGTAAACATCTTTGTGGTATTTTGTGCTTTCAGCAAAGATCTATTTTATGTCAACAATATATCCCTCATTCCACGTGCCTATCTGAATCCAAATTGCTGGCAGCTCCCTGTCACTGTATTGCTGCAGCCACTTTTAAATTATCTTTAGCAAAGTTTTACTTGCTTGAGATATTAGTGATATTATCTGATGATTTCTACATTCTGTTGGATCACCTCTCTTTGTAATGGGCACAAATATGGATCTCATACAATCAGTCGGCCAGGTAGCTGTCTTCCAAATTTCTCAGCATAAGTGAGTGAGTACCTCCAGTGCTGCTTCAGTTTGTTGAAATATTTCAACTTGTATTCCATAAATTCCCAGTGTCTTATTCATTGCCAATGGCTTTAGCGCACCTTTGACTTCTTCCTTCAGTATCATTGGATCTAGATCATATGCTACCTCTTGAAATGGGTGAACATCGACCATTTCTTATTGGTGTAGTGACCCTATGTATTCCTTCCATCCTATTTTGATGCTTCCTTCCTGCATCATTCAATATTTTGCCCTTAGAATTCTTCAATATTGAAATTGAGGCTCAGAAGTGGGGCTTCATGGCGGCTAGGGTGGAGGTGCAGTGAGGTTCATCATCAGCAATACCACAGAATACCAAGCAAAGCAGATTCAGGGCAGAGCTCCAAAACTCAGAACCACATAGGTAGGAATATTTTAAAAGTGTGAAGGCTTATAGCTAGTGGAATTTGTAATGAATGTAAGAAATCATGTACTTTTGGATCTGCCAGGCTCGGAGGCCCAGAGCCGACAAGTTGGGCAAGACCAAATGGCAAGACCAAGCGGAGGAGCGGACACACCACGGAAAATTGCTATGGGAACCTTGAAGCAAAGGTTTGTCGGTTTTGCTTTGTTCTGATTTTCCTTTTTTGGTATCTGTTCATTGGTCCCCCACTGTTTGTGCACTTCCATTCTGGTGACTAGAGTAGGTGCCTGAGCAAGTGGACAACCCAACTCTCACCACTGGTGGGTTCTTCTGCCACACATGCACACAAATACTCTTAGCCCAAGAGCTAGCCTTGAACTGCTTTTGTTTTCTTTTAATATGGACAAGGGGTGTGGAGAGGGAAAGAGAGTTTAAAAACAAAACAGGCCGAAAATTAAATTAAATCCTGAGGTACAGGATAACAACCAATAGTGGCATCTTGAAATCTCGCTGGCAGCTAAGAAGGCAAAAAGCTGAAAGAGGACATTAAAGTCATACTCATATTAGGCTACAGATTTTTTTTTTTCCTTTTCTCCCTCCTCTCCCTTTTCTGTGATTATAGATTACAATATCCAGTCTAGTTTTTGTTGTTGTTGTTGTTTTCTTTTTTGCTGGTGCTGTTTTGCTGTTTTATGCTCTACCTTCTACCTTTGGGGAACTCTTTGTCTCCCTATATTATGCAAGAAGAAACGGCAACTGCTGCCATATAGTCAAGCTACAATCACACTCTATAAAACACCAAAATACAGGAAAGAACCAATACCAACTGCCATATACCAGGGAGACAGACAACACCTGTGAAAGTTACTCTGAATTAAGCAGTAACAAAAGTGAAAAACGAAGCCCATATCCTGATCACATCTACCTGGAAGGAATCAGAAAGTATAAAAAATACTAAAACACATATTCAATTAAGTATCAAGGCCACAGATAAACACTAAACATGTCCAAGAAGCAAAAGCAGATGACCATATCAGCACATGTCCAGAAACAAGAAAAAATGTCTGAGACAAATGACCTAGA
>NW_006408569.1:15767717-15797484 GCF_000296735.1 Chrysochloris asiatica | reverse complement strand
GTGGAGCACTGGGTAGGGAATAGACACAGGATAGTTTGGGTGCTAGGGAGGGGAAATACACAAGAAGGGGGAGGTGAATGGAAGAACAGAGTGGATGGGAAAACAATTAGGCAGGTTTGCATGGGCTAAGTGGGACAGAGGTAAATAATGATGTATGCTCAACCTGGGAGCAACAGGGCTCTGGGATACAGGGATTGAGGATTCAGTCTTCAAACTGAAATTTTTGCTCTTGAACACTTTAAGGAAGTCTTGTGTAGCAGACTTGCCTAATGCAATACATCATTTGATTTCTTTATTGCTGCTTCCATGAGTGTAGATAGGAGATCCAAGAAAAATGAAGTCTTTGACAACTTCAATCCTTTCTCCATTTATCATGATATTATTATTGCTGGTCCAGTGGTGATGATTTTTGTTTGCTTTACACTGCATATCACATATTGTTAATGAGCCTTTCTCCAATCCTGATGCCGTGTTCTTCTTTGCATAATTTAGCATCTTAGATCCTTTGTTCAGCATACAGACTGAGTAAGTATGGTGAACGAATACAACCCTGGCATACACCTTTTATGATTTTAAACCATTCTGTGTCCCTTGTTCTGTTTGAATGACTGCCTATTGTTCTATGTACAGGTTTCTGATGTGCACAATTAAGTGTTCCATAATATTCATTCTCTACAATGCTGCCCATAGCTTGTCATGATCCACACAATCAAAAGCCTTCACAAGTGTCTATCTGGTATTCTCTGCTTTCAGCCAAGATCCATTTGATGTCAGCCATGATATCTCTTGTTTCACATCCACGTCTGAATACGGCTCTGGAAGTTCCCTGTCAGTGTACAATTGCAGTCATTCTTAAATCATCTTTGTTGTTGTTGTTATGTGCCATGGAGTCGGTTCCGACTCATAGCAACCCTGTACAGGGGTTTCCGAGGCTGTAAATCTTTACAGGAGCAGAAAGCCTCATTAGCTAAATTTTATTTGCATATTATATCAATGATGTTGTCTGATGGTTTCTGCATTCTGTTGGGTCACCTCTCTTTGGAATAGGTACAAATATGGATATCTTCCGATCAGTTGGCCAGGTAGTTGTCTTCCAAAAAATTTCTTGACATAGGAGTGAGTGCCTCCAGTGCTGGATCAGTTTGCTGAAAGATTTTTACTTGTATTTCATCAATTCCCAGATTCTCGCTCTTTGCCAATGGCTTCAGTGCACCTTGGACTTCTTCCTTCAGTACGATTGGCTCTTGACCATATGCCACCTCTTGAAATAACTGAACATCAACCATTTCCTTTTGGTACAGTGACTCTGTTTTCCTTCCATCTTATTTTGATGCTTTCTGTATTACTCAATATTTTTCACATAGAATCCTTCAATATTTCAAGTCAAAGCTTGAATTTTTTCTCCCATTCCCTCAGCTTGAGAAATGATGACTGTGCTCTTACCTTTGGTTTTCTAACATTTCATTATAAAATTTGGCTTTGTCTTCTCAAGCTGCCCTTTAAATTTTTCTGTTCAGCTCTTTCACCTCTTCATTTCTTCCATTTGCTTTAGCATATCTATGTTGAAGAGCAAATTTCAGAATCTTTTCTGACATCCATTTTGGTCTTTTCTTTCTTCTGTGTATTCTTTATGACCTTTTGTTTTCTTCCTTTATAATGTTCTTGATGTCATCCACAACTCTTCTGGTCTTTGGTTACTAGTGACTGATGCATCAAATCTGTTCTTGAGATGATCTCTAAATTAAGGTGGGATATATTCATGGTGAAATTTTGGCTCTCGTGGACTTGTTCTCATTTTCTTCAGCTTCAGATTGAACTTGCATATGGGCAATTGATGGTCTGTTCAACAATCTGAAGAAGTACAGGCAGAATGCTCCTTAGAAGCCAAGATGGCCAGACTTTTTTCTCATGTTTTGGACACGTTATCAAGATGGAGTAATCCCTTCAGAAGGACATCATTCTTGGTAAAGTAGAGGGTCAGCAAAAAAGGAGACCCCCAATTATATGGATTTGCTCAGTGGCATTAGCAATAGGCTAAAGCATAACAACAGTTGTGAGGTTAGTCCAGGACTGGATGGTATTTCTTGTAAATATGGTTGCTATGGGTTGCAACTGACTAAACAGAACCTAACAATAAGAAGTCATTTTTTATGTTGTTTAAAAAAGGTATTTGCAATGGAGAAGCCATTGGTCTTACAAAATTCTATCATGCATTCTCCAGCATTGTTTCTGTCACCAAGGCTACATTTTCCAACTAATTTTCCTCTTTGTTTCCAAGTTTTGCATTCCAATCACGAGTAACTATCAATACATCTTTCCCTCCACAGACTTTGGTCCCAACCTATCTCATCTTTTTTTTAAAATTGTGAATAGAGTGAGACACATCGGTTTTGCACCATCCTATCGTATTTCATTTCATTGCAGTGATTACAATCCCCTTTGTGTATCATCATTCAACAGTATTTGCTTCTATTCCCTCTGATTTTTTGTTTGTTTGTTTTTTACGTACACAAAAACACTCAGGAATATATAATCATTTAAATAACCAAAAGGCACATTTTGCAAGTCTGCCTCCTGGCTGCCAGCACACAACCTTTTCTCTTTCAATGAGTCTAGAGTCCTCAGCTGCTCTATCTCTCCATGTCATCATTTCTGCCTCCATCTTTGGTGCCACTGATTCTCTGGATAGGGTCCCACATTCTGCTCATGCTCTACTCCCTTAGTGGTCCCAGGGTCCTCTGTTCCCGGACTGTATGATTAACTACTTCCCCTTTTTGATACAAAACTTTTGTCTTTACAGTTGTGGCAGTTGCAATTAGTCATGATAACAATTATTCACTATTGAATCTTAAGAATCTTATCCCCATTTCTTTTCACCAGCCTCATCTAGACAAGATGAAAACTATTCAGTTGAGTCTGTTTCTTCCCTCACACACTCTTAAACTAAACTTCCTCTTGAAAACTTGTAAGCCAATTACTTTGTGCTTTTATTGCCCCCTCATTTTAGGTAGCCAATGTCTAAGTTGCTCATCCTCAATATATCTTTATTGCATGTTAGATCAATTTTAGATTGAAGAAGTTGGTAGAATTCTTCAATTTCATCATCATTCGTTTTTGTGACTTGTGTGTGAATTTGAATAATAGTGGTATTAACTGGTCACGGACAACATTATACTTTAAGATAGATCTTGAATTTTTTTTTTGATGATGAATGCAACATGATAGTAATATCTAAGTGAGTGCTCCTGAAGATTTTGACTACCTAGTCTTCTCTAAACTTTTGAACTTGTAGAAGCAGTCCATTTCTTCCCAGTAAGAGCTGGGTCTTTCTCCACAAAGCAATGGACCAAAAAGTAGCATAACACTTCCAAGGATTAGCTGGACCTGATAAGGAAGAAACTGAAACTGAAAGACCTAGCCAGCATAGGTCAGGTGTTTGGTCAGGGAGGGCAACATAATTGAGAGTTTCTTGATTTGGGGAAAATCTCTTGGGATACAGGACTTAACATTCTAGCAGAGACCCTGGGAGTTGGAGCAAACTTGCTACTAAGGTGACTCCTAGGGGCCTGGAAAAAGCAGCGACCTACACAGAGTGATGCTGAAATATCTAAATTACTGTGGCAGATAGTTGTTGGTGTTGTTAGGTGCTGTTGAATTGGTTCCAACTCATAGTGAGCCCATGCACAACAGAACAAAACAATGCCTGGTCCTGTGCCATCTTCACAATCATTGTTACACTTGAGACCACTGCTGCTGCCACATCCATCTTGTTGGGGGTCTTCCTCTTTTTCGATGACTCTCCACTTGACCAAGCATGATGTCCTTCTCCAATGATTGGTCCCTCCTAACAATATGTCCAAAATATGAGAGATGAAGTTTCACCATCATAGCTTTGCTCCCTTTCACAAACCTAATCCTCCACTTCCTCCTCCTCCCTTTCACCTTACTGTTGTTGTTAAGTGCTGTTGAGTCAGTTCAGACTCAAAGTGACTCTGTATAGGCTTTCCAAGGAGAGACTGGTGGGTTTGAACTACTGTCAGCAGTCCAGTATTTATCCTACAGCACCTCACTAGGATTCTCCTCTCACCTAAGCTCTTCTCTAATGCCCCAAATAGTCTAGTTGTAGTTTTTTTTTTTTTCTATTGTCATAAATTCAAAATGTCAGATAAGGAGATCATTGATAAGTGAGGAATAGGTGTATTTGAGGTGGAAAGGCAAACTCTCAGCTGGAGTCAAACTGAAATGAAGCTCTTCAAAACCCTAGAGAATAATAATGCAGGCCCCTGGAGTTTTAGAGCAAGGACATGCCAAAATAACTTCTGGCAAGTTACTACCCTGGTAGAATAGAGCTGATGATTATGGAGTAATGACTATGTGTCTAGAACTGCCCATCATGAACTGGGTCCTATTAGACCCACCAATTAATATCAAGGAGATCCAGTAGCAAGTCATGAAAATGGTACATCTAGGACCTGGAAGGAGTCCTGATGTGACGCTGCAGTATAAACACTGGAGGGATAATTGTAAGGTCCGTGGATCACACCCCCCAGGCACTCATTGGAAACCCTGTATAGGGTCTGTAAATATAGGAGACAGCACTTCATAACAACAGGACCTGGAACAAGATGAATCATAGGGCAGAGACAAGTGGCATGAGAAGGTGGCCCAGACTTCTTGCCACATCCACTATAGCTGCACCAACCTCCCACCCTCATCTCACACTGATAACCACATTTTGTGTGTATGTTGTGTGGGGACGGGGATGTGCCCATATGAACAGCTGAAGGAGAAAGAAAAGTCTTGCATTAGATTTTCATGGGTTAATTTGGAATATGGACATAATCCAAAAATGAAAAGTGATTCTCCATCTCAGTAAGACTGTCCCTTCTCAGCTCCACATGGAAATACAAAGTGACAGTTGCTGAAGTACAGCAACACCTATATCCACCTGAAAGCTTAACTGCCTTGATATTTGGAGGTATTCTTAGAAGAGCCAAAGCTAAGAATGGGGGCTACTCCTTGCAGAAGAAGTTGGACAAGATTGGATTGAATCTTCCAGCCTGCCACAAGAAAACTACCCATGTGACTTTCCTGACATCCCTAGTAGAAGGTGAAGCTGTTTATTTGCATATGTCTGCTAAGCGCAGTTTCCTAGTAAATCAGTGGTTGAGTACTTAACCCAACCACATCTAGGACAGAATGAGATGCCAATACGGAAGAACATGCTGATGGCAGCCCAAGTAGTGTGTAATGAATTCACAGACCTTCTCACTCAAGAGCCAACAGGAACAGCAGGCTCAGCTCAGTCATGGAGACAAAAAAACCAGAAATGCCTGTCTCATCAGCTTAATTACCGAATTTTTTGGAAGCCAGACCATCTACGCCATCATGTCTGCTTTGCAGAACTACATCAAGGGAGCGCTGATCATAATAGACAAATTTCACATATAACCCAGAGACCAGAGACCAGCCAACTCCAACAAAACTATCAAGACAATGGAGAATCACAGGAAATAAAACAGGAGTTGAACAAAGAGACCAGAGTCAGGAAAGAAAAGATAGTGAAATCTGTCAAGGAACTAGAAACCCCTCTTGCCTTGAGGGACAGTTTGTTATCCACCTTCCAGTTGATTTCTAGTTTGGCAATGATTTTTTTTTTTTTTATAAGCCCACTGGAATTTTTCATTGTTTATTTAGCTCTGAAGTCTCTCTTAACTTTGGACAAATTATCAGAAAATGAAACAAGAACTGTTACTGACTCATGTTAAGCTTTTCTTTTCTTTCTTTTTTTAATGTTTTTAAAATCCCATTCTTCTCTAAAAGTGGTACAACAGTTTTAGATAAACCCTTTAAATTCCCTCAGCTTACAAAGAACCACACACTAGCTGATGAAATGTCAAATTGATGTGAGTTACATCAACCATTAACTACCCACCCTCTGGACAATGGCTGCTTTCCTGGTGTGGGGCTGTAGGATAAGCACTGGACTGCTAACCAAAATGTTGTAGGTTCAAACCCACCAACCTCTCCTCAGAAACCCTATACAGGGTCGCTATGAGTTGGAACCGATTGACAACACACAACAACAAATAATAATTATCTTAAGAAGTATTTCAGCTCTTCAGATATCAAATCCTGCACTAAGAGGCAAAAGTTCTATCTTCTTAGAGGTGGTATTTGATACATTTTCAACTTCTTGTTCAAAGAGGGCTTTCAAGCTGTAAAAAATGTGTAGAAATAGCCTGCTGAAGATTATTTTTATGTTTCTCTCTTTTTTTAAACTTGTCAAGTTAGTCCTTCAAATGAAAAACTTCTTTGAAATAACATGCTCCTTTGAGGTACTGAAGCTTTATTTGCCTATTTATTTCAGATCTTCTTTATTTGTTGTTGTTGTTGTTTTTAGAGTAAACCTGAGGTACTTTGTTGTTGCCTGTTGTCTCCCAGTCCCCTGTGGTGATTCTATGTGTTGAGGAAACTATGTTGACTGTACAGATCTTATTTATGCATAATTTAATGGGGTCTGTAAATACAGGTGAAACTATGACTTTTTTGAGAAATGTTATTTGATTTTATTATCAACTTTTAAAGGCGATAGGATAATCTATAACCTATTTGTAGATTTTATTCATATGTATATAGGATATTAAGAATGGAGATACTAGACTCTGTTCTTGATATGAAGCTATCTATATTTCATTTAAGCTGTTTATTCACAAAACAATAACTTTGTGTCTCCTTCCTGTTGGCTGAACTCCTGAAATGAATGTGTGATATGCTATGTGTGGATAAAATGGAGGTTGGGAACTAAATCTGTGGCTGTAAATGCTCCCAAGATAAATCTGCTGTGTATATTATATCTGAATAATAAAAATATTCTCAATAAAAAAGAAAAGTGGTTGTATTATTCCCCTTTTATTGCTGTTAAGTGCTGTCAAGTCTATTCCAACCCATAGCGACCCTGTATAGGGTTTCCAAAGAACATCTGGTGAGCTTGAACCACTGACCTTACAGTTCAAACAGCTTTGCAGTCTGGAACTTTAACCCACAGTGCCATACCAGGAGTCCCTTGAGTGACCTTAAAAAACAGTGGAGAATGGACAAGGACCTAGCCATGGAGGGCTAGAGCTGAGAGTGATGCGTCAGCTGATATGAAGTAAGGGGAGATGCATGAGAACACCCAAACTTGCATATAGTACCCATTTGACATAGCTTAATGATTAGAACTTGACTAGAGGAAGATAAAAAAAAAATTCTGATAAAGGACACAAGCGTAAGCTGCTACAATTTGATGATGAACTTGACCTATACTTATGGATGTAGTAGTCCAAAATACCAAGTGAGAGGGAAGCAGTCTTCATATCAAGGACCAAATGTATCCCCTCTGTACACAGGGTTGACAGGGATGGGCAACTTTGACATTTGCTACTTCAAATGGCGGGGGGGCTACAAAGGCACAAAGGAGCTCTGGTAGGGTAGTAGTTACGAATTGAGCTGCTAACCTCAAGGTAGGTAGTTTGAAACTACCAGCCGTTCCACAGAAGAAAGACGAGGCTTTCTGCTCCCGTAAAGATTTACAGCCTCGGAAACCCTGTGCAGGGTCACTATGAGTCAGAACCGACTCCATGGTACTTAACAACACCACCAACAATAAAGTATAATACATATATATTAAAATAAATATAATAATATAATAATAAACACAAAGTATCTGGCTTACAAATTTTCAAGAGGGAGTTTAGTTTTAGAGTGTGTGGGAGAAGGTAGAATCCCCACTGAATACTTTTCATCTTGTCTAGATGGGGCTGGTGAAAAGAGATGGGGATAAGATTCTTATGATTCAATAAAAAGTTATTGTTATCATGACTAATTGCGATGGTCACAACTGTAAAGGTAGAATTTTGTAACATAAAGGGGGGAGGTGTTAATCTAACATTCCAGCAACAGAGGATCCTAGAACCATCAAGGGAAAAGAGCATGAGTAGAATGTGGGACCCTATCTAGAGAAGCAGTGTCACCAAAGATGGAGGCAGAGATGTTGACATGGAGAGATAGAGCAGCTAAGGACTCTAGACTCATCGAAAGAGAAAAGGTGTGTGCTGGAGGCCAGGAGGCAGACTTGAAGAATGTGCCTTTCGGTTATTTAAATGATTATGCATTCCTTAGTGAGTTTTGTGTACATCAAAAACAAACAAACAAAGAATCAGAGACAATAGAAGCAAACACTATTAAATGATGATGTACGGAGGGGACTGTAATCACTGCAATGAAATGAAATGTGATAGGATGAGTGTAAAACTGATGTTCTCCCATGTAAACTATCACTTAATTCACAATAAAAGCTTTTTTTAAAAAAGTGGAGAGAGAAAAATATACCCAATGGACAGATCTATAGGAGGTACACCTGGTCATGTAATTTTTGTGAGAGGAGGAGTGGCCCAAGCTTAGAATAAATGCAGACTCATAGGCAGTAGTGAATTGCTGGGGCCTGGAAGAAGAAAGATTAGAAAATTGAGAGAAAATAGTGCTTAGGATAGAGGACTGGGATTGATACATGGATGTGGGCACAAAATGTGAAGACCATTGCGTCACATGTTAATGTTCATCAGAGAGCATCTACCGTGAAAGAGGTATTAAACATCAAGTAGACAAAATGACATGGACAGTTGATGCCTTCTTCATCATTCACCCCAATACTGGCAAAATGGGCTCATGAAAGGAGTAGCATAGTGTCAGGGATTGAGGCTACACATTAACCCAACAATATAGGTTGCCACTACTTTATACTGATCTAGCTACTGCTGCCTCTGAACATTTAAACTACCAGCAATAGACAACAACTCTGAGACCTTTGTATGGCACCATTCCCCAAGGAGACCACTTAGTGGCAAGTTGACTACAATGGGCCCCATCTGTCTTGGAGGGCCATCAGTTCATCTACACAGGGATAGATAACTATTCTGGGTATAGGTTTGCCTATCTTACCTGTAGAACCTCAGCCAGAACCAACCACTAACCACTGAAGTCATAAGTATGAAATACCTAATCCAAAGGTATGGAATTCTACTCAAAATAGCATCTAACTAGGAGACCAACTTCACAGCAAAAAAGGTGTGAAGTTGGCCCATTACCATGAGATCCATGGGTCATGTCACATATCACACCATTTAAAAGCAAGCTGGCCTCATAGAAAACTGTAATGTCCTTTAAAGGCACTAGTTTGGAAGCAAATACTAAAAAGATTACATCATGACTTCTAAATGGTACTGTGTCCTCTACAGAAAGAAAGAAAAAACAAGGTCCAGGAAACAAGGAGTAAGAAGCAGGAATGGTCCCTTTAGCTATCAATCCCAATAACCAATTTTGTGCTTCCTATCACTGCAACTCTTAGCTTTAGTGTTAGAGATCCTGATCCCCAAAGGGGATACACTATCACCAGTAGACACAACAAGGGTCCCACTGAGCTAGAATGCCACCTGATCAATTTGGGCTCCTTATGTCCAAAGACAAGCACGAAGATTAGTCATCATACTGTCAGGGTTAATTCACCCTGGTAGCGTAATGGTTACGAATCGGGCTGCGAACCGCAAGATCAGCAGTTTGAAACTACCAGCTGTTCCGCGGGAGAAAGATGAGGCTCCCGTAAAGATTTACAGCCTCGGAAACCCTGTACAGGGTTGCTATGAGTGGGAACCAACTCCACGGCACAAACAACAACAACAACAATCATAAGAAAGAGATACGTATAATGCTCCACCATGAGAATAGAGAGGAACACTCATATGTGTGGAACTCACATGACCCAACTGCGTGCCCCTCTGGTACTCTATTGCCATATTGTAACTGTGAATGAATATATAAAGAAAAACTGAACCAATAAATTAAATCATGATAAATGGAGAAAAGATTGAAGTTGTCAAAGACTTAATTTTACTTAGATCTTTAATGAATCCTCATGGAAGCAGTCAAGAAATCAAACGACATATTTCATTAGGCACATCTGCTACACAAGACCTCTTTAAAGTGTTCAAAGACATCACTCTGAGGACTAAGGTGGGCCTGGCCCAAGCCATTGGGTTTTTTTTTAATAAATGTTTTATTGTGAATTGTGTGATAGTTTACATGGGAGAACATTAGTTTTACATTCATTCTATCATACATCGTTTCATTGCCATAGTTACCATCCCGTCCATGCATCATCACCCAACCAAAGGGTATACCCTGCAATCCTGCTCCCCCCATTCCCACGGTCCTCAGCACACAGCTCCTTTCCCTCGCTGGATCTCAAGTCCCCAGCCAGTCCATCTCTTCACGTCATCTTCTCTGCCTCCATCTCAGGCCTCACTGCTTCTCTGTGTAGGGTCCCGGTCACCGCTCTTCTCCACTGATGGTCCCAGGGCCCTCCGCTCCTAGACTGAAAAGTTAATCACTCCCCTCCTTGCTATAAAATGTCCTCTTTTACGTTTCCAACCCTCACAATCAGTCCTGATAACAATTATTCACTATTGCATCACAAGAGACACATCTGTATTTCGTTTCATGCCCTTCCTGGACAGGCTGGACACTATTCACTGGAGACTCTACCTTCCTCCACACCCTTTGGATCTAGGTTCCCCCCTTTTTTTTTTTTTTTTTCTTAAATGATTTATTGTGAATTATGTGATAGTATATATGGGAGAACATTAGTTTTACACCAAGCCATTGCTTTTTGATCACCTCATGTACATGTAAAAGTTGGACAAGGGATAAGGAAGATCATAGAAGAATTTATGCATTTGAGTTATGGTGTTGGGGAAGAATATTTAAAGTACCACGGGCTGTCAGAAGAACAAACAAGTCTGTATTGGGAGAAATATAGCCAGAATGTGCCTTAGAAAATAGGATGGCGAGACTTCGTCTCTCATACTTTGGACATGTTATCAGATGGGACCAGTCCCTGGAGAAGGACTACATGCTTGGTAAAGTGAAGTGTCAGCAAAAAAGAGGAAGATCACTAATGAGATGGATTGGCACAGTGGCAGCAACAATGGGCTCAAACATAACAACAGTTTTGAAGATGTCACAGGACTGGGCAGTGTTTCATTCCATTGTGCATAGGGTCACTATGAGTTGGAACCAACTCAAGAGCACCTAACAACTACAACAACAATCTGAGAAGAGTATGGCTATCAGGGGCTCTCATCTTCCAGGAATGAGAGTTTGGGTCAAAACCTGCCAACGTGATAGCTGAGAGTGAGAGAAATTTAGGATGATACTGGAAGAGGAAGGCAATGAATACTAGTTATAGCCCAAGACCAACTAATGCATTAAGGATTCATCACTCTAATCTCTCTTCTAAGAAAAGTCCATCCAAACCCTAAATTAGCTTCTCCCCACTCAGATCCCTGTTCAAGAAAAAATTTAACTGTCAAGTTGGGAAAGGTGTGCGACAGGGTTGTGTTCTTTCACCATACTTGTTTAATTTGTATGCTGAGCAAATAATACGAGAAGCTGGGTTCTATGAAGAAAAATGGGGCATCAGGATTGGTGGAAGACTCATTAACAACCTGCGATATGCTGATAATACAACCTTGCTTGCTGAAAGTGAAGAGGTCTTGAAACATATACTTATGAAGGTCACAGAGCACAGCCTTCGATATGGATTACATCTCAATATTAAGAAAACAAAAATCCTCACCACTGGACCAATAAACAGCATTCTTATCAATGGAGAAGAGATTGAAGTTGTGAAGGACTTCATTCTTCTTGGATCAATTATCAACACTCACAGAAGCAGTGGTCAAGAGATCAGACGACGTATTGCATTGGGCAAATCTGCTGCACAGGAACTTTTTCAAGTGTTGAAGAGCAGAGATCAGCTTTTGAGGACTAAGGTGTGCCTGACCCAAGCCATGGTATTTTCAATAACCTCATATGGATGTGAAAGCTGGACAGTGAATAAGGAAGATCATAGAAGAATTGATGCCTTTGAGTTGTGGTGTTGGAGGAGAATACTGAAAGTGCCATGGACTGCCAAAAGAACCAATAGATCTCTTTTGGAAGAAGTACAACCAGAGTGCTCCTTGGAGGCCAAGATGGCTAAGCTTCATCTCTCCTACTTTGGACACATTGTCTGGAGAGAACAGTCGCTGGAGAAGGATGTCATGCTGGGTAAGGTGGAGGGTCAGAGAAAAAGAGGAAGACCCCCAACGAGATGGATCAGCCAGGTGGCATCATTGATGGCGTCAAGTGTGGCAGCGGTAGTGAGGTTGGCCCAGGATCAGACATTGTTTTGTTCTGCTGTGCATGGGGTCGCTATGAGTCGGTTCTGACTCGATGGCACCTGACAACAACAACAACACCTTTTGTTTCTATCTTCCCTTCCTCTTGCAGTCCAGAGGAATCAGAAAAGCAAGTTGTATAGCTCCTCGCCCTCTTCTTGAAGGAGCTCTGATAGCGTAGTGGTTGAGTCGGGCTGCTAACCTCAAGGTCTGCTGTTCGAAACTACCAGCCATTCCGTGGAAGAAAGATGTTTCTTCTCACATAAAGATTTACAGCCTCAGGGACCCTATACAGGATCGCTGTGAGTCAGAACCGACTCCATGGCACACCACTACCACCACCATCCTCTTCTTATCTGGCCCAAAGTACTCTGAGGTTAAATTCTATAATCAGCTCATTATCAGGTCTTCTTTAGAAGATAAAAATGATAGTTAAGGAATGCAGAAAACTCCTTTCACTCTTAATAACGTGTGACTTTCAGTCTATTTTCTTTCTTTTTTTGTTGTTGTAAGATTTCCTTTTTTTCTTAAGTTTTTATTGTGAATTGAGTGATAATTTACATGGGAGAACATCGGTTTTACACTCATTCTATGGTATTTCCTTTGCTGTGATTACAATCCCCTCCGTGCATCATCATTCAACAGTATTAGCTTCTATTTACTCTGGTTTTGGTTTTGTTTTTATTTTAATGCACACAAAGCACTCAGGAATATATAATAATTTAAACCACTAAAGGCCACATTCTGCAAATCTGCCTCCTGGGCGCCAGCACACACCCCTTCTCTTTCCAGGAGTCTAGAGTCCTCAGCTGACCTATATCTCCATGACATCATCTCTGCCTCCATCTCTAGTATCACTGCTTCTCTGGATAGGGTCCCACATTCAGCTCATGCTCTTTTCCCTTGGTGGTCCTAGGGGTCCTCTGTTCCTGGAATGTAAGATTAACTCCTCCCCCATTTATGTTACAAAATTCTACCTTTACAGTTGTAACCATTTCAATTAGTCATGATAACAATGACTGACCATTGAACCATAAGAATCTTATCCATCCCCATCTAGATAATATGAAAACTATTCAATGGGGATTCTACCTTCCCCCACACACTTTGAAACTAAACTCCCTCTTGAAAACTTGTAAGCCAACTACTTCATGCCTTTATAGCCCTCCAATCTTAGGTAGCCAATGTCTAAGTTGCCCGTCCCTATCAACCCTTCACACAGAGGGCATAGGTTTGATCCTTGATGTGAAGATTCCTTCCCTCACAGTTGCTATTTTGAGCTACTACATCCATAAGTATAGGTCAAGTTCATCAAATTGTAGCGATTTACATTTGTTTCCTTCATCATTTTTTTTTATCTTCTTCTAGTCAAGTTGTGATCATCAAGTCATCTAAGCTAGGTCAAATATACAAATTTGGGTGTTCTTCTGTGTCTCCCCTCACTTCATATCAGCTGGATGCTTCACTCTTAATTCTAGTCCTCTGTGGCTATGTCTTTGTCCATGGGCTCAGGAGTCCCCAGGTCTCTCCATACTTCAGACCAACCAGCCCTTCCTTCCTCTTCTGTCTCATCTTCAGGTCGACAGGGGTCTATGGAATGTGGTTTGACTTATCCCATATCTTTATTGCTGCCTGTCCCCAAATTCCACTCACCAGTAGATCAACATGATTGTCTGCAAGCTTACATGCATGCTCATGTGTTCTCTTTGAGTTTCAGTCTTGGAGGGGGTTTATCCTGAAGGGACTTGATTGCTTGCCTTGATGGCTCTCCAGTGAACAACTTGCTTGTTCAGCCTATTTTCTTGCTATGAATTTTAAATCTTACTTTGAAAATGTTGTTGTTGTTGAGTGCCATTGAGTTGATTCCAACTCACAGTGATCCTGTATAGTGTTTCTAAGAAGTAACTAGTGGGTTTAAATAGCCAACCTTGTGACTCGCAACCCAGTGCTTACCCTACAGCACCATACCAGGAGTCCACTTTGAAAATGGAAGACAGTCAAACCTGTGAAAGCCAGAACCTGTATAAGGGTGAAACTTTTCAGAGATAGAAAATTAAAATATTTTCCACCAATAGAGAGTTATAGAAAAGTGGTAAGACTGCACTCTGTCAAAGGCAGAAAACTTGTGAGATCCAGAAAGACAAGACAATCCTGACAAGTTTCACCTCTCACAGGTTGCACGGTATTATTTTTTTCTCTTTAAATTTTTGCTATACAAGTCCTACTTCCACCCTTCTCCCAGGTGGATGCTTTGTATTAACTAGAAAGAAGTTTACGCATCTGAAAATTTTAAAAGAAAAGCATATTGTTGTTATTGTTAGGTGCTGTGAGTTGGCTCTGACTCATAGTGACTCTATGCACAATAGACTAAAACGCTGCCAGGTCCTGCACCAACCTCACAATTATTGCTATTCTTGAGCCCATTGCTGATGCCACTGTGCCAATCCATCTACTATAGATTTTAACCTCATCTAAACTTCCAGGATCCAGAGTCCTGCTCCTCTTACTGTTCTATAGGAAATAAACTTAGCAATCCGATAAATCAATCATGTCTTGACATAAAAAGGCATATTTATACATTTAATCATCACAACAAGCCTATGACAGAGGTACTCTTTCTCTCCATTTTACAAATGAGGAAATTACAGCATAGTGAGGTTATGAAATGTAAGTGGCAGGATATTTAAATCACAACATCCTGAAGATGAAATACCATACACAAAAGGAATGAATTTATTGTTGCTGTCAAGTGCGTTCAAGTCTGTTGCGGCTCATAGCAATCCTGTATAGGGTTTCCGAGGAAGAGCTGGTTGGTGGTTGTGAACTACAGACTTTGTAGTTCCCAGTCCAGTTCTGATCCTACAGATCCACACCAGGAGTCCCAAAGGAATGGATAGCTAATAGTAAAATCTCAAATCGACTGGCTTATTTTCATAGCCACAGAGCCAACCACGTACCACCTAACCTTTTTTGAACATTCTTTCTGAAAGAAATTTCCATTCTAGGGTCTTCTGAGGTTCTTGATTGGAAATCCAAGCCTTATTAAGCATCCTGGTAAAATGCAAAGCTCTTCTGAAGTGGCTCCAATAACGAATACCACACCATGGGCTTTCTCTTGCTCATTACTCTGGCCTTTCATTAGGGGTCAAACCTTAATGATGACCATTTTATTGTGGAAACAAAAAGCTCTAACAGCTTGCAAGTCTCAATGTGGCTTTTCCATCTTTTTTTTTTTCTGGTGGGACTTATTTAGAGGCATAAATATGAAAAACACATATCACATATGATGATCTACAATTATTAAAATTAAATAAGAGAAAATCTTTGGCATTCACTTTCATTTTCTTATTCAGAAGAGACATCCCATTCTACTGATTGCAATATAAATAAGTTTGGAATAATGATTGTGATATTACATTAAACTAATGGATTCAATCTCATAAGTCATTTTTATGGATAAAGTTTAAAATACTGCATTAATTTCCAACAGAATACATTTGCAGTTTGTTCCAGGGAAACAGATTACTGCATGTAATGTCAACATTTATTTTATTTGGTGTTATTTACCTGATCCCAATTTCCTAGCTAATACCACCAGGTGTGTAATGAATAATGCACTGTGTGAAATGTACACGGCACAAAAAATGCCTTATATATAATGGAGTTATTGGTATGTTCATCACCTAATAAGATAATTTGTATTTTCTCCCTGCCTCTCACCCTGTCGCACTATTTTTTATAAATCTGGAAGAAATATTTCAAGGTGGGTTGTTCAAAGTAAGCAACTTTTAAAAAATGTAATTCAGTGCTTAGCTACCTCTTTTTAAAAAAAACTTTTATTGTGAATTGAGAAAAGATTTTCAGAGCAGATTATCAGTTTTACATTCAGCAAATCACATATTTTGCTTCATTACAATGATTGCAATCCCTTCCATGTACCATCAATTAACAGTATTTACCTCCATCCACATCTACTATTGCATTCTTCCCTGTCTCCCACAACCTTCATCTGTAAAAAGTTAAGGGAAGGTTTTCTTAATAAAAGAAACAATCTATGATGACTACAGGGTAGGGGAAGGGAAAGTTATTCACGGGCTAGAGGCTAGACACATCCTAACATGGGTGACAGAACAGGCAATACACAAGAAGAGGGAGGTTAGCAGAGGAAAGATGAAGGTTGTTGTTGATAAGTGCCCTTGAGTCAGTTTCTACTCATAGAAACCCTACATAGAGTTTCCAAGGAGAAGGTGGTGAATTTGATTGCTGTCATTTTGCTGTGTGTTTTTTGGGTGTGGTGCTGCTGGTTTCTTTGTTCCACATAATTTTCTGCACTGAATTCGTTTTGTTTGTGAGTTTTCTTTTCACTTTCATTTCTGTTGCATAACATTTATTAAATATTTTTTTTTATTTTTCTCTTTTTTTCATTTTTATGTACAGGTTATTAATTTTTAGGGTAAATTACATGTTGCCCTGCAACTCAATTAAATTTTTTCCCTATTTAAAACAGTCTGTTTTATCTTAAAATCTACTTGACTTCCTTGCCATTTGGAAGTTCTGTATCTGTATTATTCCTTCTTTTTGCTTTGTAGTTGATTTCACTACACTATAGATAATTTTATATACCTGGTTCCCTGTTTTCAGTCTTTTAGGTTTGTTATATTTCTATATATGGATTGCTAAATTACATAAAAGACAACTATACACATGGACCTCACCAGATGGAATACACAGAAACTAAATCGACTCCATATGTTGTAAACAGACAGTGGAAAACTCTATATCATCAGCCAAAACAAGGCCAGGGGCAGACTGTGGAACCAACCATCAGTTACTCCTATGCAAATTCAGGCTGAAACTGAAGAAAATGAAAACAAGTCCACAAGAGACAAAATATGTCTTGACTATGTCCCACTTTAGAGATCATCTCAAGAACAGATTTGATGCATTAGACACTAAAGAATGAAGACCAGAAGAATTGTGGGATGACATCAAGAACATCACCCAGGAAGAAAGCAAAAGGTCATTGAGAAGAGAAGAAAAAGACAAAAATGGATGTCAGAAGAGACTCTGAAACTTGCTCTTCAGCGTAGAGATGCTAAAGCAAATGGAAGAAGTGAGGAAGCACAAGGGCTGAACAGAAAATGCCAAAGGTCAGCTAGAGAAAACAAAATCAAATATAGAAAAATGTACAAAGATCTGAAATCAGAAAACCAAAAGTGAAGAATACACTCAACATTTCTCAAACTGAGGGAACTGAAGAAAAAAAAAATCAAACCTCAACTTGCAGCATTGAAGGATTCTATGGACAAAATACTGTATGATGAAGAAGGCATTCAAAGAAGATGGAAGGAATACACAGAGTCACTGTACCAAAAAGAAGTGGTCGATGTTCAACCATTTCAAGAGAGAGCATATGACGTAGAGCTAATGATCCTGAAGGAAGAGGTCCATGGTGCATTGAAGTCATTGGCAAAGAACAAGGCACTGGGAACTGATGGACTACAAATTGAAATCTTTCAACAAAGTGATGTGGCACTGTAAACACTCACTCATCTATGCCAAGAAATTTGGAAGACAACCACCTGGCCAACAGATTACACATCTGTAGTTGTGCCCATTCCAAAGAGAGGTGACCCAGAAGAATGTGGAATTCATAGGACAATATCATTGATATCCCATGCAAGTAAAGTTTTGCTAAAGGCAATACAGAAGCGGTTGCAACCATACATTGACAGAGAACTTCAAGGCAATTTCAGAAGAGGATGTGGAATGAGGGATATCATTACTGACATCAGATGGATCTTGGCTGAAAGCAGAGAATACCAGAAAGATGTGTAGTTGTGCTTTATTGACTATGCAAAGGCTTTTGATTGTGTGGATGATGACAAGCTATGGACAACATTGTGAAGTATGAGTATTCCGGAACACTTAATTATGCTCATGAGGACTCTGTCTTTTTCCACAGACAAAGAGGCCATTGTTCAAAAAGAACAAGGGAACTTCAAATGGTTTAAAATTAGAAAATGTATGCACAAGGGTTGTATTCTTTCACCACACTTATTCAATCTGTATGCTAAACAATAATCTGAGAAGATGGATTATGTGAAGAAAAACGTGTGGCATCAGGATTGGAGGAAGGCTCATTAATAACCTGTGATATGCAGATTATACAACCTTGCTTGCTGAAAGTGAAGTAGACTTAAAATACTGATGAAGCTCAAAGACTAAAACCTTCGGTATGGGTTGCACCTTAACGTAAAGAAAACAAAAATCCTCACCACTGAACCAATATACAACATCTATATAAATGGAGAAAAGAATGAAGTTGTCAAAGACTTCATTTTGCTTGGATCAACCAACAATGCTCATGGAAGCAGCAGTCAAGAAACCAAAAGATGTATTGAATTGGGTAAATCTGGTGCACAAGACCTCTTTAAAGTGTTGAAGAGCAAAGATGTCAGTTTTAGGACTAAGGTGCACCTACCCCAAGCCATGCTATTTTCAATAGCCTCATATGCATGCAAAAGTTGAATAGTGAATAAGGAAAGCCGCAGAAGAATTGATGCATTTGAGTTATGGTGTTGGAGAAGAATATTGAAAGTACCATGGACTGCCAAAAGAAAAAACAGATCTGTGTTGGAAGAAGTACAGCCAGAGTGCTCCTTGGAAGCCAGGATGGCCAGACTTCATCTCTCATACTTCAGACGTATTGTCAGGAGGGACCAGTCCCTGGAGAAGGATATCATGTTTGTTAAAATGGGTCAGAGAAAAAGAAGAAGATCCCCAGCGAGATGGATTGGCACAGTGGCAGCATCAATGGGTTCAAACATAGAACAATTATGAGGTTGGCCCAGGACTGTGTATTATTATTTCATTCTGTTGTGCAATTGGTCACTGATTTGATGCCAACTTGATGTCATCTAACAACAACATATATGGATTGAGTTCTTGGTGGTGTTATTATGTATGGTAATGTCAGGCTGTTGTCTTCTATTGTTGGTTCTCAGTCCAAAGAACACCTTTCAGATATTTTTGTAATGGTAGTTTAGTCATTAAAATTCCTTTAATTTCATTTTATCAGGAAGCGATTTAATTTCACCATCATATTTGAGGGATAGCGTTGCTTGGTATATGATTCTTGGTTGGCAATTTATTTCTTTCAGAGTTGTATATATGTTGTTCCATTGTCTTCTTTCCTGCTGAGAAATTATAGTTTAGTTTTATTGATTCTCCTTTGTAGGTAATTTTTCATTTTTCCTGAGCTGTTCTCAGGATTCTTTCCTTGTCTTTGGTTTTGGAAAGTTTGATTATGATATGTCTTGGTGATTTTCTTTTGGGATCTATCCTGTTTGGGGTTCATTCTGCTTCTTGTATGCTTATCTTGTCATTCATGATGTTAGGGCAGTTTTCTTCCAATAACTCTTTGACAATTTTCTCTGTGTTTTTTATTGTCTTCCTGTTCTTGAATTCTGATCACTTGTAAGATGTTCTTCTTCATGGTGTCCCACATAATTCTTAGGTTTTCTTCAGATTTTTCCATTCTTTTTCTCAATGTTCTTCTAGCATACTAGTATTGAGAGATTTATCTTCAAGCTCACTAATTCAGACTCCCATTGCTTCAAATCTACTCTTTTGCCCTTTCAATGTATTGTCCATTTCTGAAATCTTAGTATTAATCTTATGAATTTCTAATTGCTGGTTTTGTATTGTTTTAAATTTTTCATTTATTTTGTCTGTTTGATCTTGTAGTGTTTTCTTGAATTCTTCTAAATTTTTTCTATGTTTTCCTCGATCTTTCTGTCAATTGTTTGAAGGTACCTAAATATAATTCTTTTGAATTCTTTTTCAGTTAGTTTCATTACTTTTTCTTCTTTAGAAAGGTTTTCTGGGTGTGCATTTTGGTCATTTGTTTGATCTATTCTCTCTCTCTCTCTCTTTTTTTTTTTTTTTTTGGATCTATTCTCTCTTGTTTCTTCATGTGAGCTAAAATTGTTGTCTCTGGGTCATTGTGGGGCTGTCATATTTATATTTAATTGATTGTATGCTGGTGTGTTCTTAGACTCTCAGCAACTGTGTCCTGTGGGTGCAGTTATAGAATGGAGGCTTGTACACTATCCTCATTCTCCATTTGTGCCCCTCAGTTTAGGGTGGCTTTGGCTGGTGTTGGCTGCTGTCTATTGTTGAACAAGTGGCATAAGAGCTGGTATTGGCTCTTGCCCAGTGAATGGAGCTACAGATGGTATGGTTATGGCAGGCCTATATGGGCATGGTTGCTTTCTCCTGTTGAGTGGGAAAGAGAAAGCCCCTCACACACATACACAAGAAAACAAAGCATAATAAACAAACAAGAAACCAAAAATGAAGAGAGAAAATAATAAACAGAAAAAATAAATAAAAACATGCAAAAACTGGGGAAAATAATATATTAAGTATAAAGACAAGAGGGACAAGGAAATGGAGCTATAGAAGAGAAAAATAAGAGAGAAAATAAAAGGAAGAAAAAATTTAATTACTTAGAAAGCCAGGGAGAAGGCAGTTGAAAGGAGAACAAGAGAGTAGTAAAGAAAGATGGGGGGGTGGGGGAAGAAGAAGAGGGGAGACGATAAACAGAAGAAAAGAACGAAGAACATAAGTTGAGATAGATAGGATAAAATGCAAGGGAATGGAAAGAGAAGTATAAAGATGAGAACGTTCTGGCACTATATTTGACAATACTCTAATTTTATTCATCATGTTTCAATATTCAATATTTTGGTGCTAGCTGATAGTGTTTCACTGCTATTCATAAGGTTTTCAGGGGCTTAACATTCTAAAGTAGTCTGCCTCTCCCTCTTCCAAGTATTCAGGATGTTCAGCTGAAACCTATCCTTCATGGTGGCCCTGCAAGTATTAAAAATACTAATGGCATAGCTTTCAGCATCACAGCAACCACAAAAAACTACAGTGTGACAAACTGGCAGATGAGTGGTAGTGCCTTGGCTTAGTTCTTTTTTTTTTTTTTTTTATTTTTTTTTGTGAATTGAGTGAAAGTTTACAGGGCAGATCATCAGCTTTACATTCAAGAAATCATACACCTTATTTCATTACTATGATTATAATCCCCTCTATGTACTATCAGTTAATAGTGTTTCTCTCTATTCACTTTAGGTTGTTGTTTTTGTTTTTGTTTTTTAAAAAAACACTCAGGCATATATAATAATTTACACCACCAAATGGCACATTCTGCAAGTCTGCCTCCAGGCTGCCAGCTCTTAGTCCCTCTCTTCCCATAAATCTAGAGTCCTCAGCTGCTTCCTCTCTCCATGTCCCCATCTCTGCCTCCATCTCTGGTGTTGCTGCTTCTCTGGATAAGGTCTCACATTCCACTGGTGCTCTTTTCCCTTGATGGTCCTAGGGTCCTTTGTTTCTGTACTGTAAGATTAACTACTCCCCCATTTTTGTTACAAAACTTCTACCTTTACAGTTGTGACCATCACAATTAGTCATGATAACAATAACTCATTATTGAATCATAAGAATCTTATCCCCATCTCTTTTCACCAGACCCATCTACACAAGATGAAAACTATTCAGTGGGGACTCTCTTCTGCTCACACTCTTAAACTAAACTGCCTCTTGAAACCTTTATCACCCCTTTATTGCCCCTTCATATTAGGTAGCCAATGTCTAAGTTGGGCTTAGTCTTTTTGATATTCTTAATATCTCACTCAATGTCTCATGCATCAGTCCCCTTCTCTGTAATTTCTCCTGCCTTGATCTAGGTCAGACCACCACCATCTCTCCTCTGGAATACCATAACAGTCTCCTGATTGGGTTTTCTGGCTCTATGTTAGCTTCCCTCCAATCTTTCTAATACATGCTGCTAAAGTGATCTTTCAGAAATCTTAATATGATGGATCCTCCCCCTGCTTAAAGACTGTGATAGTCATTGGTGGTGGTGGAGATTGTGTATCATCAAGTCAGTTCTGACTCTGGAGACCGTGTATAGGGTTTCTGAGGGAAACCTATCTTTAAGGGAACAGAAAGCCTCAGTTTTCCCCTATGGAGCAACTGGTAGATTCAAACTATTGACCTGTGATTTAGCAGCCCAACTCATAACCCACTATGCTACCAGAGCTTCTGGTAGTGATTAGTGATGTTCATCTAACTCTCCTAGATATATTTTTAGGCACATGAAGTTAGACGTGGGCATGTGATTTGATTTAACCAATGAAATGTGGGCAGAAGTGATGTGTGATATCTCTGGGCTTTAAAAACCTATGTACAATTTGCCCCATTCCGTGTCCTTCAGTCACCCAGTGGTGACTGCTCTTTTGGTGTAGGGCCAAGAATGAGAAGCCCCCAGATTACTCACAATGGACATGTAGCATGAGTCAGAAATAAACCTTGTGGCTTTAAATCACTTAGGATTTGGACGTTGTACTACAACCTAAAGGAGCTCTGGTAGTGTACTGATAACAAATCGGGCTTTTAACCTCAGGGTCAGCAGTTCGAAACTACCAGCTGTTCCATGGGAGAAAGATGAGGCATTCTGCTCCCGTAAAGATTTACAGCCTCAGAAACCCTATAGAGGGTAGCTATGAGTCAGAACCGACTCCACAGCACACTAGCACTACAACCTAATAAAGCAAGGTTAAGTTCAAGCTCCTTATCAAAATATCGGTTTTTTTTCTGATATCTGACCTCTACTTTCCAAGCTCTATGCAAACTGTTTTTCTCCCCTAACTCTACAGTTCAACTTCAAACAACTGTCCTTTTTTTCTTTCTTTTTAACTTTTTATTGTGAATTGGGTGAAGGCTTACACAGAAAATTCGTTTTAACTAAGCCACGTGGGTGAATTTAGTTCTGGCCTGAAGGGCTACTGAAGTCCACAGTCTTAGGGATTTGTTTCACCAGTCGCTAACAAATCAGTAAGCCTGGTCTTTTTTTTATGATTTTAAATTTTGTTGCACATTTTTCTCCAACTCTACCCAGGATCTAATGTAATCCCACTCAGAGCAGTTGGTTGTGGTAGCACTATCGGTAAGCTACTGATCTTGATGTGTGACTTACTCTTCCACTTCTGCTTCAAGCTCAGCATGTCCAAAAACCATTCTTGTGGGAAATAATCTTTCCCTCCTTAGAGTCCAATAACATTTTATCTGCACTACTTTCCTACTTCTATCAGAGTTTCCTATAAATATGCATATCATCTCCTCTGCATGCCTAAAATTTTCTTCATGTAAGGATTTGGGTCTAAATCATCTTTATATATACCTACAATATTTAGAACAACATCCTTCATCATGATGTAGTCGTTGTTTTTAGCTGCCATTGAACAGCCCCTCTATTCATGGCAACCCCATGAACAATGTTATGAAACTCTGCCTGGTCTTATGCCATCTCCTTGATGGATTATGGATTTGACCATTGTGACTCATAGGGTTTTCATTGGCTGGTTTTGGGAAGTAAATCACCAGGTCTTTCTTTCTAGTCTGTATTAGTTTTGAGGCTTCATTGAAACCTGTTGCATCATATAGTAATCCATCAAGCTACTGCTCAAATATTTGTCAATTAAATGGACTGTTTTTGAAATGTAGTATGAAGGTAAGTCAAAAAATATTGCTACAAGGGTTCCAGTTCATAGAAGCACGGATTTATTCCAAATAAAATGTGTTTAAACATGTCTCTGAGACCGGCTACAAACAAGTTCTCTCAGTAATACGCTTGTCGTCATAGCCTCCTTGTTGTATGTCATTGAGTCAGTTCTGACTCACAGTGACCCTCCGAGAGCAGCTGGTGGATTTGAACTGCCAACCTCCAGATGCTTATCTTACAGAGCCACACCAGGACTCACAGTGCCCAGTGCTTATCTTACAGTGCCACACCAGGACTCACCTAGCCTCCTTATTGTTGTTGTTAAGTGCCATTGAGTCAGTTCTGACTCATAGAGACCCTGTATAGGGTTTCCAAGGAGCAGCTGGTGGGTTTGAACTGATGACCTTGTGGTTAAGTGTCTTTAAAAATAGATCCAACCAAACCAGTGGCTTCTGAGAGAATCTGCTGGACCAGTTGCATTCAAGGTAGAGAGGTCAACTCAGAAGGTTTATGGCGACTGTTTTTGGATAGATTTTTTTTTTTTTTTTAATGAAATAGGGCAACCATGAGTGCTTATTGTGAAGAAATTTTAAGAAAATTGAAAACTACATTGGTGAGAAGAAATGTCAGGAAAATTGCACTAAAGGAACTTTTTGTCCATCACAACAATGCACCAGCTCATTCTTCTAGGGTAGCAAAGGCTTTCCTAGGAGAGTTTTCTTTTAGGAAATTTTACCCCATCCACCCTACAGCCCTGATCTTGTCCCTTCAGGCTTTATTTTTTTTCCCCAAACTCAAAGACTATTGAAAAAGAACGCTATTTGAATCCCTTGAGGATGCCAAAGCTGCCCTTTTGAAGTGGTATAAATCAGAGTGCTGAATGCTTTGGGGAAAGGGTTGGATAGATGAAAACACTGCCTTCAAAAGTAAATCAATCTAGATGGAGGATATGTTAAGAAAATGGCTTCATATTTTATATTTTTGTTTAATAGAGGTTTCTATAATTTTTTTTGTAACAATACCTTTTGACTCATCCTCGTATGTATATCAATGTAACCAAATAAATATAGGTAGAGGCAGAAATGAGTTACGTCTACACAAACGATGAGTACTAGTTCATCCAGTCAAAATATCCACAGATAAAAATGTTGGTGTTCAGAAGTGTTCACAATTTTCCTAAGGTTACTCAGTTCATGGGTGAAGGACTTAAAAGAAAGTCCAGAAGAAAGCCCAAACACTTAATCAATTCCTCTAAATGTAGTCTTTTATAAAGTCTTGTAAGCATCAAATTGCTTGTGGATTTTTTCCAAATATTTCAAGAGATTGTCAGTAAACATTTAGACATAAGAAACTGAGGACGTGAAAGTATTCCCACAAAAATACAAGAATTTGAAAGAGGATATTTGTATATGGGTATTTCTCATTGCTGCAAACACACCTATGAATATGGCAGAGCATACACATGGGGGTAAATGATGAAAACCTCTTAGATATTATCCAACATCTTATGAGTTGCTGGGCCTGGAGACTCAGGCACATAATCTCAGGGGACACAATGATCAATTAGCATAGTTCACAAAGACAATGTTCTACATCCTACTTTGGTGAGTAGCATCTGGAATCTTAAAAACTTATGAGAAGTTATCTAAGGTGCCACTATTGATCTCTCCATATATGGAAAAAGGAAGAGTGATATAAATTTGAAGATGTCTGGAATCAACTAGTTCAATGGACCAAAGGAACATGTGAACATCAGTCACCATGACTCTGGGGCCAGAAGAACTAGATAGTGGGCAGCTACCACCATCAACTGCTCTGAAAAGGATCACATTAGAAGGTCCCAGATAGAGTGGCAGAAAATGTGGGACAAAACTCAAAATTATAGAAAAAATGGCCAGACTTACTGATCATAAAGAGACTGGAGGAACCCACAGTTCAAATCTGGAATGGAACTTATCCTCATGGACCAATTTTAACTAAACAGTAGATGGGTATATAGGGGGAATAGCAACACTAGTAAGGTATGCTCACCATGGAATGGTCAGTCATCCAAGATCAAAAGGGCATCATTTACCTAAAACAAAGTTGAGAAGGGATGGAAAGGAGGGTAGAATGTAAATAAGAACCACAGGGAGGAAGTGGGGAAACTGTTGTCACATGGATGGGATTGCAATCATTGAAATGAAACAAAGTGTATAATTTGTTGAATGTAAAACTGATGGTTTTGTCTGTAAACCTTTACTCAATTAACAATAAAAGGTTTAAAAAAAAAAAAAAGAAAAAGAAAGAAAGAAACTGAGGATTCTAAAGAGAAAGGGAAAATAAAGTGGAGGGCAGAGTAGACGTACATTCTGGCAGCTCGGTCTTAGGAAAGGAAAAACAACTACATTTGCCATCTAATATGGAACTAAACTAAGAATGTGATTTCCTGGCATGAAGCTCTGTGGTGACACCAGGATAAGAGAGTTCAGTGTCTTAGGAGCCTTGGTAGTGCAATGATTAAGTGCTTGGCTGCTACCTAAAGATTATCAGTTCAAACCCACCCAGCAGCTCCATGGGAGACAAACATGGCTCCCACAAAGAATGGTGGTGGTGGTATGACATGGAGTTGGTTCCCACTCATAGCGACCCTGCATAGGGTTTCTGAGGCTGTAAATCTTTATGGGAGTAGAAAGCCTCATCTTTTTCATGCAGAACAGTTGGCAGTTTTGAACTGTTGACCTTGAGGTTGGCAGCCCAACTCATAACCACTACGCTACCCTAAAAAGATTGCAGCATGCAAACCCTATGGGGCAGTTCTACTCTTTCACATAGGGTCACTGTGAGTCAAAATCAACTTGCCATTACCCAATAACAACAATCCTAGGCAAAGGATTTGAGAATCTTCCAGGTACCTATATAAAGCCAATAAAAAATTAGATGTTTTCCTAGCTCAGGAATCCAAACTGATTTGACTAAAGCTGAAGATTCCTGCCCTAGATTTACCATCTGTGGTAGATGGTTTCAGTAACAATCCCCAATAATCACACCTCCCTTTATCATCTCTTTTGTGTGGTTCCCTACCATATTGCCTCTGGGATTGACCATGTAATTTGCAATAGAATATCAGTAAATGTTTGAAAATTATTTATCAGTGGAACTATTCCTATTGAAACCTACTTGCCATGTGAAGATACCCAGGCTACTCTGCTGGAGACACATGGCACAACTGACTTCCAGAAAGCAAGCACCAGACATGTGAATGAGATTACTTTAGAACACCCAGTCCTGGTCTGACACTGTCGGATAAGCACTGGACCATAAGCCACAAAGTTAGCTGTTCAAACCCACCAGTTGCTCCTCAGAAACCCTGCACAGGGTCATAGAATTGACTCGATGGCACTTAATAACAACAGTCCCAGTCAAGTCACCAGATGAGCACAGCCCCTTGAGTGACTCTAAGTGAAACCCAAAGAATTGTGAATTTATATAAAATGGGATGGTTGGTTATTCAGCCAAGCTAACAGAGACATTGCCTGACTATTGTTGTTGTTAAATGCCATAGAGTCAGTTCCAACCCATAGCGACCCTGTATAGGGTTTCCAAGGAGCATCTGGTGAGCTTGAACTGCTAACCTTGCAGTTCAAATGGATTTGCAGTCTGGCATATTAACCCACAGTACCACACCCGGACTCCTATTGCCTGACTTTGTTGTTATTGTTAAGTGCCATCGAGTCGGTTCCGATCCATAGCAACCCTGTATAGGGTTTCAAGCTGGTGAGCTTGAACTACTGACCTTGCAGTTCAAACGGCTTTGCAGTCTGACGCATTAACCCACAGTGCCACACCAGGACTCCTAGTCATTGTCTGACTAGGAGTGGGCAAATTGCTCCTCCAGGTTCCTAAACTGTCCATACTGAAGAGAAAGTTCATGGTGTGTAAAATCTGGATACTTCATATCTGGGAGAGTATCATTCATTCACTTTTCAAGAAAATTGTTGTTGTTGCTGTTAAGTACCATCAATTTGGTTCTGATGCAAAGTGACCCTATTCTATGAATGAAAACACTGCCTGGTCCTGTGCCATCCTCACAAGAAAAGTTTATAAACATAAGCCCAATTCACTCAAAATACACTTTGCCTATTTGGAAAACTTTAACTAACTGCTCACACTACCTGGTTCTAACCAGGTTCTAGATTTTTACCGTTTTAGAGAGATGAAAAGCTATTTTCAAAGACTTTTACTTTATGACTAATTGCTGCAATCTCCTTTAGAAGGCAAATAAATATTTAATGCCTACATGGATTCAATTTTTTTGTGCCTTTTCACCTCCTATCCCCCTAATTATAAAAAGGAGTAAATCTTACTTGCTAAAGAATTACATTTCTGAGGTCATCCTTTAAACTTCCAGCTAAAATAATTCACACTCTACCTCTTTCATGTTTAAAGGGTGCACATTTCTCAATGTCTTCAAGGAGGTGACACGGCTAATGTTTCTTAAATCCACAATTCAACAAAGGCATCTGTGGCTTTCTAGGAAGACAAGATTCCATTTCTAACCACCTAAAGAAAAGATAGCTTTTCTGCACCATAAAGATTCAGAATCCCTTGTATCAAGTGTCTTTGAGGTTTGGCAATTCTTTGACAACTCTACTTTTCTTTGCTCAAGAAAATCTGATGCTCTAATAAACCAGTCAAGTGAAATTTCCCACAGAATATAATCTTTAATGGCCGTAGAATTAAGTTAGAAGGACAAAAATGTGGCTTTTATCCTGCATATCTAGGATCTTTTATTGGAATTGTAAAGGTTTTGTTTCACTATTATTTTTAAAGAAAACAGCTTTTCATAAGCTCAGGCTTTCTCTGCCTGGGATCATTAACTCAATTGATTTGTGCTTTTTGTCAATGAGGCTATCATCTTGACAGATTCAGTCCCAGTATGGGCTAGCTGTCTTTCCATAGGCATGGATTGTATCCTTAACTCCAGCCTCAAACTGACCCCTAACCTTGGCTAGGTTCCCTGGCCCTCAGGAATGAAAAGTGATATGATAGCTGCATCTGTGCTAACATTCCCACCACGGGAACAATTCAGTCTCTATTTACAGACGTCTCTGTTTACATGAGCCTTGTGTTAACCCACACAAGTTTTATTTGTATCAAAAGGGCATAACTTGAATTGAGGGTTCTGGCATGCAAAACCTAAAATACATATAGAGCACATTTACAGTGTCATACAGTAAAATGATGAGCTGCTATAATAAATCACGCAAACAATGCATTCATTTAAAAACCAGAAGTTGTTATATCCTCATATTTGTGAGGTCAATACATGGTTAAGGTAAGCAAGGCAGCTCTGCTCGATGATCAATCAGAATCCAGATTCCTTTCATGGAATTGTCCCTTCATTCCACAGATCATGGATGTCATCTACAAGGTCAAAGGTTGTCATGGCTTCCAGTGTGGAGGAGGCACACTCATGCTTTTAAGGTCTGAAAGTGGTACACAGCACATCTATTCACATTCCACTGGGGAGAACTTAGTCAGATGGCTAGATCCACTGCAAAGGGGATTGCAATGCTTGTATCCATGCACCATATTCCCACGAAAAAAGGCAGACATTATTCATATAGCAATCTTTGCAGCAGACAGAAAATCAAGACCATCCTTGTTTTTCTGTTTGCATACTCAAAAGAAACCACTGAAAAGAAAAGATGTCTAGCACAAGTTCTGTGAGTGCGTGTAACTTTTCAAGCTCATACCCATCACCCAACAAAAGTCACAAGTTAGAGGAGAACAAACAAGATGGCGGATCGGGTGGACGTATAGCAGAGAGCTCCGCCAACAACAACATAGAATACCTGACCAAGCAGGTTCAGGGGATGGTCCCACAACTCTGAACCACATATAAAGGAATACTTTGAAGGTTGGAAGGCTCACAGCTGGGGGAATTTGT
>NW_006408569.1:15733966-15753656 GCF_000296735.1 Chrysochloris asiatica | reverse complement strand
TCTTGTTCATATGGTATCTCTTGAAATGGTTGAACATTAGATAGAACATTAGATAGAACCTCGGATATACAAGTGTGGGTATTCTTTTTTTCTGTTATCTGCTCATTGGTCTCTCACTGTCTGTGCACCTCCATTCTGATGACTAGAGGGGATGCCTGAGGGAATGGACACCCCACCCCCTCCATGTGCACAGATCTCCTCGAATTTTAAAGTGACAGTTTCCATTTAAAACCAAATGGCCACCACTTGTCCGTCTGTTTGTCATACTGTGGTGGCTTGTAAGTTGCTGTGATTCTGAAAGATATGCCACCATGGTGGACAGGTTTCCGGTGAGCTTCCAGACAAAGACAGACTAGGAAGAAAGAGTGAGGAAGACCCCCAACGAGATGGATTGGCCAAGTGGCAGCATCAATGGACTCAAGTGTGGCAACAGTAATGAGGCTTGCCTAGGATCGGGCAGTGTTTTGTTCTACTGTACATAAGGTCGCTGTGGGTCGGTACCGACTCCATGGCACCCAACAACAACAAGATTCGTATTATTCAGTAGTGAATAATTGTTATCACGACTGTCACAATTGTAAAGGTAGAAGTTTTGTAACAAAAACAGGGGAGTGGTTAATCTTACAGTCCAGAAACAGAGGACACTAGGACCAACAAGGGAGAAGAGCACAAGCAGAATGCGGGATCTTATCCAGAGAAGCAGCGACACCAGAGATGGAGGCAGAGATGGGGACATGGAGATAGGGAGTGGCTGAGGACTTTATATTCATGGGAAGACAGAGATTGAGAGCCGGCAGCCAGGAGGCAGACTTGCAGAATGTGCCCTTTGGAGGCATAAATTATTATATATGCCTGAGTGTTTGGGGTTTTGTTTTTTGTTTCTTGTGTGTGTTTTTAATCTAAAGTGAATACAGAGAAATGCTGTTAACTAATGGTACATGGAGGAGATTATAATCATTGTAATGAAACAAGGTGTATGATTTGTTGAATGTAAAACTGAGGATCTGCCCTGTAAACTTTCACTCAATCCACAATAAAAACCTTAAAATAAATAAATAAATAAAAAGGATATAACCTGGCACACACCTTTCCTCATTTTAAACCATTCTGTATCTCCTTGTTCTGTTCTAGTAACTGCTTTTTTTAATCTATATACAGGTTCTTCATAAGCACAATTAAAAGTATTCTGGAATACCCATTCTTCCCAATGTTGTCCATAGTTTGTTATGATCCACACAATCAAAAACCTTTGCATAGTCAATAAATTACAAGTAAACATCTTTCTGGTATTCTCTGCTTTCAGCCAAGATCCATCTGACGTCCACAGTGCTATCACTAGCTCCACGTCCTCTTCTGAATCAGGTTTGAATTTCTGGCAGTTCCCTGTCAATGCAACCATTTTTTAAAATTATCTCTAGAAAAAAAAAATTACTTGCATATGATATTAATGATATTGTCTGATCCTTTCAGCATTCCGCTTGGTTACCTCTCTTTTGAATGGACACATTCAATTAATATGCCAGGTATAGATGAGTGAGCATCTGCAGTGCTGCATCAGTTTGTTGAAAGATTTCCATTTGTATTCTGTCAGTTCCTGGAGCCTTGTTTTTCGCCAATGCCTTCAGTGAAGCTTAGACTTCTTCCTTTGGTACCATTAGTTCTTGATCATATGCTACTTCTTGAAACCAACCATTCATTTTGGTACAGTGACTATTTATTCCTTCCATCTTCTTCTTTTTTTAAATTTCTATGTTTTCATTTATTATTGCTATTTAGTTACAGAAAAGATTAATACTCTCCACGATTTGTAATGTTAGCATATGCCATATATAAATATAAGAATTTTATTTGAAAAAAAAAAAAGAAAACCATGATGGAACAACCAAATAGGGTGCCCCTTGTGGCAAAAAAATAAAGGAAAATCAATCAAGAATTTCTTCCATATAAAGACCTCTGATCTGTATTATTTTATTTTTTAAAATATATAAAACCTTAATATTAGAAGAAAAAAATAGTAAAGAACAATAAAGCAGACAAGAATAAGCAAATGCTTTATACAGATGCTCTGCATACATACTATATATGTATTACTGAATTACAATCAAAATATGTATGTATTGTAGTCAATTGTCATCTAGTTAGAAATCATAACATCCAATCAAGTATGACTGGACCAACATTTTCTCAGTCTTCAATTATATGTCAAATTAAAGTTGTGTAGCAGTCACTTCTGGTCAGCAGTATCATGATAAATGTTTGACAAGATATAATTTTTCTCCTTGTTCACTTGTAAAAATTGGTACCTTTTTGTAATGTTCTACAAGTTCTTCCGTGGTGCTGAATTTACGCTGCCCAATGCTTGTTTTTCCCTTGTGCTTTTAGTGATAAGGAGAAATCATTTGGTGAAAATTCACTATCACAAATGAGGAAATCCCCTTCATGCTCTCTTTCATTCAGTGCTATTTCTGCTTGCTGCCTGGTGACTTTACCATAATATAATACCATGGATTTCCAGAAAACTTCCTGGTGAGTGAAGGCCTAATGTAGTCACACTGTAGAGATGATGGCTCCAAACCTGAGGTTAATGGATTATTCTGCATAATGTTAACATAGTTTTTTTGGTACCAGACCAACCATTCCATTGATCTTCCTGCACTTCCACCATTCAGGGTCATTTTCTGGTTTTTCAATAACATCCATTACATTTCCTTTCTCAAAATTAAGTTCTTCTGTACAAATAAAATACATCCATTTGACAAGTAGAGAAAGAAAAGTCATCAATTCAACGCCAGATAAGCTTCTGATTTTTATATTGTTTGCATCCTCTTGCCCTCAATAAAAATTCCTTTTCTAATACCTTAAAAAGAAAAAATTAAGTTATTCATCAATGGATGAGCTGAATGGGTAAAGAGCCTGTACCACATGCAACACTTGCCCAGTATTTAGGTTTTTGACAACAGCTAATTTTTCTGACAGCCTACCCACATGGTCACCCAAAGGACTATCACCTTCTTCAGTTACATAGTTTGATGGGACCCATCCAACTTGTCCATTGTAGCTTCCTCGCCACCACCCATCACTACATTTTTCCATGACAATCACCTTCGTGCCTTTTATCAATGATAACTCATTTTCTCTCTCAGCCATGTAGTTTAATTTTATATAAGCAGGCATGTTGAGGTCATAGAGACATTCCCCTGGGTCAACAAAGCTATCATCATCAGTGGATGCAGAGTCTGGCACACTAGGTTTTCTTTTCACCTTTCCAATGCCTAATGTATCCTTGAGTTGTTGTTTTGTTTTGTTTTGTTTTGTTTTGTTTTGTTTTTACAATAGATGCTTTATGAGCACTGTTTTTCCTGTTTTACTCATGGAATTTCTAACTCGCCATCAGGACTTCAAATCATCCAGAAGCCATAAGCTTTCATTCTTCTTGATGTCCAGCTCTTGTTCTTGTGGGCCACATAATCAAATTTGGCTACTACCACCACTTCTTCTGCCATGTTTCAGCAGTTTCAGCACTGCCAACAAGGCCACCTCACCTTCCTTCTTCTAGGCCTGGGCAGCTCCAGCTCACCAGAGGATGGCACCAGGTTAATACCACGGCCATCAGGATGGCTGTTACGGCATGAGGCCTGCACTTCTCTCCCTCCTATTTTCTTTTGATGCTTTCTGTATCATTCAATATTTTCCCCTCAAAGAATCCTTCAATATACCAAGTCAAGGCTTTGAATTTTTTCTTCAGTTCTTTCAACTTGAGAAATGTTGAGCATATTCTTTCTTTTGGTTTTCAAACTTCTGGTCTTTTCACATTTCATTATAATACTTGATTTTGTCTTCTTGAACTACCCTTTGAAAATTTCTGTTCGGCTCTTTTAGTTCCTCATTTCTTCAATTTGCTTTAGCTTCTTTACAGTTTCAGAGTTTCTTTTGACATCCATTTTGGACTTTTCTTTCTTTCCTGTCTTTTTATTGACCTTTTGCTTCCTTCCTGTATGATGTTCTTGATGTCATCCCACAACTCTTCTGGTCTTCAGTCATTAGTATCTAATGCATTAAGTCTGTTCGGGTTGGATATATTCAAGGTCATATTTTGGCTTTTGTGGACTTATTTTAATTTCTTCAGTGTCAGCCTGAATTTGCAGATAGCCCCAGCCTTGTTTTGGCTGATGATATTGAGCTTTTCTACCATCTCTTCTCACTCTTCTTACAGTTCCATTCCTGTGTACTCCTCTGGTGAACTGCTTAAAATGGGTATTTGTAATGAATAAATTTTTGCCAAGTTCTATCATATAATCTGCAGCATCCTTTCTATCACCAAGGTCATATTTTCCAACTACTGATCCTTTCTCTTTGTTTCTAATTTTAGCATTCTAATCTCCAGTAATGATCAGTGCATTTTAATTGCATGTTTGATCAATTTCAGATTGAAGAAGCTGGTAGAATTCAATTTCATCATCACTGGCTTTAGTGCTTGGTGCATAAATTTGAATAGTAGTGATATTAATTGGTCTTCTTTGTAGGCATACAGGTATTTTTCTATGACAGACAGCATTGTACTTCAAGATAAATATTGAAATGTTCTTTTTGACAATGTATACAACTCCATTCCTCTTTAATTTGCATTCTGATGCAGTTAACGAAATGATTGTCTGACATAAAATAGCCATACCTGTCTATTTCAGCTCACTAATGACGTGGCTATCCATCTTTACACACTTCATTTCATTTTTTACAACTTCCAATTTTCCTAGATTTATACTTCAAACATTCCATGTTCCAATAATTAAATGATGTTTACAGCTGTCTGTCCTTATTTTTAGTTGCACCACATCAGTAAATTAAGGTCCAGAAAGCATAGCTCCATTCATGTCATTATGGTCAACTCTACTTTGGGGAGACAGCTCTTACCCCATCATATTCTAAGTGCCTTCCAACATGAGGGGCTTATCTTCCAGCAGCATATCTGACAATGTTCTGTTGTTAATCATAATGTTTTCATCTTCTAGCATTGTATCTGATGTGTCTCTGCTAGTCTAAGGTTTACAATGGTTAAACCTTCAGAAGTAGTCTACCTCTCCTTCTTCCTGGTTTGTTCTAGTCTGGAAGTTCTGCTGAAACCTGTCCACCATGGGTGGTCTTGCTAGTATTTACAATACTGGTGGCATAGCTCCCAGCATCTGAGTACTGATGTGGTGCTATAGGGTAATATGCTAGACTGCAAAGTCAGATTGAAATGCAAGGTCAGTCTTTCAAGCTCACCAGCCACTCCTAGGAAATAGGGTCACTATGAGTCAAAACCGACTTGATGGCACTTAACAAGGAGTCCTGGTATGGTGCTGTGGGATAAAGCACTGAACCGCAAGGTCAGTTTGAACCACAAGGTCAGTGGTTCAAACTCACCAGCTGCTCCTTGGACCCTATACAGGTCACTTAGATTCAGAACCGATTTGATGGCACTCAACAACAACTACTACAGTTTCCAGCATCACAGCAGCACACAAGCCTCAACAGTATGACAAAATGAACCTTGCATGACTAAGTCATAGGCATGAGAAAGAATAAATAATGAACAACTGCATTATTCCCATTCTAATATATTAATGCCATGACCCATGTAGATACAGATTGTACTAGAGAGTACTTGCAACTGTCCCTTGTTGTTATTGTGTATAATTGAGTCAATTCCTACTCTTAATGGTATATTTTGGTATATATGTTATATATTGTTGTTGTTGTTGTTGTTGTTGTTGTTGTCAAGTGCTGTAGAATAGATTCCAACTCATAGCAACTCTGTATAGGGTTCCAAGAAGCAGCTGGTGAGTTTGAACCACCAACCTTGCAGTGTAAATGACCTTGTGGTCCAGTACATTATCCCACAGTGCCTCACCAGGACTCCACTGGTCATATATTGCCGTTGTTGTTATGTGCCGTGGAGTCGGTTTCGACTCATAGCAACCCTGTACAAGGTTTCCAAGGCTGTAAATCTTTACAGGAGCAGAAAGCCTCATCTTTCTCCCACGGAACAGCTGGTCATATAGGACAGAATAAAACTGTCCCACAAGATTTCCTAAACTATAATCTCTGTGGGTACAAACCACCAGGTCTTTTCTCCCATTTTGGTTAGCAGTCAAGCACTTAACCACCACACCACCAAGGCACCCATCTATAGCTTCTTTGAAATAGGAAAAAGAAGAACTCTTAGGGAATTAAGAGAGGATTAGTAACATTGTCAGAATTGACCCAACAACACTTAACAACAATAATAATATGGTCAAATTCTTCCTCTGATCTGTCTAGAATATCTCATATTATTAAGATTCAGAAGTTCTTACTTTATGTCCTCTGTAACATTTTTGCTCTTCTCTCACCTTCTCACCAAACTCTAGCCTGTCATCATGAACACCTGTTTTGTCTATTAAACAGAAAGCAAATGACCTTATATGTCTTCTAGGTTAAATGAGTAAACTTTCTTAACAGATTGAATATTCTCTTAAATACAGTCCTTGAAATTTTACTCTGGCCCTTGTGCCTTCACACAAGTAAAAATGGGACCACACCCACATGACAAAGACATCTTATTTACCTTTGCATTTATAGTCTGAAACTTGCATGACTAAGCTGGCCTGCAGTCCCACCAGGTGTCAGATCACTAACTGGCAACAACTATGCTAGAACACATCCCTACATAGCTCTTACCCATTCATCTGGTGGTGATAGTGTTTGTGTACCGTCAAATCAGTTCCGACTGATAGTGACTCTGTATAGGGGTTCTGAGGCTGTAAATATTTACGGGAGCAGAAAGCCTCATCTTTCGCCTGAGGAGCAACTGGTAGATTCAAACTACTGACCTTGTGGTTAGTAGCCCAGCTCATAATCCACTATGCTACCAGGGTTCCTTACTCATTATAATCACTCATCTGTCAAATGCAAAATAAAGTATTCACCATCTGAGAATCTAGGGGGCTGCTCTGGAGAAATGCTTCCAAGGACACCAGCTTGTTGCTATCTCACCTCTTCTCCCTATGCTGTGGAGCTCTGGTCCCAGTGCTTTCAATATCTGGGAAGCTATTACAAGAGTCAGAAAACTCATACTCAAGCATCCATAGAATCATCTCATACTAACACCATAACCACTGAGTCAACAGGGAGGTTCACCCTTCTCCAGCACCCTCCTCCAGTTGAACACTTAGAGGATGCTCTTTGTTGGTTTCTGAGCTAGTGTCTTCATATGTAAAATTAGGAAATAATAGCAACTTACTAGAATGTTGTGCAAATTAACAGAGACATTTTTATTACTATTGATGTTCAACCTAACCAGCTCCCTGTACAAGCATGGTACAGATGAAAGGAGAAATTCATTGGCACGTATCAGTAGCCATTCAAAAATTGACATGGATCATTCAAACACTGCATGCCTGCCTTCAGAGATCAGACTCTTAATCATTTTGTGAGTTAAGGTGTTGTTTCAACTTGGCTGGGCCTGAATTCTCAGTGATTTAGCAGTTAAGATGTAATAATCCTCCATGACAAACATCTAATATAATGTAATTTCTTCCTACATGATGTGATCAGCCATAATCTGATGTAATTATTCTATGTGTTATAAATCCTCACTTCTATGATGTTAATGAGGCTGGATTCAATCTATAGGATTAGGTTATAACTGGAGTCAATCTATTTTGAAATATAAAAGAGATTAAACAGGCAAGTAGAGCAGAGAGGGACCTACTACCACCAAGAAAGACGAGCCATGAATGGAATATGTCTTTGGCCTGAGGTCCCTGCACTGTGAAGCTCCCAGATCCAAAGGAAGATTGATGTCAAAATGCATGGAAATCTCCAAGGAATGTAGAGCTTATAGATGCTGGAAGGAGACAAGGATCTTTCTCCAGAGCTAATAAAAAGAGAGAAAGTCTTCTCCTAAAGCCTGCATTCTGAATTTGGACTTCTATGTCTATCCATTTCTCACACTGTGGTTGCTTGTGTGCTACTGTGATTCTGGAAGGTATGCCACCAGTATTTTGAACAGCAGGGTCACCCATGGTGAACAGGTTTCAGAAGAACTTCCAGACTAAGACAGATTAGGAAGAAGGAGAGATGGACTACTTCCAAATATTAAGTTATTGAAAACATTATAAATAGCAGTGAAACACCATCAGTACAGAATATTGAATATTGAAAAATGATGAAGAACATCAAAATAATATTAGCTATAGTGCTGGAAGATGAGGCCAAGTTGTAAGGCAATGTTAATATGACTGGGGAAGAGCTAAGTCCTCAAAGTAGAGGTGACACTAATGGAGTAAAGCTTTCTGGACTTTCATTTGTTGATGAAGCACCACTCAAAATGAGGAGAAACAGCTGTAATATTCATTAATAATCAGAATATGAGGTGTACAAAGTATGAATCTAGGAAAATTGTCAATTGTCCAAAATGAAATGGGATGCATAAGCACCAATCAACATCTTAGGCATTAGTGAGACGAAATGGAATGGTATTGGTCATTTTGAATCTGACAACCACATGGTTTACTATGCTGGGGATTACAAATTGAAGAGGAATGGTGTTTCATTCATCCTCAAAAAGAACATTTCACGATCTATCTTGAAGTACAACACTGTCTGTGATAGGATAATATCCATATGCTTACAAGGAAGACCAGTTCATTCAAATTTACACACCAACCACTAAAGCCAGTGATGATGAAATTGAAGAATTCTATGAACTTCTCCAGTCAGAAACTGATCAAACATGCAATCAAGATGTATTGATAATTAAATCAAGTCCCCTCAGGGCAAACCTCCTTCCAAGACTGAAACTCAAAGGGAATACATGAGCAGGCATGTAATCTTGCTGGTGACCATGTTGTTGTACTGATAAGCAAAAGTGGGGGGAACCAGCAATGAAGCTGTGAGCTAAGTCCGACCACATTCAATAGACTCCTGTCAACCTGGATCATGGCCTGTGTGGCCAGCAGCATAGTGAGACCTGGGGACTCTTGAGGCCATGGACAGGGACATAGTCACAGAGGATTAGAGCAGAGAGTGAAGCATCCACTGATATGAAGTGAGGAGAGGTGGACAAGAATACCCATACTTGCAGATAGTACCCATTTGAACTAGCTTCAATGGCTGGATAATTAGAACTCGACTAGAGGAAGAAAGAAGAGGAAAAACAGTGTAAAATCCACTACAATTTGATGAACTTGACCTATACTTATGGATGTAGTAGCTTAAAAGAGGGGGGAAATCTTTACAGCAAGGATCATTCCCATCCCCTCTGTACACAGCATTGACAGGGATGGGCAACACAGACATTGGGTACCCAAAATCGGGGGGGGGGGGGGAGTGGCGGACAAAAGAGGCATGATGTGACTGGCTTACAAGTTTTCAAGATGAACTTAGTTTCAGAGGGTGCGGGGGAAGATAGAATCTCTACTGAGTGGTTTCCAACCTGTCTAGATGGGACTGGTAAAAGGAGATGGGGATAAGACTCTTGTGGTTCCATAATGAATAAATGCTATCAGGACTGTTTGTGAATGTTGCAAATGTAAAGGTTGATGTTTTGTAACAAAAGGAAGGGAGTGGTTGATCTTGAAGCCCAGGAGAGAAGGACCCTGGGACCATCAAGGGAGAAGAGAGGAATGCAGGACCCTATCCAGAGAAGCAGGGATGCCAGAGATGGAGGCAGAGATGATGACACAGAGAGACAGAGTGCCTGGGGACTCTAGACTCAATGAAGAAGAGGGGCTGTGTGATGGCGGCTGGGGGGCTGGCATGCAGGGTATACCCTTTGGTTGTTTGAATGGTTATATATTCCTGAGTGCTTTAGTGTACATCCCGAAAAACAAAACAAAACAAAAACAACCAGAGGGATTGGAAGCAAATGCTATTGAATGATGATGCATGGAGGGAATTGAAATCATTGCAATGAAACAAAATATGATAGAATGAATGTAAAGCTGATGCTCTCCCATATAAACTATCACTCAATTCATGATAAAAACTTATATTTAAAAAATGTATTGATAATTATTGGCAATTGTAATGCAAAGGTTGGCAACAAAGAGGAAGGATCAACTGCTAGAAAACATGGCCTTGGTGAAAGAAATGATGCGGAGATCGCATGATAGAATTTTGCAAGACCAATGACTTCTTAATTGCAAATTCCTTTTTTCAACAACATAACATGGACGTCACCAAATGGAATGCATGGAAGTCAATTTGACTACATCTGTGGGAAGAGACAGTGGAAAAGCTCCATATCATCAGCCAAAACAAGGTCAGGGAAAGACTGTGAAACAGATCATCAATTACTCATATGCCAGTCCAGGCTGAAGCTGAAGAAAATTAAAACAAGACTACGTGAGCCTAAGTATAACCTTGAATATATTCCACCTGAATTTAGAGATCATCTCAAGAACAGGTTTGAAGCATTAGACACTAATGACCAAGACCAAAAGAGTTGTGGGATGACATCAAGAACATCGTACAGGAAGAAAGACAAAGACCAAGAAGCAGTTGTTCGAACAGAGCATGGGAACACTGAATGTTTTAAAATTGGGAAAGGTGTGCGACAAGGTTGTGTTCTTTCACCATACTTATTCAACCTGTATGCTGAGCAAATAATATGAGAAGCTGGGTTCTATGAAGAAAAACGTGGCATCAGGATTGGGGGAAGACTCATTAACAACCTGCAATATGCAGATGATACAACCTTGCTTGCTGAAAGTGAAGAGGACTTAAAACATTTGCTGATGAAGATCAAAGAGCACAGCCTTTGGTATGGATTACATCTCAATGTCAAGAAAACAAAAATCCTCACCACTGGACCAATAAACAACATTCTTATCAACGGAGAAAAGATTGAAGTTGTCAAGGACTTCATTTTTCTTGGATCAACTATCAACACTCGTGGAAGTAGTAATCAAGAGACCAGACAACGTATTGCATTAGGCAAATCTGCTGCACAGGAACTTCTTAAAGTGTTGAAGAGCTTGAGGACTAAGGTGTGCCTGACCCAAGCCATGGTATTTTCAATAACCTCATATGGATGCAAAAGCTGGACAGTGAATAAGGAAGATCATAGAAGAATCGATGCCTTTGAATCGTGGTGTTGGAGAAGAATACTAAAAGTGCCATGGGCTGCCAAAAGAACCAACAGATCTGTTTTGGAAGATGTGCAGCCAGAGTGCTCCTTAGAGGCCAAGATGGCTAAACTTCATCTCTCATACTGTGGACATATTGTCAGGAGGGAACAGTCGCTGGAGAAGGATATCATGCTTGGTAAGATTGAGGGTCGGAGAAAAAGAGGAAGACCCCCAATGAGATGGATTGGCCAGGTGGCAGCATTGATGGACTCACGTGTGGCAGCGGTAGTGAGATTGGCCCAGGATCGGACATTGTTTCATTCTGCTGTGTATGGTGTCTCTTTGAGTCGGTTCTGACTCGATGGCACCTAACAACAACCACAGAGGTAGGCATCCCAGTGTGGCACTGTGAGTTAATGCACCAGACTGCAAAGCTGTTTGAACTGCAAGGTTAGTGGTTCAAGCTCACCAGATGCTCCTCAGAAACCCTATACAGGGTTGCTATGGGTCAGAAATGACTCGACGGCACTTAACAACAACAAAACCACAGAGGTAACCTCTCACTCTATGTACACTTGGGGTTGGCTTTACTCAGAATTACATTTGGTATGTGAGGCTATCAGATATGATAGTCAATGTGACAGTGTCATGTAAATAAGACAAACCAGCATTCCTTGAAAGGGCATAAAACAGACAGACATGTGCACTGGGCTACCATGTCCCACATATTAGATGTTCCTCATGGACAGCATCTGTTTTTGTCACACCAACCTTGCTGCTTCTTCACACATCTTCTAAAAGAAAATCTACTGACAAATCATTTGAAGATTAAACAGAAGATGTTATTAGGTAGATGGAAGAAACATTAATTACATACAACTTCATCAACCCTCTCTTGACATGTCTCCTAGTCTCAGTCTCTCTCTAACCATCCCACCAATATTTTTACCCTTCACCCATCTAGTGCTGCCTAGCCTCACCAACCTTCCCTACTCCTGCATTTATCCCGGCCTCAACCCCCACTCCAGCTTCTTCAAACTTGTATACTCAGTCCATTTTGGCAAAAAGGCTCTTCTTACTACCATGACAACCTCCTTGGGTGAATGGTGTGTGAGGACAGTGGGAGGAATTATTTTTTAAACTCTTTTTGTTTTGCACTAAGTGCTGAACACTATATTGTAAGACACAGTCCCCAAATAGCATGTAAATGAATTGCTGTAACTCAGTATAGTAAGTAACATAGTAGAGGCAAACACAGATATTAAGAGACCATAAATGTGGGGCACTTGATCCAGACTGAAGTGGTAGTAGTCAGGGAAGCCATTCCAAATTTATCTGAGCACCTAGTATGCGCCATGCTATGTGCTGTGCACTAATGATAAGGAGATGAATCCTACCACGTCTGCCTCCAAGAAGGGCATCACGAATTGTTGCCTTTGCTTTGCTGGTGTACTAACCAAGTGCTTAGTCTGCTGACTGGGGGATCCTTACTCCCTCCTGAGGCTTTCCTCTATCTCTCCACTCAGTTTTCCCATCTATACATTGAAGGGATCTAACTTGAGTTTGAAAGAATCTGAACTAGAATCTGGGACTTTGGGTTCTTACTACATGGAACTTAGAAAGTCTTACAGGCTGAGAACTGTTGACTCACTTTAGTATTGTTCAATGATCATTCCGGTAGAAACATATTGTTAGTAGAAATAGGAGGCTGTAGGCATTGTACAAGCCTCTAGAGATTTCTGGGGCTTATTTGCCTATTTTTCCTGCCCCAGTCTTCATAGTCATTGTCAAGACCAAAGAAATATTATCTTCTCTCTATTTCCTTAGAACCACATTGATTTTCAGTGCCATTGGGAGTTGAAAGCAAATGTCTAGGGAAGCATTTGTCTTTATACTGAGGGATACAGAAAGATGATTCTCCCAGCAATTTTCCCCATTTAAACTATCACAATCTGACCAACTACTGCTATTGTTTATGGAAATTTAGCAGAAGGTTAAATTGAACATAAGTTATTAACTGGACCCGGCCCAAGACTACCACTTAACATAAACTACTTGAATTCACTACACTCAGTTACCTTTACAGACAAAAGAACAAACCAAAGCAGTTTATATTTTAATAGTGATTTTGTTTTTTTCTTGGGTAATTCTTCCCTAATGCAAACATATTTGTTTAAAACTATGAACACCGGGGGGAGGGGGGAGGGTAGAGCACGGGCTTCTAGGCTATGCCCTTTGGTTGGAAGATGAGGCATGGAGGGGATTGGAACCATGGCAATGTAATGATATACGATGGAATGAATATGGAACTGAGGTTCTCTCATGTAAACTATCATATAATTCACAATAAAACATTAAAAAAAAAACAAACTGTGAAAACCATAAAATGTTAAAATCACTCAAAATCTCACCACCCAAAAATAATATTTTTGCTTATTTCCTTCCCATTTTCTATGAATAATAAAATATTATTCTGCTCACACTGATTTATTGCCTTTTTTGTACTTTAGTGATATATTGTGGACATTTTCCAGTGCCATACTTCTACAATATTATTTGTAATGGTTGAATAGTATTCCAATATATGGATGTGCCATGATTTACTTATGAATGCATAATAATTACCAATTGCCACCACTCGTCTGTCAGTTTGTTGTACTGTGGTGGCTTGTGAGTTGCTGTGATTCTGGCAGCTATGCCACTGGTATTTTAAATACCAGCAGGGTCACACATGGTGGGCAGGTTTCAGATGAGCTTCCAGACGAAGACAGACTAGGAAGAAGGAGTGATGAACTACTTCCGAACATTTAGTCACTGAAAACCTTATGAATAGCAGAGAAATACTGTTAGATATAGTGCCAGAAAATGAGAGCCTCAGATTGGAAAGCACTCAAAATGCCTCCTCAAAGTAGAGTTGACAATGATGATGCAAATGGAATAAAGCCTGTAGGAGTAAAGCCCAGGGGACCTTCATTTGCTGATGGGGCACAACTCAAAATGATCGGAACATGGAATGAATGAAGTATGAATCTGGGAAAATTGTAAGTTGTCAAAAATGAAATGGAACACATCAACATCGATATCTTAGGCATTAGTGAGATGAAATGAACTGGTATTGGCTATTTTGAATCTGACAGCCACATGGTTTACTATGCCAGAAATGACAAATTGAAGAGGAATGGTGTTGCATTCATCATCAAAAAGAACATATCCAGATCAGTTATGAGGTACAACACTGTTTGTGATAGGATAATATCCATGCGTCTAAAGGGAAAACCAGTTAATACCACTATTTCAATTTTATTCAAATTTACGCACCAATTACTAAAGCAAATTTTAACTATTTTATACATTCATTGGCCATTTGTATTTGTTCTTTGTAAAATGCTTGCCCTTGTCATTTGCCCATTTTCCCCCTATTTGAATGTTTATTCTTTTTTTATTGATTTGGAAAAATGCTTTATATACTAACCCTTTGTTTGTCATATGCTACATATTTTCTCATTTTTTAACTTACACAAATTTGAATTTTATATCTTCAAATTTATATATTCATTCTTTTGTGGCTTCTGTCTTTGATGCCATGTTTAATAAAGACTTTCCCTACTCCTAAATAATATTATTTTATTTCCCTCTGGATCTTTTGTTTTATTTTTGTTTCTGAACCCATCAGAGTCTTGGTGTGGCACTGTATGATAAGCGCTGTACTTCTAACCACGATGTTGGCTGTTCAAGTCCACCAACCACTCCTTATAAACCCTATGAAGAGTCACTATGAGATGGCACTTAACAACAACAATAATTTAAACAATTTGGAATTTACTTTAAAGTGTGAGGTCAGACTAAAACTTTATTGAATAATGCTGCTGGAGTAGATAACTAGGAGAAATAATTATTTCTAGATTTAAATAAATGGAAAGATGTTCCACATTCATGGAATTAAGTACTTAATATTGTTAAAATACCAAAACTACCCTATTAAAATCCCAACAATTTTCTTTGCAAAAATGGAAAACCAAGTTTCAACTTTATATGGAAAGGCAAGAGGCCCCAAATAGCTAAGGTAATGTTGAAAGAGAAAAGCAAAGTAAGAGGACTCACAATTCCTGATTTTAAAACATATTATGCAGCTACAATGAACAAAGCAGCATGCTACCAGTATAAGAACAGACACACAGACCAATGGAATAGAACTAGGAGTCCAGAAACAAACCCACACATCTAAAGCCAACTAATTTTTGACAAGGATGCTAAGCCCATTTGATGGGAGAAAGAAGTCTCTTTAATAAATAGTGTTTGGAAAATTGTATTTCCATGTGCAGAAAAATAAAGTAGCGTCCATGTCTCACACCATGCAAAGACAAGCAAATAAATTCAAAATGGATTAAGGACCTAAATGGGAAAACTAAAGCCATACAATTCTTAGAAAGAACTGCAAGAGCAACATGATTGGGTCTAGATTTTAACAAGGGATTATCTAATATAACAACAAAAGCACAAGTAGCAAAACACAAAAAGAAAAATAAGACCTCATAAAAATTTAAAACTTCTGTTCACCAAAATACCTTATCTCCTGACCCACACACACAAATGTAAAGGCAAGCTATGGACAGGGAGAATATCTTTGGAAACCGTATATCTGAAAAGAATCTAATAACAGAATATATATGAAACTTTGACAACTTAAACAAAAGATCAGCACTGGACTGCAAACCATAAGGTTGCCAGTTCAAACCCACCAGCTGCTCCTTGGAAACCCTATATAGGGGTCACTATGAGTCAGAACTGACTCAATGGCACTTAACAACAACAACAATAGGATGGCTGAGTGGAGCCCTGATGTGGCACTGTAGGATAAGCACTGGACCGCAAGGTCAGCAGTTCAAACTCACCAGCCTTCCTCAGAAACCCTAAACTGGGTCACTATGCATTGGAACCAACTCGACAGCACTGGTTTCATAGGACAACCCAGCTAATTGGCCTAATGATACATTTAGTGCATCTGTTCTACCTCCTAGTTTATTGAGTAGTGCCTGGGGTCTTAAAAGTTTGCAAGTGGCCATTCAAGTATGCATTCTGTACTGAAATAGCCAGAAAACTGAAAACTATATTTCTCAGACTCCTGTTACAGCTGAAGTCTCCGTTGAGAAATAGTTTCCTCCCATTATGTATACTTATGTCAGACTTGGAAGGCAGAGTGAAGAAAAGGTCACCTTGTCTACTCTTTTGGGATCCTTTACCCAGGCAATCATGGTCATCCAGACATAAGAGTGTTCTGCAACAGTCTCCAGATTTCCAAGTATTGAAAGGTAGTTGCATTAGCGGCAGTAACACTTTCTAATCCCAGCTGCAGTTGCCTGGTCAGAGTCAGAATGCTTTGCCTTGAACCTAAGTTTCCAGTGGTGCTTTCAGAAGTTGCAATGGATCAGTTTCACAGTCATTCCTTCAGTTTTAGCCTATAGCCCAAGAACTTTTCTCCCTCTATTAAAATACCTAGAGTAGTTTCTGTTTCTCATACTGATACATGCAGCCAGTTCTAAGATTTTTTTACCAATTTCCCTCAAGATCTCAGTGTGATAAAATCTGGAGTATGCACAGGGGCTTTTCTAGTAACAATTAGAAATAGAAAAGAAAAAAAATCTTTATCCCATTATTGGCCTCAGTTACAAATAACTAGTATCCTGAGTTTGGTTCATGCCAACACTAAGAGAATTTACATGGATCACAGAAGAGAGATGAAGGAAGCAAGGAAGATAATAATAAGTACATACTAAGTGTCAGATACTGATCCAGACACTGTCATATGTTCTCATTTAATGCTTATAACAGCTCTGGAAGTAAGTATAATTATCCCCATTTTACAAATGAGAAAACTAAGGTGCCCAAACTTTCCTCACCCTACTGTACGCATACACATTTCTAGATGTGGTATGTGCATTTTTCTTGGGCTTAAATCACTGTTTAACTGTAGGGCCTTGAAGGCGGGGCTTGATGGAAGATTAGGGAGAGGCACCATGCAGCCCTGCACCAGTAATAACACAGATTACCAGGTGAAGCTGGTTCATGGGACAGTCCTAGAACTCTGAACTACATATAAAGGAATATTCAGAAGGATTGAAGGCTTACTTCCAGTAGGATTTGTAAAAGAAGCAAGAAATATGGTGTTTTCTGACCAGCAGCTGCTGGCAGGTCCTGGAATGGTCATTTTGAGCAGAACAGGAGTGAAGAAGGATCAAGGGATCACTCACATCACAGGGGTCTGGCCAATTGTTCAAGATAAAGGTGTGAACTTTTTTTCCCCTTCTCATTTGTCTCTCTCTGTCTGTACATCTCCACTCTGGTGACTAGAGGGGGTACCTGAACAAGTGGATACCCTCCCCACTCCCAGAGGGTTCTATTATGCACATGCACTGATTGGCTCAGCAAGTACCACTGGGCCCAGAATTGAAGAAGGGGAGGAGTCAACAGGAACAGCTTAAAACAGGAGGGTCTTCCAAAGTGGCTCTGGCCAGCTCTGGGCTGTTTCTCACTAGGAGAAACATCTGAATGGTCTTGAGGAGAGGTGAGAGAGACAGAGAAAAAAAGGAAAGAGGCTGAAAATTAAATCTTGAGTTATGTCACAAGGAGCAATGGTTGCATCATGAATTTTCTCAGGCAGCCTTGAAGGCAAGAAGCTGAAAACAAGCTGAAAGTCTTACTCATATTTTGCTACATTTTTTTTTTTCTCCTTTGTGGCAATTATAGACTTTAGTGTCAAATCTGATATTTTGTTTTTGTTTGGCCCCCCATTTACCCTGGAGGTGTTCTTTCTCTCCCTACATTAACCAAGAAGAGACAGCAATTGCGATCATATAGTCAAGCTATAATCACACCCTATAAAACCCCACCATCCAGGCAAGAGCCAGTACCTGCTGCTATACACAAGATAGATAATCAACACTTCTTAAAATTACTCAGAGTTGTGTAATAAGTGAAGTAAAAAGGGAAGGCCATCTCCTGATGACATCTACCAGAAGGCAATCAGAAAGCTCAATAATATACCAACATACATTCATCTAATTGTTGAAAATAAATCTAATTGTTGATAATGCCCAAAAAGCAACAGAAGATCTCAGCTCATGTCCAGAAACAAGATAGAGAAGCTAAAACAAATGAGCTTGAGGTATAACTAGAAGTCCCATTGGAAGTAGGGCAGGCTTTGGAACCTTATAAGGAATTCAGGAGAATGATATTGAGCTGTATCTAAATGCGCCACAGAGGGATTAAGAAAAATAAAGATGAAGTCAGGAGAGTGCTACAGGAACAATCAAATAAGATAGAAATAGCAGGAAACAATTCAAAACCTACAAAAAAAGAGCTCCAAATGATTAATACACTGAAAGGGCAAAGGAATAGAACTGAAGAGATGAAAGAGAACCAGTGAGCTTGAAGACAAATCTCTCGATACTGCTAAGATAGAAAACCAAGCAGAAAAAATAATTTAAAAATCTTAAGAAAGTCTAAGAATCATGTGGGACAACATGAAGAGGGATATCCTGAGGGTTATTGGAGTCCCAGTAGAGGAAGGATCACAGAAGGCCACAGAGGAGATCGTTGAAGAGTTGCTGGAAGAAAATTTCCCTAACATCCTGAAAGACAAGAAGACAAGGATTCACGAAGCTCAACAAACCCCAGGAAGGATAGACTCCTAACAAAAATCACCAAGACATATCATAATCAAGCTCTCCAAAACCATAGACAAGGGGACAATCCTGAATGCAGCTAGGGAAAGGAGAAGTGTTACAAAGGCAAACAAACCAGATTAAGCTCTGATCTCTCAGCAAAAACCATGCAAGCAAAAAAAAAAAAAAATGCAGATACATATAGAAAATTCTGAAAGAAAAAAACTGCTGCCAAGAATCAACTACCCAGAAAAACAGTCAATCTAAACACAATGGTGTAATAAAAACATTCCAATGCTTCAAAATATCCTAAAGGGAGTTCTTTGGATGAAGAACCAATAAGAACAGACAACAACCAGAGATTGATATACTTGTCAACACCAGCCAGAACTCAATTGACAGGGGAAAGAGTTCAGAACAGAACAAAACTACAAGAACAAATTCAGAGGATCTGGGAGATTAGTCTATGATCAAAATAATTACATTGTGAAAGAAAGGAAAAACATAGGAACAGAGAATCACATGATGAAAAAGTCAGGTGGTTTGCAGAATAAAATTAAATGGAGGGAAAAGTTAATAGAATATAGGGTAACCTCAAAGAAAATTAATACTTCACAACCTATCAAGAAAATGAAAATCCAAGTGGAAACATTAAAATGATGAAGAAACTGACAAGAAAGAGCAAAAAAAACAACAAAAACCAACAACAACACATGAACTCAGCACAGGAAGGCATGCAGAACAAAGAAGCCAGCAGTACCACACACACACACACACAAAAAAAAAAAAAACCCATAATGACAGCAATTAATTCATTGTTGTTGTTATTGTTGTTGTTGTGAAGTGCCGTTGAGTCAGTTCAGACCCATAGCGACCCTGTATAGGGTTTCCAAGGAGCAGCTGGTGAGCTTGAACCACCAACCTTGCAGTTCAAAT
>NW_006408569.1:15730991-15732671 GCF_000296735.1 Chrysochloris asiatica | reverse complement strand
AGGAATTGAAGGGAAATTCCTCAACATAATTGAGAGTACATATACAAAATCAATGGAAAGAAACTGAAAGTATTCCCTTTGTGAACAGGAAACAGACAATGATGCCCTTTATCAGTACTCGTCTTCGATATTGTGTTGAAAGTCTTAGCCAAAGCTGTGAGGCAAGATAGGGAAATTAAAGGCATCCAAGTTGGCAAAGAAGAAGTAAAACTCTCTCTATTTGCAGATGATGTGATTCTATACAAAGAAAACCCCATAGACTCAGCAAAACAAAACAAAACAAAAACTATTAGTACTCATTGGAAGATACAGCAAAATGGCAGGGTACAAGATCAACATACAAAATCAGTTGGATTCCTCTATACTAATAAAGACAGTGCTGAAAAGGAATTTAGGAAAGGAATACCATTAACAATAGCCACCCAAAGGATGAAATATTTAGGAATAAATCTAACCAGAGAAACAAAAGACTTATACAAAGAAAACTACAAAACACTACTACAAGAAACCAAAGGACTTTCAAAAATGTAAGACTATACCATTTTCCTGGATAGGAAGGCTTAACATTATGAAATTGTCAATACTCCCCAAAGCAATCTACAGATATAATGCAATCCGATCCAGATTGTAAGACATTCTTTAAAGAAATGGGAACTGGGTTGCTGGGAAAATGGCAGATCGGGTGGAAGTGCAATGATGAGCTCTGCTGACACAGAATACAGGACCAAGAAGGCTCAGGGGATGGTCCAAGAACTCTGAACCACATATAAAGGAATATTTAGAAGGTTGGAAGACTTACAGCTGGGAAAGTCTGTGGCACAAGCAAGAAATCCATTGCTTTCTGGTTTGGGACACTCAGCTGCTCCAGGAGCCACCATCTTGTGTGGGGCCAAGCCGGGAAAAGATCAGAGCAGCCATGGATGCCTGACAGAGCCTCAGAGATAGAGGTGTGGACATTCTTTTTTTTTTTTTTTAATCTGTTCTTTGGTGCCTTGCTGTCTGCATACCTCCATTCTGGTGACTATAGGGGTACCTGAGCTAGTGGACACCCCAGCCCCACCCTCAGAAGGTTCTACTACGCATGTGCACAGATCTCCTCGAAATTTAAAGAGACAGTTTCCACTTAAAACCAAACGGCCAACAGATACTCAGCCTAAGAGCAGGCCATGAACTTTTCTTGTATGCTTTTTGTTCTGTTTTTTTAACATAGGAAAGAGAAGGAGAGGGCTGTAGGGAGGGAAAGAGAGTTTAAAAGCAAAACAGGCCAAAGGTTGGATTGGAGCCTGAGGTGTAGCATAACAACAAACACTGGCATCTTGGAATCTCTCGGGCAGCTTTGAAAGCAGGAAGCTGAAGAGAGGATATTAAAGTCATACTCATATTAGGCTACAGATTTCTTTTTTTCCTTTTTTTCTTCTCTCCCTCCTCTCCTTTTTCTGTGATTAGAGACTACAGTATCAGTCTTGTTTTTGTTGTTGCTGTTTTTTAGTCTTTTTCTTTTCTTTTTCTCATTTTTGTTTTCGCTGGTGTTGTTTTGCTGTTATATGCTCTCCCTTCTGCCTTTGGAGGACTCTTTGTCTCCCTATATTACGCAAGAAGAGTCAGCAACTGCTACCATACAGCCAACCTACAGTCACACTCTATAAAACACCAAAACCCAGGCAAGAACCAATACCAACT
>NW_006408569.1:15721002-15730467 GCF_000296735.1 Chrysochloris asiatica | reverse complement strand
CAGAACCAGTGAGCTGGAAGACAAATCTCTCAATAAAGAGATGGGAAAAAAAAAAAAAAAACAATTACAAACTTTGTATGGAAAAGAAAGAGTCCACAGATAAGCAAAGCACTGCTTAAGAAGAACAAAGTTGGAGGCTTCTTACTCCCTGATTTAGAAATTTTACTACATGGCTACAGTGGTTAAAAACAGCCTGCTACTGGTACAATGAAAGATACATAGATCAATGGAACAGAATTGAGAATCAAGAAATCCACATAAAGTCAACTGATCTTTGACAAAGGGCCAAAGCACATTGAATGGGGAGGAGATAGTCTCTTCAACAAATGATACTGGCAAAACTGGAAATCGATATGCAAAAGATTGAAGCAAGACCTTTATTTCACACCATATACAAAAACCAACTCAGCATGGCTTAAACATCTAAATGTGAATCCCAGAATTATAAGTTATCAGTGAAAACATAGGGACAAATTTAAGGGCTCTAATACAGGGCATCCATAGACTATCAAACATTGCAAGAATTGCACAAACAAAAGAAAACAAAATAAATGATGTGACACAGTAAAAATTAGAAAATTATGTGTATCCAAAGATTTCACCAAAAGAATAAAAAGGGAGCCCACTGAATTGGGGGGGTGGTGACTTTTGCAATGACATATCATTTTGGACTAATCTCTAAAATCTATAGGAAACTACAACACCTCTACAAGAAAAAGACAAATGACCCAATTTAAAAATGGACATAGGACATGAACAACACTTCACCATGGAAGACATTCAGGCAGCCAACAAACATATGAAGAAATGTACACGATCATTAGAGAGCTACAACTCAAAACAACAATGAGATATCATATCACATCACACCAGCAACAACAGCGGATAGTAAGTAAGTAAATGCTGGTGAGGATGTGGAGCAACTGGGATCCTCCTACATTGTTGGTGGGAATGTAAAATGGTCCAAACACTCTGGAAATTGGTATGGCACTTCCTCAGAAAGTTGGAAATAGAATTACCTTATGATCCCTTTGCCTATTATCATAAAATAGACATTTGAGTGGTATAGAAAGGAATATTGGAAAACATGATTATGGAAAGCTTGTAAACCCGTCTTCAACTTATAACTGGTTGGAATACCTAAAACGGGGTCTAAAACTTGCCCAGTAAAGTAAGCTTTTTGTGGAGACTTCGTAGAGTATATGACCTTAGATGGAATTCTGAGCCCCATCCAGAACCTTCTGAGGTGGGGCATTCCCACTTGAAAGGACAAGCAGACCAGCCTGGAGCAGCTAGAGGAACAGAAGAAACTTCCTGAAAGAAAGACCAGCAGGAAAAAACAAAAACAGCAGCCTGCTTGGCTATTACAAGAACAAGCAAGCTGTTCACCCGGGAGCGATCAAGGCAAGCAATCAAGTCCCTTCAGGGCAAATCCCTCTCCAAGACTGAAACTCAAAGGAAGCACATGAGCAAGAATGTAAGCTCTCTGGTGACCACATTGGTCTATATGTGAGTGGAAGCGGGGGAAAGTCAGTAATGAAGATAATAGGCTGAGTTCAACCACATTCTACAGAATCCTGTAGACCTTGACATGAGAGAGAGAAGATAAAGTTGTGGTTGGGCCGAAGTTTGGGGAGATTTAGGAACTCCTGAGTCCATGGACATTGACCTAGCCACAGAGTGCTAGAGCTGAGAGTGAAGTGTCCAGATAATACGAAGTTGGGGGACACCCACAAGAATGCCCAAACTTGCAGATAGTACCTATTTGACCTAGCTTTGATGGCTAGATCAGAACTCTACCAGAGGAAGATTTTTTAAAAATGATAAAAGAAGGAATGTAACTTGCTACAGTTTGATGACCTTGATCTATATTTATGGATCCAGTAGCTCAAAATACCAACCAAGAGGGAAGAAGCCTTCACATCAAGGATCAAGCCTATCCCCTCAGAATACAGGGTTGATAAGAGATGGGCAACTTTGACATTGGCTACCTAAAATTGGGGGTAGGGGGGAAGGAGTTATAAAAGCTGGCTTACAAGTTTTCAAGAGGAACTTTAGTTTCAGAGTGTGTGGGGATGGTAGAATCCCCACTGAATAGTTTTCATCTTGTCTAGATGGGGCTAGTGAAAGGAGATGGGGATAGGATTCTTTTGATTCAAAAGTGAGTAATTGTTATCATGACTAATTGTAACTGTCACAACAGTAAAGGTAGAAGTTTTGTAACATAAAGGGGGAAGTAGTTAATGTTACACTCTAGTAACAGAGAACCCTAGGACCACCAAGAGAGAAGAGCATGAGAGGAACTTGGGACCCTAACCAGAGAAGCAGCGACACCAGAGATGGAGGCAGTGGTGATGACATAGAGAGATAGAGCAACTGAGGACTCTAGACTCATGGAAATAGGAAGGTTTTGTGCTGATGGGCAGGGGGCTGGCTTGCTGAATGAGTTCTTTGGTTGTTTAAATGATTGTCTATTCCTAAGTGTTTTGGGGCACATAAAAAAAAAAAAAAAAAAAACAGAATGATGATGCATGGAGGGCATTGTAATCATTGCAGTGAAACAAAATATGATAGGATGAGTGCAAAACCGATGTTCTCCCATGTAAACTATCACTCAATTCACAATAAAAGCTTTTTTAAAAAATGTATCACTTTACCTAGCATGGGAATCTGGAGAATAGTCTCTAAATCCCTCTAAGGACTGCAGTTGTAGAAGTAGGTGACCTTTCAGTTAAATGCTCTGCAATTAACAAGACTTGACTCCAGTTCCTGCCCAACTACCAACTGACATATATGTTCTTTGTATCATGAATCAAACTTCCCCAAAGAATAATCTGTTTCTGTTCATCATAAGGCCAGGTCACAAAAGTCAACTGCAAGTCAATGAATTGGCAGGACCCCTCTAAGGTAGGCATCTATGCCTGATCCACTCAGTTGTTACTGAGAGGTGGGGTCCCAGGTCCTGTTGGCTACTTAGCAGAAGAATAGACAGGGAAGAACAGAAATTAGCATCTCTTGAAAAATCAGACTATGTGGAAACATTGAGCCCACATTTCCAACAGACAACAGGGGGCAAGAGCTTCCTTTATATTGCAGTTTGCTGTATATCACTCATGTATGTTCATTACCTGATTCTTAGACATTTAAGAACTCCTACATTCCTTCCAGCTCCAACATTCTAAGATTTTACACTCTTCCAGATTCCTTTACACTGAAAACAATATGGATTGGCATGGCCTCTTTGAACAGATAATTTTGAAACAAACTTGGAATACATTTCATATATCTACTGATTTGAATTTTTAAATAGGGACTTTGCATTTCCATACTATAAATCCACAACTCTCCTCTATTTGAGTTGCTGTAATTCCCAACATGCCATGCAATAACATCATCCTGTCAAAATGAAAATCTTACAGAAAATGTGCAAAGACCTTATCAAATCAAGTGGAAGTGATTAAGAACGGTAGAAAAAAGAAAAGAACAAATATATATATATATATACACACACACTATTAAATAATGCAACAGATGAGACTCCAACTAGTCTTCAGATTTTCAGAATTAAGGTTTGCAATCTGTTGCCTCAATAGTAAGTTATCAATTCATTAAATGATTAAACCATTTATCAAAACTATGAATGACAAAGTAATCAGAGACTGGGGTAATCAGACTCTGAGTCTGTTCTTTGTGTAAAATTCAAATGTACCCAGCACAATGAAATTTTATACTTAATGGCATTCATCTAATCAGCATATTTCTGCTCCAGTGTGAGATCTTTGTTTGAACATGAGATGCAACAGATATGAAAGCCACAAAAATCTCATTTATATAATCATAACAAGCATGTTATCATGCTTGTCAAAACTAATTAAATCTAATTTGCTTTATTTTCTAAACAGAAAACTGACACAAAGTGTTTTTGAGAAAGGTAAAAATGCTAAAGAACTACAGAAATAGGTAGAAAGGTGAATATTTTTAAATGCCTGAATTTTGTTCAAGATAGAGAACTAGCTGATATTGATTCTGACATACTAGATCCCCTAAATATTTTAAAAGATCAGTTGAATGTGAACATTCATGCTATGACAGTCTTCACCTTTGGCTTCTTTTAAGTAATAATGAGTCCCACTGGTGCAATTAAAATAAAAGTAAATTTAGAAAAAATCTGTTAACACACAACTTCTCAGGAAGACATTCTTTCCTAAGGCAAGAGACATCTTTATTTCTGATTACACTGTCACCTTGATTATTCTCCAGTTAGAACCAAACTTCTGCCTATACCAGTGCTTCTCCAACTGGTGGACATCAGAAACACATGGGGAACCCATTCAACATGCAAATCTTGAGACCCCAGCCTTGAGCATGATTAAAAATCTCCTGTTGGGACCTGAAAAATATACATTTTTAACAAATACCCCAGTCAATTCTCTTGTGGATGATCCAAAAATTACATTTTGAGAAATACTAACCTACACAATGTTTATTTTCTCCCTTTTCACTGGGTTGTTTTGAATCTTTGAATTACAAATCGTTCCAGTATCTCTCTTAAGTACTTTTTGTGTGTCCTAATCAACCTCTGCTACTATTCCCTGGGTCACATCCCACCTCATTATCCTGGACTAGAAAAGGTTATGATTTCTATGATTTTCCTTCTCCAGATTCATACCTCTCAAGTCTTTAAGCATGTGCATCTTCTTTGAAAGCACCAATTAGCTGTACCCTTCTGGAAAGCTTCCAGGCTTTCCTGAGCCAATCAGATTCCCAAGTGTTTTGGAGCAGAAGTTCTTCAAGTGAATGCATATGCTCTGCTAGTTTTTCTTGAATTTCCCTAATACCAAAGAAAGGCCTATCTAAGTTTTTGGTATCCTCAAACTCCAATTAATGTGTACCATTTATCATTAAATACAACCCCACAAAATGCACATTATGAAATTAAGGAACACCATTTAATATCTTACTATTGTGTGCCATCGAGTAGGTTCCCTGTATAGGGTTTCCAAGAGCAGCTGGTGGGTTTAAGGTGCCAACCTTGTGGTTACCAGTCTCAGTGCTTATCTTACACCAGAAAAATGCTGTCAGTGGAGAGTTAATATTGTAATTTCTTTTATTTTTTAAAGTCCTCACAATAGTGATTTTACTAAATTGTTGTTAAGTGTCATCGAGTCGGTTATGACACATAGGGACCCTGTATAGCGTTTCCAAGGAGCGGCTGGTGAGCTTGAACCTCCAACCTTGCAGTTCAAACTGACTTTACAGTCCAGCACATTAACCCACAGTGCCACAATAAAACATTGCAGATGTCATAACTGTTAACATAATAATTTATCAAACTGTAGTTAACTGAGCATGTTTTTAAAAGGAAAGGAAATGCCAAAAGCTTGTTAAAGTTGTTTCATTGCAGCCTAGGAGAACAAAGGAGATTTGTTTCCCAAACATTTAAACCAGGCGATTAAAAGCTATGTTTTCTTCCTCCATTCAAATCACTCCATCAGTAGAAATGTTCTGATAGATATAAATTAGACAGTCTTTGCACAGTTTGAGATGCAGTGGAGAGTTTTAACTTTTTCATTTTCAAAATCATTTATCTTTAAGCATCAAACTAGTGGCTTTTCAGCCACAATATCTGCACTGTGGCATAAGCAGTCTCCTGACATCATATTTTTCATATCCTTATGCTCAATTTTATGAGTCCTGGTGTAGCGCTTTGGGTTAATACTCTGGACTGCAAGGTTGGCTGTTCAAGTTCACCAGGGGCTGCTCAGAAATCCCATACAGGGTAGCTATGAGTCAGAACTGACTTGATGGCACTTAACAACAACAAAATGCTCAATTTTAAGGCAAAAAGCAATTTTAATACTAGGTGCACACCACATGTCCTTGCTGCTAATTGCTTTTCTTGACAAGTTAAGAAATAGTTCAAGGAGGCACCGTTAAGGCTGTATTACTGAATGGTGCGGTGGGGGGGGCGGTGAGTGAGGGGATACAATACAGTTTGTCCCTTTCCAACCTCCTTTCCAATTTAGTGACTGCTATTATAGACTCAGAAACTGTAACAACATTATTAGAATTTTTAAATATTGTTTTTTACTATGATTTAATAGCACTGTCCTTCTTGATTTTAACCCCTTGGCAGCAAAATCCTAATTCCTTCATTTACACATTAGCATTTAGGAATCAAGGGGATGAATAACAAGCACAAAAGATACTGCACTTCTGATAGTAACATTTGTTATTATTGTAGTTAAAACGTGCCATCGAGTCAATTCCTACCTATAGGGGCCCTGTGTAGGGTTTCCAAAGAGTGACTGGTGAGCTTGAACCACTGACCTTGCAGTTCAAACTGGCTTTGCTGTCCAACGCATTAACCCACAGTACCACACCAGGACTCTGTTATAACATTTGGCAGGACAGAAAGGAAAGAAGTTGTGCTAAATGATGAAGGGACTGTGGGCAACAGAAAAAAGACACCAGGAGAAAACAAAACGTCACATGAAAATCTTCAAAGTCTTGTACATATCCTACATCAGAACCACCATAATCTGCCAGATCATCTTTCATGGTAGCCTTTAATCCCACTCAAGGAACCACATCTTTCTTATTCTTTCTGGCTTTTCTTTTCTTGCTTGGTTTTCACTGCAAAACAGTCAATGAATTGATAATCTTTTTCAAGTCATCAGTTTCCAATTAAGCACACACATCTCAAACCAAGACTTCCAAAAAGTTGGCATAATAATTTTCCCAAATCTGTGAAGTCATCTCTTAAAGATGGATTCACAGCATATATTCCATAGTTTCTTTAACTACAGTTCATCTGTTAATTGTTCTGGTGTTGGCTCTTTTGGTTCTTCAGACATCTTTTTAATTTCTTCTTGCCTTTTCTTTTTTGTTAATCTTTTCCTTTGATCTTCTCTGCTATTTTTTTTGTTTTGTTTTCTGAAACTTACTTTTAGTTTTTCTTCAGTTTCCTCTTGTGGTGCAGTGAATTAATATATCTTCTAAGAATTGTTGTTGCTGTTATGAATTGCTGTCGAGTCAGTTCTGACCCACAGAGACCCTGTATAGGGTTTCCAAGGAGTGGCTGGTGGGTTTGAACCTTTGAGTTTGTGGTTCTCAGTCCAGCTCTTATCCTACAGCACCACATCAAGACTCAGTCTTTGTAAACTCTCACCAAAACTTTTTCCTGATCTGTCTAAATAAAAGGAGGTGGGGGAAGATGCTGGTGAATTATATGATTCCGTTCTGAGGATTGTTAATAAAGCTAATTGTGATTAAGCAATTTTGCCATCTTGCTAGATATAAAATGAGTCATCTCAGAAGTGGAAGAAGAAGAGCAAAGAGTGGAGTGTGTCCTTTAGACTCTGAGATCACCGTGCATTGACCCTCCTTGACCCTGGGACAGAAAACTGTGACATCAGAAGAGTGGCAAAGAGTGGCAGCACAAGACAGAGTGGTGGGCTTCCCAGACCATGCAGCAAGTAGAGTGACTGAGCAGGAGGCGTGCTTACAGAATGAGGTGCCTGTAGGCCAGTAGTTCAAAACTACCAGTCACTCCATAGTAAAAGAGGAGGGTTTCTGCTCCCACAACGATTTACAGTCTCAAAAACCCTATTACAGGGTCACTATGAGTCAGAACTGACTGGGTGGCACACAACACCACAACTTAATAGCCATAGTCAAGGAACTCTGGTAGCATAGTGGGTTAATGACATGGGCTGATAACTGCAAGTTCAGTTCAAATCTACCAGCCAATCCACAGGAGAAAGAGGAGACTTTCTGCTTCCGTAAAGATACATCTGTACACAGCCCCAGAAGCCCTATACATTTTCACTATGAGTTGGAACCAACTCCACTACACGTAACTACCACCACCACCTAGCCACAGTCTGTAAACTCCCACCAAATGACTTTTTCCCAATGAGCCTGGGTAAGAAAAGGTGGGGGAAGATACTGATGGATTATATGATTTAGTTGTGAGAGTTTGTTAACAAGGCTAATTGTGATTGGTCAATTTTGCCTGCCTGCTGGGTTTTAACTGCTTCATCTCAGAAGCAAATGGGGTTATCTCAACACAGTCAAAAAAGAAGAGTCAGGAGTGCATCCGTTGGACCCTGAGATTCCTGCGCACTGCAATACCTCGATTCAGGACTAGAAAGCTTTGACACCAGATGAGCAGCAGAGTAACAGCAGCAGAACCAATAACCAGAGCATGAGACAGAATAAGTAAAGCTGAGTGATTTGGGGCAGGAGACTTGCCTGCAGAGTGGGTGCCTACAGGCACTTAATTGGGGAGGAAGGCTAGATTTGCTGACCTACAGAGCAAGAGCTGAGTGCCTTCAGGCCATTCTGACACGTGGTCTATTGATGTTTTAGGCTGGAGTCTATTTAGTTGCTTCTTAAGAGTAATTAAAAATGGATTTTCAATGCCAGCTGTTGAGTAGCTTTCTAGAATTCTTTAAGAGAAACTTGTCTTATCAGAAAATAAAATAACAAGCAGAAACCAAGGCAAAATTAAGGCCCTGTAATTTACCACACCCTATTTCCTCTAGTTGTATGGCATATGAATGTTGCTGTCATTGGGTACTTTAAAGTTGATTCCAATTTACAGCAACTCTAAGTACAACAGAACAAAATACTTACTAATCCTGTGTCATCCTCACAATTGTGGCTATGTTTGAGCCTGTTATCAATCCATCTCACTGAAATTTTCTCTTTTTTGCTGATCTTCTACTTTAACAAGTACGATGTCCTTCTCCATGTACTGATTCTTCCTGATAACGCGTTCAAAGTACATGAAACAAAGTCTTGTCACCCTCCCTTCTACGAAGCATGCTGACTGAACTTCTTCCAAGACAGATTTTTAGGTTCATCTAGAAGTCCATGATATGTTCAATATTCTTCACCAACACCATAAATCAAAGGTATCAATTCTTCTTACCCACTGCCATCAAATTAATTCCTACTCATAGTGACTCTGTATAAGGTATCTGAGTCTGTAATCTATACAGAGCAGAAAGCCTCATCTTTCTCCTGAAGAGCAAATGGTGTATTTGAACTGCCTACCTTTTGGTTAGCAATCCAATGCTCATCCTACCGTGCCACCAGGGCTCCTTCCATTCTTCTTTGATCTTATTGTCCAGCTTTTACATGCATATGAAGTGATGGAAAATACCATGCCTTGGATCAGGCTCACCTAATCTTCAAAGTAACATCTTTGCTTTGTAACATTTTTAAGAGATCTTTGGCAGCAGTTTTATCCAATTCATAGAAATTCCAATACCTAAAAGAGTCAAAATCAGAGAACAAACAAGATGGCAGATCGGGTGGATGTGTAGCAGAGACCTCTGCCAACAACAACACAGAATACCCGACCAAGCAGGCTCAGGGGATGGTCCCAGAACTCTGAACCACATATAAAGGAATACTTAGAAGGTTGGAAGGCTCACAGCTGGGGGAATTTGTGGC
>NW_006408569.1:15713899-15715976 GCF_000296735.1 Chrysochloris asiatica | reverse complement strand
CAGGGGAGGGGGGGCTTTGTGGTGTACGCTTTGGGGTTATTTGATGATGCATGGAGGGGATTGTAATCATTGCAATGAAACGAAATACGATAGGATGAGTGTAAAGCTGTTGTTCTCCCATAAAAACTTAACAAAAATTTACAAAAAAAAAAGGCAAGCAAGTCTGATTAATCTCTGACCTCTCGGCAGAAATGATGCAGGCAAGAAGGAAATGGGGAGACATATATAAAAACCTTAAAAAAAAAAAAAAGAGTCAAAATCAAATCAAACAGAGAAGACATTTCCCCCTTCTATCCATGATGTGTTACAATGGTAACAATTTCACAGTTTTCAAACACGATTTCTGAAAAAAAGGGGACAAAGAATCTCTACACCTAGACTACTCACTAGGGCATGGTCCATCAGTTGCCCTGTTGTTAGGTGCCATCTAGTCGGTTCAGACCCATAGTCATCCTACGTACAACAGAACAAAACACTGCCCAGTAGTTCTGTGCTATCCTCACAATTGCTGCTATGCTTGAGCCCATTGCTGCTGTCACTGAGCCAATCCATCTCATTAGAGGGTCTCCTTTTTCTCTGTCCTTTCACTTTAAAAAACGTAATGTCTTTCTCCAAGTACTGGTCCCTCCTGATATGTGCAAAATATGAGAGACAAAGTCTGGTCATCTTGTCTTCCAAGGAGCATTCTGATTGTACTTCCTCCAAAACAGATTTGTTTGTTCTTCTGGCAGTCCATGGTACCTTTAATATTATTCTCCAACACCATAATGCAAATGCATCAATTCTTCTACAATCTTCCTTATTCATTGTCCAATTTTCACATGCATATAAGGCTATTGAAAATACCATAGTTTGGGTCCTCAAACTGACATTTTTGCTCTTGAGCACTTTAAACAGGGCTTGTGCAGCAGATTTGCCTAATACAATACATTGTTTGATTTCTTGACTGCTGCTTCCATGAGCGTTGATTGTGGATCCAAGCAAAATAAAGTCTTAGACAACTTCAGTCTTTTCTGCATTTATCAGTTGACCTAGGAGTATAATGGAGTCCTGATGTGGCGCTGTGGGTTAATGCACCAGACTGCAAAGCCATTTGAACTGCAAGGTCAGTGGTTCAAGCTCACCAGTTGCTCCTTGGAAATCCTATGTAGGGTCTCTATGGGTCAGAACGGACTCGACGGCACACAACAACAAGAGTGTAATAATAGTAACTCAAACAACTTTTATCTTTTTTGCATATAAAGGATAAATGTGAGACAACATGGCATTGAGGGCAAGTCTTCTGACCACATGCTCTAAGAAGTAGATGTTTCCTTGATACATACCTAGAAATCAAAACAAAAAACTACACCAACAAAATTATAAGCAATAAAATGCCAAATTCAAAGGTGCCTTGTGAAATCAGATGCTTTATCTTCTTTCTGTACTATATGCATTCACCCCACTTAAGAAAGAGCATCATGATTCAACTTACCATGTGAGGACAGAAGCTGTGATGGATCATTCTGCTTAAAACCTTGCAGTAGCTCTCTCTCACTCTGAGTATAATAGTCCAAGTTCAAAAATAGTATCAGGAAAACAAACAAGATGGCGGATTGGGTGGAAGTGCAGTAAAGGCGCTCCACCAGCAACAACACAGCATACCTGACCAAGCAGGCTCAGGGGATGGTCCCAGAGCACTGAACTACATATTAAGGAATATTTAGAAGGTTGGAAGGCTTACAGGTGGGGGAATATGTGGCAGAAGCAAGAAATCCATTGCTTTCTAATTTTAGACGCTCAGCTGCTTGAGGAGCCGCCATCCTGGGTGAGACCAAGTGGTGGTGTGGGGAGGATCGGAGTGGCCACATACACCTGGCAGAACCGCAGAGATAAAGGTGTGGACATTCTTCTCTTTTGGTAGCTGTTCATTGGTCCATTGCGGCCTGCACACCTCCATTCTGGTGACTATAGGGGTGTCTGAGCTAGTGGGCACCCAAGCCCCACCCTCGGAGGGTTCTACTACGCATGCGCACAGGTCCCCTTGAAATTTAAAGAGACAGTTTCCAATTAAAACCAAATGGCCACAGCTGGCCCT
>NW_006408569.1:15659539-15711669 GCF_000296735.1 Chrysochloris asiatica | reverse complement strand
TCTAGATGGGTCTGGTGAAAAGAGATGGGGATAAGATTGGTAAGATTCAATAGTGAATAACTGTTATCTTGACTAATTGCTACTGTCACAATTGTAAAGGTAGAAGTTTTGTAACAAAAAAAGGGGAGTTGTTAATCTTACAGTCCAGAAACAGAGGATCCTAGGACCATCAAGAGAGGAACGCACAAGCAGAATGCGGGACCTTATCCAGAGAAGCAACAGTGCCAGAGATGGAGGCAGAGATGGGGGCATGGAGAGGGGGAGCGGCTGAGGACTCTAGATTCATGGACAAGAGCTGGTGGCCAGGAGCAGACTTGCAGAATGTGCTCTTTGGAGATGTAAATTATTATATATGTCTGAGTGGTTTGTTTTTTGTGTGTTTTTTAAAAAGCTAAAGTGGATAGAGAGAAATACTGTTAACTGATGGTACATAGAGGGGATTATCATCAATGTAATGAAACAAGGTATATGATTTGTTGAATGTAAAACTGATTATATGTCCTGTCATCAAACTTTCACTCAATCCACAATAAAAACCTAAAAAAAAAAAAAAAGTGTCAGAAACATCTAGCTTTCCTCCCTAGCCCTTATCAGTCCCTCTATCACCCATCCACCCTTCTCCAGCCTTGTTAAACACACACAGGAACTGAGACCTCTGCACATTGAATCTCCTCTACCCAGGGACAGAAAGCTATAACATTGAGGAGAGGCAGAGGATCAGCAGCAAAACCAAGACCCAGAGCATGAGACAGAGCAGTGGGCTTCTCTGCCCATGGAGCAAGGAAAGCTGAGTGACTTTGGGCAGGCTTACTTGTAGAGTGAGGTACTTCCAGGCACTTAAGTGGAGGAGCTAGGTTTGCTGACCCCCAGAGCTAGAGGCTTATGGTGGAGTCCTGGTGTGGCACTGTAGGATAAGCTCTGGACTACTAACCACAGGGTCAACAGTTCAAACCCACCAGGAGCTGGTCAGAAATCCTACCCAGGGTAGCTATGAGTCAGAACTGACTAGACAGTACCTAACAACAATAAAAGAGCTTTGTAACATTGCCCTGGCAGAGAGGCCTATGGGTATGGCTGAGGAGCTGTCCTGACTAGAACTGTGCCCTGAGTATTTCTGACCCTGCAGGAGTCCTGGTGCGGTGCTGCAAGATAATGCATTGGACCACATGTCAGTTTGAACCATAAGGTCGGCAGTTCAAACTCACCAGCCACTCCTCAGAAACCTGTAAAGGGTCACTATGAGTCAGAACCAACTCAATGGCACTTACCAACAACAGCATTGTAACCTGTTAACTTCCCTAATAAATGCCCTGTGAGTATGGTATCTGAGTCGTGTGTGACAGTTGCAATGAATTGTTGAACTTGGCGGAGTAGTGTGCCGGTGAGAGATGACTGGAGTCATCATTCATTTTGTGCATCTTGGATCAATTCACATGGAAAGCACAGAAAGTGACTGCAGAATAGGACCTAATTGTGGCATATCCAATTATATCATAGATGTACTTTGATAATCATGCTATGTGGAGAAATGCACCATTACATATTGAATACAATTAGGATCATGATGGCCTTGAACACACAAGTGAGCTCCAAAAAATTCCTGGAAAAATTTCATGATCTTTTCATTCCATATTTCCACAAACTTTTTTGAAGCCTCCTGCCACCAAGCAACATTTTACCCCTGATGCATCTGGGTAAGAGAATGTGGGGGAAGATGCTGATAAGTTATGATTGCACTGTGAGTGATTGGTAACAGGGTTAACTGTGGTTGCAAAAAAAAAAGAGCCATCTCAGGAACAGGAATGAGTTTTGGTTTTAGGATGACTAAGATTGTGTGGTGCTGTAGGATAATGTACTACCGTAAGGTTGGCGGTTCAAATTCACCAGCCGCTTCTCCGAAACCCTATACAGAGTCACTAGGAGTCAGAACTGACTTGACATGACTTAACAAGATTTTAAAATACAGCAAATGTTGGTGAGGGTGTAGAATCACCCAAACCCTTACCCACTGCTGATAGGAATGCAAAATGGTACAGCTATTTTGGAAACAAGTGTGGTGGTTCCTCAAAACCCTAAAACTAGTACTACCATATCATCCAGTGATTTCACTCCTACCCAAAAGAACTGAAAGCAGAAACTTAAAAAGAGACTTGGACGCCAATGTTTATTTGAAGCATAATTCACAATAGGCAATAGGTGGCAACAACCTAAATGCCTATCAACAGATAAATGGATAAGCAAAATGTGGTGCATACATACAGTGGGGTACTACTCAGTAAAAGAAATGAAGTCTTGATACATGTTACAGTACGGTGAAGCTAGAAAACACTGTTGATCAAAATACGTCAATCACAAAAGAACAAATATTATTATATGGCCTCACAGAAAAAGACAAGAAAACACAAACGTATAGAGAACAAACTTTATTAGAAAACTACCAGTGGTGGGAAAGAGTTAACATAATGGAAATATCAGATTAAGGGTCATCTTGCACAGTTGATAACTGCAATTTCCATCAATAAGTTGCACACCTGTAAAAAGTTGGAATGACAAAATTTAAAACATTTAAATCATGCTTCTGGTAAGTGATGTGATCAACTCTTCAGTGGCTGTAATGAGCTCACTCCAAAGAAGCAGTTTTGGATATTAGTATCCACAAAATGGGGGGAGAGTCAAAAGCTTTTAAACTGAGATGTTCATGTTACATGTATCATGGGAACATGCTATAAAAATGATAGCTACATGCTATCATGGGAACATGCTAGATAAAGGAAGACTACCATAAAGACTCTATGGCAATTAACAACCACCACCATAAAGCCTCTGGTGTGGCGCTTTGGGTTAATGCACCAGAGGGCAAAGCCGTTTGAACTGCAAGGTCGGTAGTTCAAGCTCACTAGCTGCTCCTCAGAAACCATATACAGGGTCGCTGTGGGTCAGAATTGACTCAAAGGCACTTAACAACAACCATAAAGCCCAGGTTTTAAGAACTCAGAAATACTCAAACATGCTTTCCTGGACTGAACCCAACCATGAGAGGCCTGGGTGCCTTGGTCACGTTTTGGTACACTGTATCTGGAAAAAGGTAAGGTGCTGGCCATCAGCTAACATTCAGGGCCAATACAAGATACAGTCCCATTGTTTCATTTACAGAAAAGATAGGGCTTCATCCCAAGGGGCAGCTTCTTTCAGACCTCAGTGAAAAATAATGTCACATGAAGCCATCTTCACTGCCCTTGTTGTTAGGTACCGTAAAATTGGTTCTGACTTATAGCAACTTATAGCACAATAGAATTTAACACTGCCCAATCCTGGGCCATCCTCACAATTGTTGTTTGAGCCCACTGTTGTTGCTATTGTCGTTCCATCTTGTTGGGGGTCTTCTTACTTGTTAAGTGCCATCGAGTTGATTCCGACTCATAATGACCCTGTATAGGGTTTCTGAGGAGCAGCTGGTGGGTTCGTCGACCTTGTGGTTTGCAATCCAGTGCTGAACCTATAGTGCCACACCAAGAGTCTACTGTAATATCTATAGCTGACCATGCTACTTTCTCTGTTATCTCCTAGGTTATCTCAGAGCCAAGTTATGGCCCAAGTACATACAACTTTTGAGGGTATTAATGGCGCTCTGGTAGCATAGTGGTTACGAGTCAGGCTGCCAACCACAAGGTCAGCAGTTCGAAACTACCAGTGGTTTCGCGGGAGAAAGATGAGGCATTCTGACCCCGTAAAGCTTTATAGCCTCGGAAACCCTGTACAGACAGTGTCACTATGAGTCGGAACTGACTCCATGGCACATAACAACAAAAACAACCACCTCATTTGGGTTACTAGCTTTACTCAGAACCTAATTTTCACTTTAAAAAAAATCTGGTAGCATATGTTTCTTCGTAAGTGCTGGGGCTCCATAGGCTAAGCACTGGACTGCAAACCACAAGATCTATGGTTTGAGCCCACCAGTCACTATGTGGGAGAAAGATAAAGCTTTCTGCCCCTGCAAAGATTAACAGTCTTGGAAACCTGAGTTGGAACTGACTTAATGGTACTTAATAACAACAGAGTAGAAGTAAAACAATTTCATAATTATTTGGGGGGTGGGAGACAAGACTATAGGGTTTCCACCCATACTTGGCTAAAGTGCTCCCTTGAAATAGAAAAGGCCTTATACCATGGGCCAGTGACTTTCCCAACAATAAAATGCAAATCACTTGGAGCTCACTTGCCAAGGCAATGCAAGCTGCTCTAACTTTTGCCCAGACTGTTTAATCCAAGAAATACCTGGATGGTGCAATCAGCTAAGCACCCAACTACTAACAAAAAGGTTAGCATTAGTTCAAACCCACACAGAGTTGCCTTGGAAAACAGGCCTGGTGTTCTGCTTCGGGAAGGTCACAGCCTTTATGGAGCGCAATTCCACTCTACAACACAGGATCACCATAAATTGGAATTGATTAGCTGTTGTTAAGTGCCGTCAAGTCTGTTCTGACCCATAGCGACCCTGTGTAGTCAAAAGCTTTTAAACTGAGATGTTCATGTTACATGTATCATGGGAACAAGCTATAAAAATGATAGCTACATGCTATCATGGGAACATGAAGAACGGCTGGTGAGCCTGAAGCAGTAACGTCACAGTTCAAACCGACTTTGCAGTCCAGCGCATTAACCCACAGCGCCACACCAGGACTCCGATGATAACTACTAGGTAAGTTTAATCCAAGTAGATGCATAGACTACCGTCTTCCAATTTCTCACCAGTTGCAGATAGACAGGGTTGGTTATTAAATTTGACTTTGGAGTAAGACCCAGAAAAGTTACTACCTTAGATCTACTGAGGTGAATGTGACCCCTGGTAGCGTAGTGGTTGAGTCGTGCTGCTAACCTGAAGGTCAAGCAGTTCGAATCTACCAGCTGTTCCACAAGAGAAAGATGAGGCTTTCTGTTCCCATTAAGATTTACAGCCTCCGAGACTCTGTGCAGGGTTGCTATGAGTCGGAACCAACTCTACAGCACACAGCCGCCACCACCCTTTTGATAATCTAGTGAAAGCTAGATTTAGAAAAATACACTCGACTTCTGGCTTATAAATACCCTCCAGACCCATTTATGTGCCCAAAGTTAAGAACTGCTAGAAAATGGGCAAGTCTAATGACCAGTCACTACAACTCAGAGCCTAAGTCCTGAGAAAGGTGATCTGCATGCTGCATGACTTCCATGTTATAAGGTTCAGAAGAGCTGGGTATCAAAGCTCTCTTGTTCACATTACTTGTGAACAATAAACCATTGATACTGTAATATCTGCCTCAAAATATCCTTCTTTGCTCATTTCCTGATTACTGTCTATATAAAGCAGTAAGCCCTGCCCCTGCCTCTCTCATCCTGGCCTACTTTTTCCTCAGAGTTCCTCTCGCCACCTAACATAATTATCTACCTCCACCTAGAATGGAAGTTCAATGAGAGCAGAGCATTTGTTTTGTTCATGATTGTACTTTAATGTATTTTTTCTGAGACTGTCTACTCTTTATGGAGGTGTGGTGTGGTGTGGTGCTATGAATTAAAGCACTGGACCACAAGGTCAGTCTGAACCACAAGGCTGGTGATTCAAGCTCACCTTGGAAATCCTATACAGGGTCGCTGAATCAGAACTGACTCGATGGCACTTTACTACTACTCTCTTAGTAGCATTGTCGATTAAGAACTGGGCTGCTAACCTCAAGATAAGTAGTTCAAATCTACCAGTCACACTACAGGAGAAAGATGAGGCTTTCTACTCTCATAAAGATTTACAGCCTCAGAAACCCCATACCAGGTCATCATAAGCCGGAGCCAACTCAGTGGCTCACTACCACCACCACCTATTCTCTATAATAGCGTCTGGCAAACTACATTCTGCATGCCAAATCCAACCCACCAGCTGTTTTTGTAAACATAGTTTTAATTCAGTGAGGGTCATTTATTTACCTATTATCTATGGCTACTTTCATGCTACAAGGGTACAGCTAAGTAGTTGCAACAGAGACAATATGGCCCCCAAACCCCCAAGTATTTACTATCTTCCCCTCTACAGAAAAAATTTGCTGACTTCCTATAGAACTCATTTAGCCTCTATTTTTCCAGATAAATTGAAAGTACCAGAGGGACAGGAACTTACACAAACATTTTTTATTTCCAACATCATTACTTTTGTAGTTACACCCAAAGATTTAACTTGCTGGATGTCCCATTCTCAATGCATTTCTATCAAGGCCACAAGCAAAGATTGCCTGTATTCAATCATAGGGAGAGCAGGGAGACAAGCTACTGATGATGTAAGCTACTGATGATGTAAGTCAGGAATTTGTTATTGTTAAGTACCATCGAGTACGTTCCGACCCATAGCGACCCTATATAGGGTTTCCAAGGAGCGGCTGGTGAGCTTGAATTGCTGGCTCTGCAGTTCAAATGACTTTGCAGTCTGGCACATTAACCCACAGTGATGGAGAACCGTTTTTCTGCCAAAATTTGTATCATCATCCACAGGCCATACAAAATTACCAACTTAAAAATTAGCCTGCTAGGTATGCAGAATGTGCCCTGTGGTTGTTTAAATGATGATATATTTATGTTTTTGTGTCCATCACAAAATAAATAAATAAAAGGGAATAGAAGCAAATATTGTTGAATGATGATACACAGATATTCAATGAAATGAATATAAAATTGATGTTTTTCCATGTAAACTATCACTCAATTCACAATAAAACCTTAAACATTATTGCCAATATTGGGAGATATAGTATGCATAACTCTAAATCAAGGCAGAGAATAATGAATACTGGGTGAGAATTTCAGAACTTTCTAAGAGAGTTTAGAGGAAGAGGAAGAAGGTATCTGGAAATTATTAAGAGATGTAACTTTAAAGACTTTTTGGGAGCAGAGGGCAAGAGGTAACTCCCATTTTTTTAAGCTTCTAGGATAAGGTGTAGTGATTACAAATAGGGTTGCTAACCTCAGGGTCAGCAGTTGGAAACTACCAGCTGTTCCTTGGGAGAAAGATGAGGCTTTCTGCTCACGTAAAGATTTACAGCCTCGGAAACCCTGTTCAGGGTCACTATGAGTCAGAACCAACTCCACGACACATAACCACCACCACCAGGATAAAAATAAATAAAAGACTGACACCAAAAAAAAAAGTTAGCCTGCTATATTTGGTCATTTAATTAACTCACCCCTAACAACAAATGTGATGGCTGCAAGTGTGATTGCCCTGGCAAGGCCAGACCAAATGATTTCACAGGCCATGGCAACAGTAGTGAGGTTGGCCCAGGATCGGGCAGTGTTTTGTTCTGCTGGGGATAAGGTCGCTATGGGTCGGTAACGACTCAATAGCACCTAACAACAATAGGGCCCATGAAAGACCTCTGGTAGTGCAGTGGTTACGTGTCGGGCTGCTAACCTCAGGGTCAGCAGTTCAAAATTACCAGCTGCTCCGCGGGAGAAAGATGAGGCTTTCTGCTCCCATAAAGATTTACAGCCTTGGAAACCTTGTGCAGGATTGCCGAGTTGGATCCGACTCCATGGCATACGACTACCACCAACAACAACCACTACCACTGGGCCTGTGGGCCTCCGTCCCCTGCCCCTGCCACCAGTCGAAGCTTACAATCATGTAATTTTTCAAATTAAAATGTAAAAAGCAATGTTGTTATTGTTAAGTGCCATCGAGTCGATTCCAACCCATAGCAACCCTGTATAGGGTTTCCAAGGAGCAGCTGGTGAGTTTGAACTGCTGACCTTGCAGTTCAAACGGCTTTGCAGTCTGGCATATTAATCCACAGTGCCACACCAGGACTCCAAAAAAGCAATGCAGTGACTAGAAAACTCTTCCCTAGTGTTACCGACAAAATGAATTTGAGGTGAACCATAGCTATATTCTCAATGCTGAAATCACACAATTAAGCATTTCTATGTCAGAAAGTTTTGCATGGATCACTATCTCAAAAGTAACTACTCTGCTTAACCACGCTTTGTAAATTACAAGTACCTGAAAAGGAGCATCACATGATATTATGTCCCTTTGTCAACTCTAAAATGTGCTTAGCATTTCTTAGCCTGTTAAAAAATTACATCCTTTTTATCATGCTTTGTAATTATAATTTGCATAGATATCATTGATTGGTTCCAAAGAACAGAAGGCTAAGTGGTAAATTTGAGGTATGATTTCAGCCCACTATCTTACCCCAAAGCAGAGGTTACCAAACGGGACTTTTCTTAGTAATAGATATGTCATTTGAAAACACTGTAGTTCATGGACAAAGAACTGAGAAGGCCAGAAATCTAAGAGTTAAGTTTGCTAAGTTATTTTGAATAAGCAACAACATACACAATGATGTACAATCAATTGAGAAAACTATTGTTTATTTAGAAAAAAGGTTACACTGGTAGAATTCAGTAGATAAAAAAATTCTCTTTTAAAAATGTCACTGTGAAACTTTTCCAGACGAAAGTTCAACAATACAAAGCTCCTGTAGCTGTAGAATTAAAAGACAATTAACTTCTGGATCCCCCTCCCAAGATTTGTCTGACATAATTACAAGAAAAAACATGGCAAGGGACAAGTGAGCACTGGGACTTTTCTTTTAAACAGGTTTTAATGTTGTACACATCCTATATAAAAGGATTCCTAAGCATTGCATAAGACACTGCTTCCACTTAGTTTTTAGTGAATGATATTAAAAACAGGCCAAATAATAAATTAAAACTGCATTTTAAAATGAGGTAAATTCAAAATGGTTCAACAATTGTTTATTTTCTGTTTCAACCAATAAAAAGAAAGCATTTCAGATTTAAAAACAAAAACAACTAAACCCAGGCAATATTTAATTAAACTTAAGTAAAATTCTGTACACATGTAACCTTATTTGCTTGTTGGAAACTGTATGCAGCACATTGTGCTAAAAATATGGAACAGTTAACACTTTCAGCCATTTACTGAAAATAAACATGAAGAAATTAAGCAACAAGTTAAAATACAGTAATGCACAACTCAATTTTAAGTTTTCAGCATGGAGCAATAAAGCAGATAACTGAATAATTTAAGGAGTTGAAAATGGGCCCTCTTCATAATTGCTTGGCAATCTACTCAGGAAAATAAATTTCTGTCACAGCTGAACAATTTCATTCCAATCTCACCTGAAAGAAACAAAGTGATTATATTTATAGATAGGAAGGGATGAAGGGGGAAGGGAAAGGAAAGAGGGGAGAGAAGGAAAGAGGGGAGAGAAGGAAAGAGAGGAAGGAGAAAGAAAGGATTAATTGATTGACTTAAAGAAAAGTCAGTGAGCTTCATCAATAACAAACATCTGAATTAAGTCCTCAAAAAGGGATAAAATATGCATGTAGTTCTTACTGTCCACTTTTAGAAGCCATTAACACAGGGACATTATGATGACTTAAAAAACAATGAACATTTTGTTTATGAGAGAGGGAAGGAGAGAAAAAAACGGGGTGAAGAGAGAAAAATAGCAATAAATAAAACATTCAACAGGGGCAGTAGCTTGTCAAAAGTAAACAAAACATGTAGCAATGAAAAGGAACCTATTTCATATGATCAACAATCAAAAATTTAAAAGAAAGAGAAATGACATTACATTTTATACAAGGACACAATTTTAATAGTAACTTAAGCTGCAAGTTGCAATGTCTGCTAAATTATAAAAAATTACTTTAAAAATATATTGACTCAATTACACTCATTTCTTTTCCTTTATGTAGACATTTTTCAAATACTACATACATATTCAAATAAATCCAGAACATGATCATCACATGTGGCAAATAATTTCCTATCTGCCTAACAATGTTCTCATTCAAATTTTAAAAACTAATGCTTAATGCATTAAACTTTACTGATGAACATACTACATTCACGTATTTGATAAAACCAGAGCTAAAAGGGGCCTTAGAAAATCATCACTTTCATGAAATGCTGACAAATAATTCACATATTTGTTTCAACTCAAACATTCTGTTCACACCATGAATAATCTTGATATTACCAATTATAATCATGGATCCCTAATGCTGAACATACAATTTTAATACTTAAAAGTCATTGCTTCTGTTCATCAAAATTGATGAATGAATAAACAAAATGTGGTACACATTCATACAATGGGATATTATTCAACCATAAAAAGGAATGAAGTACTGATACATGCTACAACATGAATGAGCCTTGAAAGCATGATGCTAAGTGAAAGAAATCAGAAACAGAAGACCACATATTACATGATTTCATTTATAAATGTCCAAAATAGGCTAAATTCATAGAGAAAGAAGCTACATTAGTGGTTTCCAGGGGCAGAGAGAATTAGGAGTGACTGCTAATGGTTACCAGGTTTTGTTTTATTTTAATCCTTTTTTGTTGTGTGAATTTATCTCAATTAAAAAACTGGAAAAACAAGGTAAATGTTCAGTAAAGAGCATCATGGTATCAGTATGGCCGTAACTAAGAAGATAAGAAATGGGTCTCACATCGGGAGAGTTACTAGGCAAGGGAAATTTTGGTGAAGTATTTAATGGCACATGAAAGGATAAAATTGCTGTTGCTGAGAAAATGTGTAAAGAAGCTTTCCCAGGATCTGAAATTAATGTTTTTACAAGCCAAAATCCTCAAGCAATATGATCATCTCAATATTGTCAAAAGTATAAGAGTTCGCACACAAAGATGGCCTATCTACATCCTTACAGAAGTGGTTCCAGGAGGCAATTTCCTCTCCTTTCTGAGAAAGAAGGCGGAATTAAAGTTCAGGTAGTGAGATATTCATTAGATGCTGCTTCTGGTGTGGCGTATCTGGAATAAAAACTGTATACACAGTGACCTTGCTGCAAGAAACTGCCTGGAGGTGGAAATGTTCTGAAAATCAGTGATTTTGGAATGTCTCATCAAGAGGATGGTGGTGTGCATTCATCTTCTGGCTTAAAGCCGATTCCCATTAAATGGACAGCACCAGAAGCTCTGAATTATGGGAGATATCGTTCTGAGAATGATGCATGGAGCTTTGGCATCCTCCTCTGGGAGACCTTCAGCTTAGGGGTTTGTCCATATCCTGGAATGACAAATCAGCAAGCACAAGAGCAAGTGGAAAGAGGATACTGGGTGTTAGCCTCTCATTAGGGTCCAGAGGTTATTTATAAAATAATGCTTAAGTATTGGGATTACAAACTTGAAAACCACCCCAAAGTTCAGTAAACTTCAGAAAGCGCTAGGTGCTATTAAGAGAAAGTCACATAGCGATGAAATAGTCACTGGGACTCTATGTTCCAGCAGAGTAGTTTTCTTCTCATTGAGTTTATTCCATACCATATTATCCTAATATTCTTCTATGGTTACTTAAGTACTCTTTTAAATATGTGCTGCTTTTAAAGATTGTGAATAAGAAAGCACAGGCTCTTTTGCACATCTGAGACTATTGATATTTCGCAATTGTTTTTCTATCTCAGGCTCAGTTCATGAACTGCTGTCCTCCTAATGGATATCTATGTACTCAATTAATGTTATAACTGCATTGGAAGTATCATGTTTGAAGGATATGTTCCAATAAAAGGTGGTCTTCTACTCTGTCGAAACAAGATTATATCTATAAATTATCTGGGCCTACAGAAATCAGTCATGCCCTATCAGTAGGGTTATCATTTCTCTATGCTTTACCATGTTCTTTCCTCCTTTGCCAGCGCATCAGAAACTATGCATGAAATGCCCTCAAAGAAGACCCTCTCAGAGTTGAAGTCGCTGCTTTTAAGCAATATTATTGAGAGCAAGAAGCAAATTTGAAAGGAGGGTTGTCTAGAGAAAAGAGCAGCTAGAGTAGTGTTCAACGTAGGCGAAGAAAATAGGGATTTATATAAATCCACCATTCCTATCAGAGGTATGCCTTTATAAAAACACACACAACTCTCACTCTAATTTTATGGTCGAATTCACCTGATAGGTCCTAAGAAATGTTCCAGCAGTTCACAGATTCCTCATAAAAGAACCCTCTTAATGACAACAAATTTGTCTTTTGAGACACTATAAAAAAAACATAAGCTCAATTAATAGCTTACTTGTGTCTTTACCTCAAAGGAGGCATCCCAGAATTTGGCCCCCTTCATTTGTACCAGTATTCCATGATCCTAGTTTACAAACATAATTTGTTCATGAATACAGGCAATCATGCACACACACACAACCAAAAGCAAGGCAAATATGAATGAAATTTGATAATTATAAAGTCAAATGAACGTTTACGAGAAAGAAATCATGAGGAGAAAGATATAGGGACAGTCCTATTTCCACTACACTCCTTTATGTAGCACTGTGGGCTAATGCATCAGACTGCAAAGTCGTTTGAGCTGCAAGGTCAGTGGTTCAAGCTCACCAACTGCTCCTTAGAAACCTTACACAGGGTCGCTATGGGTCGGAATCGACTCAATGGCACTTAACAATATACTACTTCTTGGAGTCCTGGTGTGGCGCTGTGGGTTAACGTGCTGGACTGCAAAGTTGGTCTGAACCACAAGGTCAGCGGTTCAAGCTCACCAGTCACCCTTGGCAATTCTATACAGGGACACTCTGAGTCAGAACTAACTCAACAGCATTTAACAACATACTACTTCTTGGGGATTTACTCGGTGAGGATAAAATGTAACCAAAAGTTAAAACTGAAATTCTGTTGAGCTGAATCTTAGCTGTATCCAGGGATGCTTCAAAGAATAAATGCGTATGAGAGGGCTTCAAAAAGTTGCAAGAAAAATTCCATTATCTTAATTTAATTTTTCCACAAACACTTTTAAGACCCTGCTTAAAACCAAAGGGGTAATCACGCTCAAGGTTAAATGTAGCATGGGAGCCTTCAGGTCCAGATTTTTTTTAAAAACCATCAACAGCACCTTATAAGTCTACCTAAGTGAAAGAGCATGGAAACAGAAAATTCTTCCTACTATGAGTATCAATGCAAAGATCTATACCCAGTATTTCTAAAGAGAATAAATGATTAGAAAAATGGTTAGTGTCTATCAATCATTTCAATCTCCTAACAAAGAATTTGTGTGCAGTACATTTAATGATTACTATGAACAAACCAAAATGAAAGCATAATAAACTTGCCCTCAAAAATTATGTTGGAGCATACAAAGCAACTTCTTTTTGATCAGAATAGTTTTCTCTTCTGACAGATGTTGTAAATACACTGAACCTTCTCTTTGATGGCAGAAAATAAGTCAATATTCTTTCTCATGGATGCTCACACCAGATATCAAAGAGATACATTTAAGACCTCTGTAAATAGCTAAGTAAAGTTAACAGAGTATCTGAAGGAAAGCCGAAAATAAAGAAAAATACCCAGTTGCTTGATTAGAATAGAGATGCAGTTACTATCTTCAAAAAAGACCCTAGTCTAGGGAGGGGGCTATACAACAAGCAATAAAACCTTTTATATATTCACATATACATAGCCAATCAGTGACTAGGACTCTTTAGGCAGGTCCATGTGTAAGTAATCTGAAGATATTAAGAAACTTAATCAAGCATTGCCTATGCTAACACACATTATCAGCATCTAGGTTATGCCTCAACACAGCCATACATACCTAAATTTAAAACTGAGTATTTAGTAGGTCAGTTTCCACGTATGGACACAAGCAAAATGGCTTACAGCTTGAGTTACAACACCAGTTGTGGGCTGGGTGGGAACTGACTGTGGTCAACAATTGAAAAAAAAAGTCCCATGTCCTATCCAGAGGGAACAGCACCTAGAAAGGTCTAGCTGATTGTTGCCATGTATACATCAGGACACAATGTTGCTAGATGTTCCAATACTTGTAGAAAAGATGAAATCTGGATTTTGTCAATTCTTCTGATCTTTCAAGGCAGCCAAATTTTAATGATTTTAAAACATTGTGCAAGTCCAACAAAGTACATTTAACAAACCACATTCTGTCCAAAGGCAGACAATTTGCAGTCTTGGATTTAGGGGATAAAATTGTTAAGTTACATATATGAGACTGGAGGTGAAAAGTGGACCTGCAAAATATATATGGTCTGGTTGATATGGACAATTAGAATAAAAATGCAGTAGACTACACATACAGATGGGTAGGATAGAGCTAACAGCTACTATCTTTGAAATCAAAGCTGTATATCCACAATAAGAAAAAGCAAAGTGATTGAGTTTTCTGAAGGGCTGGGAGCAAATCTGCAGGGTCACAGAAGAATCCTCAAAAAGTTTGTTGAACTTACATTCATGAGGAGTTCAGAATTAACCAGATCCACTGCTATCAAAACGATTCCAATACATAACACAACCCTATAGGATACAGTAGTTCAGGATTACCATATCAAATGAAAATTGAGAAGTCACAGGACAGTTCAAAGAGGCTAAGTTCACTAGACAGGAAGTTTTAAGGAAGATTAAAGTGGAGAAAAGATTCAAGGCAAAGCAGCTACTGGTATTCAAGAGAGCAAATCAAGGAGTGATTAAATTAATCTGGACAAAGACAAGTAACAGAAGATGCGCAGGACAAGCAAATGGACAAAAAAAACAAAAAACCTCGAAAAGAATAGGAAGAAAAAGAGAAACATTTGATTAACCTAGAATCTATCTCTATAGATAGGAAGTGGTCGGAAAAAGGGAAAATCAACCAGTCTCACAAAATGCAAAAGTCTACTCAAGAAGAAAGTACAGTACATAGTTGTCAGCAAGAAATTTAACAGAGTGAACTAAATGTGTTTAAAAGATATCTGAATCTAGAAGTTTTACTACTAATCAAATGCCTATCTGTGGTCAGACTTTTCATGCCTTTGGTTCTGAGAAACTCTGTAGAGAAGTAAAAACTTATGGCCTATGTGAGTGAAACAACTAACAAAAAAAAGTAGCCCTAGTAAGTCCAATCCTAATGAAGATAGTAGAGTTAGGGTGTTTAGTGAGACAGCTACAATTGAAGAATGGCAATACTATTCCTTTTATAATCTTCCTAATTAAAAAAACTATTAAATTAAAATAAGTATCACAAAATCCCCATTCTAAAGTTCATTCCCTTGTACAGAACTGGTTCTCACACATTTCTCACTCTTTAACAACTGTAATAGTCTTGGTTACCTTTCTGGATTCATAAAACACTAGAAACAGCAACTAACATTGGGGGTGGGGTGGTTTCACCATGAGATGGTATCAACTCGATGGCAACTAACAACAACACAGACAGTAAGTGTACATAACAGCATTAAGTGACAGCTAATATGGAAAATGGAGTCCTGGTGTGGTGCTGTGGGTTAATGTGCCAGACTGCAAAGCTGTTTGAACTGCAAGGTAGGCGGTTCAAGCTCACCAGCTGCTCCTTGGAAACCCTATACAGGGTCGCTATGGGTCAGAATCGACTCCACGGCACTTAACAACAGTATTGAAAATGGGCTATAAAAAAAAAAAGTCAACTTCAAAAACAGCCACTTGAAATCATTAAATGAAGGAGGCAAGTCACCCTACATACCTCGATTGTCCCTAAGGTATCACCAAACAAAAATAGCTATCCAAGTAGTACTATAGGATAAGCACTGGACAGCTAACATCAAGTTCAAACCCACCAGCCACTCCTCAGAAACCCTAATACAAGGTCACTGTGAGTCGGAACAGACTAGACGGCACCTAACAACAGCAATAACAACATGATCTTAAGTGCTCAAAAAAGGTTTTGAATGTTATCCATTAAGATGGGCATATAATCTATTAAAACTATTTTAAAACTTTCTAATAAAATACCATTTTGATATATAAAAAGGTAAACATTTACGTTGAAATCTCACATAAGGTATAAGTGAATTGCCTTGAAAACAAAACCACACCTTTTAAATTCCATAAAAGTACAGATCATAGGTGCCAGCATTATGAAATATGGGCAGTGTTATAAAAACGTAGAAAAAAAAGTGTTATAAAAACGTAAAGCAAAAATTTCTGGATAACATGCCTGCATGAGAACTTTAAAAGGAATCCTCCTGGGGCAGTGATTAAATGCTCTACTGCTAACCAAAAAGATGACAGTTTGAATCTATCAGCTGCTCCATGGAAGAAAGATGTGGCAGCCTGCTTCTGTAAATATTTACAACCTAGGAAACCCTACAGAGCAGTTATAACAATCCTATAGGGTCCCTAGGAGCTGAAATAAACTCGACAGCAAAGGCTTTGGTTTTTGAAGGTACAAAAAAAAAAAGGGTCATCAATTATCCCAAGAAGATGGGAACCAGAGATAAAGAGAAGTCAGATATCCTCAAATATATCTTGTTATGTTAAAAAAAACAACAAAGAAAAGTGTGGTTAATCAGCAAGCTTAAAATGAAAACAGCTTAAAAATAACTGAAGTGAATCTTCTTTTGCAACTATACCCAAAGACTCAGTCATTTAATTTAGGGGCAAGCTTCCAGTAATTGTATCTTGCAAAATGAATCTAGTTTCTTCAACATTATCAAAGAAACGAAGTGAGAGAACACTCACCTTGATGGAAAGTCTTCATTATCTGTGCTTGTCTGAGGACTTATGAGTAGATAACAAATTAAGGGAAAACAACTTTGGGAGGAAAAAAAAAAGTATCTCACTTTTTAGTACAATCCCTCAGCTAGCAAGCCTAATTGGTTATGAACAGCCTGGTAGCCACTAACTCTACCAGCTTTGCTTCTCTTCCGCATTATTTTGCCCTTCTATTCCCAAGTCTCCAGCCCAAAAGATTCTCTAGTCCCCTTTTTCCTCTCAGTAATAATACAACCAGAGGGACTCTAAATCCCTTGGTAGCATGTAACAGCCTCAATCACCACAGAAATTAAACCAAGAACACCAAGTCTCTCAATTCCAGATTTCATACATTTGTACTAGGAGAGACCTTTTTTTTTTTTTTTTTTTAATTTAAAGTTTTTATTGTGGATTGAAAGTTTACAGGGCACATCATCAGTTTCACATTCAACCATTCATATGACTTGTTTCATTGCATTGATTATAATCCCCTCCATACATCATCAGTTAACAGTGTTTCTCTCTATCCTCTTTGGCTTTTCTCCTTTTTTTTTTTAGGGAAAAACTTTGCCTTTTTGGAATTTACAGTCTCGGCTTTTAGGGAAAGTTTTTACATTTATCTGTGGATATCCAGGGCTCATGTATGCGATTACTAACAAGCATAACTGAATAATCAGATGAGGGACCGTTTGCTATGTCTACTAGGTGGCTAAAGTCTGATCCTCAGAGTAGGAGAGACCTTTTAAAAGCTAATAGGCATTTAAACCATGTATTAAAGAGTACAATTCTAAAACATGACTAGTGTCAAAGATTTCCATTATACTCACTGAAAAAAATTACAATGAAAAGGATATTGTTTCTTCTCTTCCTTTCCTCCTGAACTGTCCCGTTTTTCTCTCTTTTCTATCTTTTCTTTATCATGCCTGGACTCCTATAATGAATGGTGGAATTAAGTGGGGAAAGAAAAATCAAATATAACAATCAGCTCAAAAAACCACTTTAACACCCACCTGTCATAAATTTTTCCTTTAAGTTTATTTAATATGACAACCAAAAACACAAGCATCAAAAGAAAAAAATAGACAAATTGCACTTCATCAAAAATAGTAACTTTAGTGCATCAAAGGACACTATCAAAAAGTGAAAAGACAACCTAAAGAATGGGAGAAAATATTTGTAAACTGTGTATCTGATAAAGGTCTTATACACAGAATATATATAGAACTCTTACAACTCAACAACAAAAAGAAAAAACAACATAAATAATTAATGGGCAAAGGACTTGAGCAGACATTTCTCTAAATAGCCTTAATAAGCATCATTAGTCATTAATGACATTCAAATCAAATCCACAATGAAACACCATTCATTTCCACGAGGATGGCTATTATTAAAAATAAAAACAACAGAAAATAAGGGCAAGGATGTGGAGGAATTGGTACCCTCAAACACTGTTGGGTTAGAATGTAAGATGGTGTAGCCACTATGGAAAAGTCTGGTGGTTTCTCAAAAAGTTAAACATAAAATTACCATACGATCCAGCAATTCTACTCCTACACCCCAAAGAACTGAAAACAAGTCATCAAACAAATATTTGTACATGAATGTTCATAGCAGCACTATTCACAATAGTCAGAAGGTGAAAACAACTCAAATGTCCATCAACAATTGAATGGATACACAAAATTTACATACAGTGGAATACTATTCAGTCACAAAAAGAATGAAGTACTGGCACATGCTACAATATGGGGAAATCATGCTGAAATGATAGAAGCCAGACACAAAGGTTACATATTATAGGATTCCATTTATATGGACTATCCCAAATAGGTAAATCCAGGAAGATAATTGCTTAATGGATACAAGTGCCCTCTGGGGTGATGAAAATGTTTTGGAACTAGATAGAGGAGATAGTTGTACAATATGATGAATTTACTAAATGCCATGAAATTGAATACTTTATTGTAAATGACTAATATGCTGTTATGTGGAAATTTACCTCTTAAAAATAAACTTATTTACGAGAATCAGTCTCTTAGGGCATACAGAAATTTTTAAACTTGCACATTATTTCCTAAAACTGCTTTATGAATTATAAATATGACACACATTTTGTATTCTGATAATGTACATTTATATTCTATGATAATGCACATTTATACATCAGTGATAATTTACTTACTTTATAGCAGATACATGAGATCTATTTTTACTATCATCCAAGTGATATGATACCTTAGTATCTACGAAAGCGCACCCTACAGTTAATTCTAAAATCAAATACAGGCTGCAAACATGTTACTTTATTAGAAAATGTTATAAACATACATTTAAAATCATGATTCATAAAGACTTTATGACTCTGTGATGGTCTGGGAGAATACATGTGACAATATTTTGATCTCATAAGTGAAGAGAAACTAAAGCAAAACATCAGTAGAACAAAAAGAAAATACAAAGAAAAGCTGAAACTCAACGAATGGACACAGGTAAGAGCGGAATGGAGAGGAAAGGGATTTCTGTGGTAAGCTCTACCCTACTAGTAATTTGGAACTGAGTTTGCAAGTAACAGATAACCTGCCTTTTTCCCCCATACCAAAATAATTAGCAAAAGATTGTTTAACTAAAAAAGTATTCAAGATATGCTAAAAATTTCAAAGACCTGATTTTAAAAATAGAAATATACTATTCTTTTGTTTTCCTAATTTACCTTTTTGCCACTAGAGGAGATTTTATCCATCTTTTCAGATTTAAATGAATCACCACCTTTTTCTTTGCCTGAAGATTTTGACTTATTTTTTTCCTTGTCTTTCTCATTTGGATAAGGAGACTCACAAGGACTTTCACTTTTGTGTTTTGAAACTCCCACTAAAATTATAAAAGAAAATCATGAAAGCCTTTTCCAATTCAGTTTGATGATTGCTTCAAAGGTATTTATTAAGTCTACCTACTTGTTCCATTTTCCTCTTTACGCCTCTTGGTTAAGTCCGGTGGCACTTCACGGTCATTGTTTGAATGATCCTAGAACCAAGAATTGTGAGCTACATTGATCAAGGGTTTATGGCCTTTGCTTTAAGGTTATTACTTTTACACTAGAAGAGCAAAGAACTAGCATTGGAGATTACTTGTGGTAGTTTCATAGACTTGGTAAAATGGCATGACAGACAAGCAAGATTAGAGAGATTAGAAGACTGAGTATCCTTGTTGCTGTAAGAGTAGCAAACATACATTAGGGCTACAATAGCAAATAAAACAGTAAATAGTGGACTGCTATGGAGGGTACCAGCATTAAAAATTAAAGGCAACAAGCATACTACTACACATGATATCAACTTTTCCAAACTGGGTTATAAAAGGTTACAAACCCTTTTCCGTTCTTTCCTGTCCTTTTCATCTTTTTTCTCTCTCTCTCGGGATCTTTCCCGTGACTTGTCCAAATCTTTCTTGTCCATTTCTCTCTCCTTACTCTTGGACAGTGGTGGAGGAGTATGATTAGTGTAGAGCTGTTAAATTAAGGCAATATTACTAAAGATTATTAGTTTTCCAGTATTGGCACTGTTTTGCTTTTTGTTCTTGTTGTTGTTTTTTAATTTCATGAAAGACCCAAAAGCAAAACTGGTCAGCTGTCTGAATTACAAGAGGTTAAAAAGAAAAAAAAAAATCCATGACACAAATTATGGAAGGCTTCCATGTTTCCCCCTTTAAAAATTATCATCTAAACTCAACTGTTCATTACTGCCTCAATTGATACTCAGTAAATTCATATGCTGGAGTTCTCCTTATGGCTCTGTTTTGAAGATCTGTAATCTCCATTACAAGAGTCTAGATGTGCATAACAGAGACAGAATTTTCTGCTGTAAAAAAGGTACATATCTTTAAATCATGAGAATTTTAAGATAGGCAATCAATAATGATAGTAAGCAAAAATTAGAAAATAGGACCTAGCCAGGACTTTACCAAAGGTCTTTTCTGCCTCAGTATAATCCATGAATGTTGCTGTTAGGTGCTGTGGAGTCAGTTGTGACTCATAGGGACCCTGTATACTGTTGCTTTCTCTCTCAAGCAGCTGGTGGGTTTCATCTGCTTACCTTGTGGTTAGCAGTGCTTATTCTACAGCTCCACCAGCTCTTCATATTGTTGGCAACATACTCTCTACTTCAAATGACTGTAAGATTTGTCTTAATGGTTCCAAATAGCTCAGAAAACCATCTAGTCATTTTCATCATCTAAAAATGATGAAACAACTTAAAGACTGAAAATGATGAGTCGGTGCTCTTTTTTGCTTAGTCTGTTGCTGCCAAAGGGCCCATAGGCAATAAAATAGTCAAAACAACCAAGGAGTCTGAATATTCTAGCTCTGAAGAACTCACAGATTATCCTACTTATACTAGTTGAACATCTTGAAATTATAAAAGATAATATTTAGGAAGTAATCAGGAAATAATCAGATACCTAACTTTATGGCATTTATAAATGTGCTACAAGATTATGTCTAACACATTAAAAGCATTAGGCAGCAGGTACACTGAATAAACTTATTATATAACTATACAATTATAGAAATACCTTAGGAATAAGTAGAATAATGAGTCAAGTCAAAAGTCAAATATTTGTACACAAAGAAATCCTTTAGTATTCAACAGAATACATGAAAAAAAAAAGATAATCAGTTAAGAAACACTTATTTTTTTTAACATGACCAAACATTTCAATTCAGTTGGGTCAGAAATACTGCTATAGCAATGCAGAAGTAGCGTCTTTAAAATTTCAATGTTTTAAAAGTTGATGATCAACTGAAATACACAAAATGTTTATCAATTACAAAGAGCAAGAGAATGAAAAACAGTCATAAAAGTGCTTGTCCAAAATACTCTTGCTGGCTATGTCTTAAATAACACTTCAATATTTTAAATTGTGAGGTTCATAATTATTAGCTATGAAACTGATAAAACAAAAGACATCTATTTCTCACTTGAGAAGCTGAATACTCAAAATGTCTCTAGGAAAAGTATTGCTTAATTTCTCCCAATAAAAGGAAAACAAAAGGTTTGTGATTACAAATACATACACACAACTTTGTAAGAATGAAGTTTTAACTGTATCTAACTTGAATTCTGTATTGTAAGCAATTAAAAAACCTTTTCTAGGACTTACTTCTGGCATTATTGTTCCAATAAATACTTCATTCTTGGCCTAAAGAGTCAAATAGCTCAATTAATACACAATCATAAATTCTTAGTTTAGAAATATCCCCAATTCTATTCCTATTTTGTACCCTTCTAAGAATACCTCTGACCACAATATTTTTTCCACAAAAATATAGTCTCTCATTGCCCACTCAATAAAATACATACTCCTTAGCTTGGAGTTTGCAAGCTTTCCCCAATCTTTTCATAATTTCTTTTATACAGCAAACCAATGCACTCTAGGCTATGCCCATCAAGTGTTCTTAGCACCCTGCCCTTTGCAACAGTTCTCTTCACCTGGAATGTTGTTGTTGTTGTTAGGTGCCGTCGAGTCGGTTCCGACCCATAGCGACCCTGTACAGGGTTTCCGAGGGTGTAAATCCTTACGGGAGTAGAAAGCCTCATCTTTCTCCCGCGGAGCGGCTGGTAGTTTCGAACCGCTGACCTTAAGGTTCGCAGCCCGATTCGTAACCACTACGCTACCAGAGCTCCTTGAATGGTCACTCCATTATCTTAATCTTGTGAAATCTTATTTAGCCTTCAAAGCCATCTCAAAACCATCACCACTCAACCCTCCTCAATTCTGCAATGTCCTTTTTTATATTTGTGTGTATGTGGCAGGTATTCTCTACTAATTTAATGTCATTTATTTTTGTCTGTAACAAAGTTTCTGATATGGTAGAGGAAGCTAAGTGTCTTTCCTTTTATACATAGCATAATACATTTATTTGCCAAATAAAATAAATGATTCATCTGTATTCATAGCATTGTTGGATTTTGTTCTTGAGTTGCTCTTATTCCGAACACTGCAATCATTAATTAGGTCCCCCCCAAAAAATTTGACCAATTTTCAAAATCTATTTAAGAGAACACTGCTACAATGACTTCATTTAGGCTGAGATACATAAGAGCAGTCTCACTTTTTTAGACTTATAACATCCTTATTTTTAAATAGTGACTAGAATTAAAAACTGAATTCTGTGGTTAGAGAACATGTTTTAACACTCTCTTCATCAAATATAGCTGCTAAGATTGGAAGGTCAGAACATTAACTGAGTCCAGGGAGGACGTGGGAAGACTACATTGAGGGGATTGCAACTAACAGTCACGAAACAAAATGAGTATCAGTTGTTGAAAAGAAACTAATTTATCTAGTAAATTTCACCCAAACCACAATAAAATGTTTACACACACATACACACACACCTTATGAAGAAAGGACTGGTACATTAAGAAAAGAGACTTCTAGAAATAAAAATGTAGCCATGGCAGGGGGCACATAATGAATGTCTGTTGGGAATTAGGGGTGAAGGATGAAATAACAAAAAATATTTGAATATTTTTTTCTCACTAGCTAAGTTGAATCCTTGTTATTGCTTTTATCTTGGATTGCAAAGTGAATATATTACCTTTATAGAAAATCCCACGGAGAAGTACAATTAAAGAAGTTAAACTAAAGCAGGGAAATTAATTTTATATGTACAAGTGACAAGCTTCTTCAAATATACTGAGGTTATAGATAATCAATTTTAAACATCATTCAAATTCCAGTAAAATTTGTTCTCTAAGGCAGTCATATTCTATTACATTTGCTTAGACATGTAAAAGTGCAACATCAGCTATTATGCAAACCAATACTCTGACGCAAAGGCTTAAAAGTTCATTTCAATTATTTATTGAACACCTAATCATATTGCCAGATACCATGTGAAGCATTAAGGATCTAAAAAGTGGTATGATTCGCCTAATTGTTTAAAATGTCTTCATATGCTATTTCCCATTTTTTCCTGGTTGGATAGCAATAAAGGCATTGAATTTTAACTACCCACAAAATTACCGTGAAAAAGGGGGTGGGGGGTAAGGGAGACTGACTTAGACCACTATTATTTAAAAAACAAAACGAACACTCCAAAGGATGAGGTGCTAAGAATGAGTGATCTTGATTTTAGTCCCAGTTTTAGTACTACCAATTGTAGGTCACTGGGAAAATCTCAAGAACTTTTCAGTGTCCTATTTGTCAAAAAGTCAATACCAACTACTCTATTTATTTACGTCACAGTGCTATTATGAGCACACCAAGTTATTTTATGTATACTGAAATCTACACAAGACATTCACAAATGTGAAGTACCATCATTGATTTTAAAAATCCAGTTAACTTTAAAAGGTATCAAACTGCTTTTCAAGATATATTTCAGAAAATATCCAAAAGTTAACCCATAAATTTAAACTAGACTGCAAAAGCCATTGATGTTAAGACTGACATACAAAATCTCAAACTGGTTATAGAAACCTACTATAGATTTAATCTAGCCAATAAAATGCTCACAGAACAGCTGATATTCTTTTTTATTAATACAGTAAGTTCTAGAAATAATCCTACAATTTTAGGAAACAGGCACATTGACTAATCTTAACTGTCAAAAATAAGTTTATTTACCCAATCAGTATCCACAGACATTTCATTATAAAGCTATAGATGTAAAATTCATTTGTGATGTCAACTGGCTGTTTCAGAATTTTGTTTTGTGTTGGTCCACCAGTAAGGAATCATATTTAGCAGATTTAAAAGGGGATTAAGTAGAATATCAAAATAAAGGACGGTACACATTTTATAATAATACAAAACAGCATGAACAATGGACAATACAGCTATAATACGAAATGATTTCTGTTTTAAGATATACAAACTGCAGATTACTTTTAGTAGCAGAATACTCAGTAATGGAAAATGACAGGTAAGAATTAATATTGACATGTAAACCACCAAGTTGAGTATTATCATCCAGGGGAATGATTACATTAATTGGTACTCTGCTACAACTACCAAAAAGGTAGCTCAGCAGAGGAAACAAAAAAAAAAATTTATGAAATGAAAAAGGCTCAGTTTTTAGAACAGTTTTGTGACTGCAGAAACTTCACTTTTGGGTATTTCGGGCTGTCTAAACAAAAAACATACTGAAAATAGCCTGTCAGATTTGTTTTGAGAAATTAAATAATAAATATATTCCCTAAAACAAACCCTTGTCTAATCCTTAAATCTATTTTCAAGAATTTTAAAGAATAAAAGGAGAATGCATAACAAAGCAAGCAAGGAGAGATTACAGAAATGTTGCCACATTACAAACATTTTATAACAATTTCTTTAAAAGCAACCTGTGCCAGCCATTGTGTCAGTTTGTGATAGGTATTTTTAGAGGTCATTCTAAAAAAATAAGATCTCTTTCCCCCATGGATCCTGGCTTAATGAATTTACCAGGAGGAGGAAATCTAAATAAAAAGTAGTAAAGAATTTTTGGTTTACTTAGGCATGATGATTTTAAAAGACTCAAACCTTTGCTGAAGGTTCCTTGAGTTCGATGAGACTGTCCTGTAGAAAATGAATGGAGATGACAGGTGAGCTGGCATAGTTCTCAGAACCCAGAGGAACTTTGGGAGGTGTGGCTGTAACCTGAAAATAAAACCAGCTACTTCTTGTGAGGATAAATCTCATGATGGCATTATCAACATGAACATCAACAATAAAAACAAAACAAAACCATGTAATGGAATTGTAATGCTGAGAAAAAAAGAAAAGAAAAAACTGTATATACTCAATGCAATAAATAAAAATATATTTCTGCTCAGAATTTATAAATATATGTACATGCCACATTTTCCAAAACTTAAGCTACAGGTAATTTAAGAGGCTTAAGAAAGCAAAACATTTTTTTCTCCACGAAGTTTAAAATAGTGGAGATCATTGTACAAAAACAGTGTATTATATTTTCAGTTTTTCTTTAATTGGGAGGTTTCAAATTTTACTTTACTTGCAACTCTAAAATATACATTACCAAAAAAACAAACAACCAAGCTAGAAAACAGTGGCATTATATCAAGAAAATAAAATGTATTCTATAGAAAATTACTTTTTAAATTTTTTTGCAAAGTGCCTTAGTGAATTTTGTACCTCCCACCAAAAAAGGCATTTAAAACAAAAGAAAAAGAAATCAATTACAGTATTCCACCAGTGCTCTTGATGAAGAATTAGTAACTTACAGTTTTAAAAGTTCAACGTACTGCAAATTCAAAGATTCCATGAAATTAGATGACTTTAGATTTAAAATTAAATATGGAGCAAGGAATGGCTACCCTGAGTCTTCAAGAAGGCTACACCCACGATTTTGTGCTGCAGTTGATTGAATGCCTGGGGTTTCTCTTTGCTGGGTGGTAGGACTGGATGCCACATCTGCTTTTATCGTAACGCAAGGTTCAACTTGATGGGAACCCAATGGGTATAAACAAACCTCCAAGGGAAGATAAACAGAAGCTGCATGCTCACTGAATACACACAACTACAGCAGAACTGATCACCAAGGAGACTTTACAATCGAACTCCTTTCAAGACTCCTTCTTAGCTTGATGAATTCAGAGGTATCTTGTTATTCTGTATCATCCAAGAAGTCTTCAGTGCTATATATTCTTCAATATTTATGCAGAAAAATAGGCTTCATTCTGCCGAAAAGATTCATTTGCTTGTAGCTACCATTGCACTCCAAAAATAGACTGCTTAAAGCAGCGAGGCACTTCTGGGTAAAATTTCTCTTGTACTTTGAAACATTATTTACAAAATTAGTGCTAAGTCCTTGAAGTTTTAATATTTTTATAATAAAAATACTCAATAGCAAAAAAAATCAGTCCACCAATATAGAAAATATTCATTTTCTAATGCATTATAAAACCTCCAGTGACTCCAGTGAATACTTGGCACAAGACTTGAAGGAAGTCAGGACACTGGTATTCCAAACAGGTGAGCCTAACATGGACGCTGCCTTCCTCAGGCTATACTAACCTTTACTGTTGAGGAATGCGATGGAGAAGGGTGAGAATCAATTTTGCGGCGTTTTTGTTCTGTTGGGACAAAAAGAAAAAAAAAAGAGTTCAAATCAGGTATGATTCCAATCTTCATTTTTTCCAAGCAAAAATAACTAACCAACTCTCAAGGCTATCTAAACTAAATAGATTCCCTAGCAAAGTTCCTAGGATAATTTAACAAAATAAGGAGACAAAGACCAAGCATACAGTAAAAGATAAACAAATAAAAAGAAACACAACTTGCCCCGTTCAGGTTCTGCAATATCAGATCGGGGAACAGGGGACTTCAATGACCCAGAAACTGGTGGTTTTTCTCCTCCTTTAGCATTTTCCTTGGATTTCACTTCCTTTATTATATCTCTTTCTCTGGATGGCTCCTTCTCCCTTTCTTTTTCTTGAGTTGATTTTGATTCTACATTGGGAACAGTGGTCTTAAATTTTTCATCTTTAGCTTTTTCTTCCTTCTTGAACTTTTCTTTTTCTTTGTCAGATTTTGGTGTTCTTTCCTTGGTCTCTCTTGCTTTTTCATCTTTATTCACCCGCTCTTCCTTTGGTTTTTCTTTACCATCTTTACCAAGTACCCTGGCCTCTGGAGTAGTAGCTGGAGTCTTTTCTTTTTTCTCTTTTTCTTTTTCTTTTCCTTTTTCTTTGTCATTTTCTTTAACAGTTTTGCTGCTGAATGATAAAAACATGAGACTTTAAAGCAAATGATCTTAACCCATATTTCATGTTTAAAATCATAAAGGGCTTCTACTGATATAAAAAATTCTATTACTAAGGGTGTTGTTGTTGTTAAGTGCCATTGTGTCAATTCTGACTCATAGTATCCCTCTATAGTTTCCAAGAAGCATCTGGAGGATTTGAACTGCCAACCTTGCAGATCAAACTGATACTGTGGTCCAGTGCATCATGCTGCAATGCCACACTAGGACTCCAAAACTAAGGGCAGCCCTTTGAATACTAAAGGACATCTTTAAAACAAGTAGAAAGCACATCTTTATCCAGTAGGTTGTATATAAACAAATTACTTGAAAGCAGATTTAAAAGAATGGTGAAGGTGATACTAGGCTTCATTTTTTTAAGTATACATTCATAACCGTTGAGGACAATAAGGTCATGGCAACAGCCAAAAGTATATCCTGCAAACCAACCAGGGATGCTACAATCTGGAAATGGGTTACTTGGCTAGACAGAAGACTTTTCTTATGTAATAATCTATAACCAGATTGTTGGCAGCAATCACTGAAACCTAAAGTTTTGTCTGCTTGGTTTTTCTTATTTGCCAACTACCTTCTCCTGTATACACTAGTAGGGAAAATTAAGTCTCAGAATTATAAAAAATGCAGGAGGGTGAATGCATCAGACAAATAATGACATGCACCGAATTTCAAAGTCTAATATAAATGATTTCATAGTATTTAACTACCATCCCCTTCCATTTATGATTACTGATATTGATTATATGATAATTTAATTTTAACATACGGCAACTTTCCTACCTGTTAGAGCCACTATTTCCATTGTTTGAATTCCCTTTCGGTGTGGCACTAGAAGCTTTGTTGACAGCTTTCACACTACACTGAGATCTCTCCCTTGCTTTATCTGAAATAAAGGCAAGGTTTTATTTGATCAGCCCGTAAACGTAAACAAATTACAATTTCACAGCAAAATGGTAAAGAGATTAATTAAAAATAAATAACAGGTTGATTACTTCCTTGACAATTACATACTTCTACCAAGTAAATTTAAAAAGTAATACTAAATCAAGATATTTCACTTATAATGAAACAAGATGTTTGTTTGTTGAAGTAAAATGTATTATTTTCAAATTTCTACTAAGCATACCAGTCTCCTCAGTACTGCTTTCATCCGATTTGGATGCACTTCCTATCAACGATGAAGAAGGCCCACCACCAGGTCCATTTTGTACACTGGCAACTGCATTCCTCGGAGGCGTGTCTTTGTGATGAAACTCATTTTCAGGTATCATGTATGACTTTCTACTTTTCAACTGCCCAGAGTAGCTGAAAGTCGCACAAAGTGTTTAAATATACAAGCACAAATCAAACAAGACAAACATGGGTCTTAAAAGAATAAATTTAACAAGTTACTCTCTTCGTTACTTGGTCCTAGAGAATAAAAATATTAATTTTTCAATAAGTTCTTCAAAGTCTTTATAGAGAGATAGTTTGTTAAAAATAAAACTCTAAATATAAACTAACACTTATATGGACTTTCCTTTTTGTTACTGAAAAACTGATAACTCAACTGATGATAAAATTAAAGCTTCTCCTCAACTAAGAAATATAAGTATGACTTTTGTAACTATCATCCAGTATAGACCGGAAGTTGATAATCAGAAGTGGCAACTCTCACCAGCCTGTGGGAACATGATCGCATAATCTCCCATAATCTCCTGAAATAAGGCAGAAGATAAACTTCAACACTGTAAAACATTTTAAAGTCTTCAGAATCCTTTTGTCATCTAGTCTCATAAGTCACATTAAAGTAAGATTGTGTTACCCCATAGCCAATGCATATAGATCAGGCCTCTTCTCTTTTTCTTCTTGGTAGATTTTATGCACTCTTCTTTCCAAAGCTTGACCCAGGTTCAAAACTTTTGGGTACCAAGGCAGTATTTTTGTTAGCACAATTAAGATATTCCTGATGTGAGTATATTCGCCTGTTTCAAGGCAATGTACTGATGCCTACAACAAAAATTAAGATTACAAATGTGAAAGCACAAAGAAAAAAAAAAAACCACACCTTTGAAAACTGAATTCATTTTTACCTTAGTTAGTTTATAATGCCATTTATGTACAACATGTCGAAAATTTTCATAGTCTAATTGATCAGCTTTGTTTCCACCATCAAATCCAGTTGCCCGTAATATGGTAAGGAACCCTGGATAGTTTCCACATTCCTTTTTTAAAAAAAAGCAAAGAATAAAAAATTGTCACTTTAAAAGAAAAAGTGAGTTCTATAAAATAGCACAAAACTGAAACAGGTATTAATTAAGATTAATGGTTTTATGTGAAAATGTGATGTGTATTTAGATAGTAAGTAGTTTCAACATAAAGGTTCATCTTATTTAATGATAATTCAGAATGCCAATTTAAACTAGGATTTAAAAACATAGCACTTTTTAAACACTGTTTGACAATTCAATCTTATACTTAGCTCTAAAGACCGAACAATCCAAATATTACTGGAAGTCCTCATGTGAAAAGTAAACTACCTATATAGGTACTTATTAGTTATACCTTTTCATATGTGCCTCTATCACTGTGCCACCTGGTAACAGTCTCTAACATGCAGCAAAGAAATCTCCCATATCGACTAGCTTCATTTTCAGTACAGCTTGCAACCGTATAAATTATATCAGAGAAAACCTATAGGAAAAAAATACAATTGAAAAAAACAAATTAAGGTCAACGTTAGTTCAAAACTTAAAAGATCATTTTATAGAAAATAATAATGAGCTAACAGCTAAATTTAGTCAGATTAATGTTTCTCTTTTAATCTTTATATTTGTAGAGACCTTTGAAGATTACAGTTTTTTATGGGAAAATAGCACATTCATTCATAAGGCAACTAAAAAAAACATCTATATAGAAAGCTGATTTACAATGACAGAAGAAAAAGCTATAATCATTATTAGAAAATAACTTATTTAGCAAAGATTTAGCCATAGGTATTACTGAATTTAGGGGGACTAGTAAGCAGAGTCAAGGCAAGGCTGATAGAAAGTAGAAATTGGTATCTGACATGCTGAAACAAGACATGTTTTTAAACCCAAAATGCAATCTTTTATTAAGAAAAATCACATGCAAAGTCTGCTAATGTGACTATATTGAAAAACTTCACTACTTTTATGTATGTTGGGTTTTTTTTGTTGTTTTTTGGAGAAGGTGCGAGTTAGGAATAGAGAAGAGGAGTCTACCTATAAATCAAACATATAAACCCAAAGGTACAGTTAATAGCTTAATCTTGAATGATTACATACCAAGCACTATTATTATATATCAGGCACTATTTAAAGCTGGAGTCTTGCTGTGGCACTGTGGGTTAATGAGCTGGACGGAAAAGTCAGTTTGAACTGTAAGGTTGGTAGTTCAAGCTCACCAGCCACTCCTTGGAAACCCTATACAGTTTCGCTATGGGTTGGAACCAACTCAACAGCAATTAACAACAACATTTAAAGTGCTTTAATGGGTGGTGACTAGTGTAGTACTAACAAAATCTTAGGAAACAGATACTATCACTCGGCATTACAGCTAAGAAAATGGAGGCATAGACAGGTTAAATAACTTGCCAAAGATCATAAAGGTAGAAAGTAATAGAGCTAGGAGAATAAACAAGATGGAGTATCGGGTGTCAGCAACAACACAGAATACTGGACCAAGCAGGCTCAGGCGATGGTCCCAGAACTCTGAACCACATATAAAGGAATATTTAGAAAGTTGGAAGGCTTACAGCTAAGGGAATTTGTAGCAGAAGCAAGAAATCCATTGCTCCCAGAGTGATCATCTTGGGTGAGACCGAGCAGGCAAAGGATCAGAGCAGCCACAGATGCCTGACAGAACCACGGAGATAAACGTGTGGACGTTCTTTTTTATTTTGTATTTGTTCATTGGTCTCTCGCTGTCTGTGCACCTCCATTCTGATGACTAGAGGTGGTGCCTGAGTGAGTGGACAACCCCCAGAGGGTTCCATACGCATGCACACAGATCTCCTCGAAATTTAAAGTGACCGTTTCCACTTAAAACCAAACGGCAGTGCAAAATGGCCACAGCCGGCCCCGAACTGTTTATCATTAGGAAAAAGGCCTGAACTGGGATTGTGGAGCGGGAATGGCAGACTAAAAAGGAAACAGGCCGAAAATTAAATCCTGAGTTAAGTCACAACAACCAACAGAGGCATCTTGAAATTTCTCAGGAAGAAGAGTGACAAGGGAAGTCCACCTCCTGATCAAATCTACTTGGAGGCAACCAGAAAGCATAAAAAATACCAAAATACACACCCATCTAAGTACAACTAAGATAACTCCTGATATGCCCAAAAAACAGGAGCAGATGACCATATCGGCACATATCCAAAAACAAGAAAAAGTGACTGAGGTAAATGAGCTGGAAGTAGACCTAAACTACAAAATTGAAAGATGAACAGGTTTTGGAAATGCCTGAGAAGGAATTCAGAAAAATGATTACAAAATGTATCAAAACACTATACAATGGAATTGAGAAAAATAAGGAAGAAGTTATGAAAGTGCTATAGGAACAATCAAATAAGATAGACAACAGCATTGGAAACAATTCAAAACCTACAGAAAGAGGTCCAAACGATTAATAATAGAATATCAGAAATGGACAGTACACTGAAAGGGTAAAGGAGTAGAACTGAAGAGACACAAGCCAGAACTATTGAACCTTCTCAATACTACTAAAATAGACCAGAAAGCACAAAAAAGGGTAAAAAAAAAATCTGAAGAAGTTCTAAGATTCTTGGTGGACAACCTCAAGAGGAATGACATAAGAATTAGTGGCATTCCAGAACAGGAAGAATCACATAAGTCGAGAGAGGAGATAGGTGAAGATCTTCTGGAAGAAAATTTCCCTAATATCCTGAAAAGCAAAAAGAGAAACATTCAAGAAGCTCAACAAACCCCAGGAAGGATAGGCCCTAAAAGAAAATCATCAAGACATATAATAATCAAGCTCTCCAAAATCAAAGGACAGAATCCTAAAAGCAGCTACGGAAAATGAGAAGTGTAACATACAAAGGCAAGCAAATCACATTAAGCTCAGATCTCTCAACAGAAACCAGGCAAGCAAGAAGGCAATGGGGAGACATATATAAAACCCTGAAAGAAAAAACTGCCACCCTAGAATCCTCTACCCAGCAAATCTGTCAATCAAATACGAAGGTGTAATCAAAACATTCCAGGATAAACAGAAACTAAGAGATTTTGCAAAAGCCAACCCTGCTTTGAAAAACATCCTAAAGGAAGTTCTGTGGACTGAGAACCAACAAAAACAGACAACAACCAGATAATGACGTACATGGCAGCATCACCCTGAACTAATTGACAAATGGAAGAGTCAAGAACAGAATAAAATGATAAGAACAGATGATATGGGCGGTCAGTCTATGATCAAAACAATTACAATGTGAAAGAACGTAAACAATGAGGAACAGAGATCCAGGTGGAGAGAAGGACAGGTAGATTACAGGATAAAACAGACTGTCTTAAATCGAGGGAAGTGTTAATGTAATATAAGGTAACCACAACAGTGGGGCTGGGGTGGGGGGTTTAGTTCGGGTCTTGGGGAGGACACCACAAGAAGGGGTAGGAGGTGAAAGAACGAGATAGATAGGGGAACAATGAGACAGGTTTGCATGGCCTAAGTGGGACAGAGGTAAATAGTGATGCATGCTCAAACTTGGAACAACAGGGCTCTGTGATACAGGGATCTAGGCATAGTTTAAAGAGGGGAAATAATACTGAAATGCTTGCCTGTCTTATGAATATCAGTTTCCCTTGCCTACTATTGTAAAATAGACACTTGCATGGGATAGAAAAGAATGCTGGGAAACATGATTAGAGAAAACTTGTAAGCCCATCTTCTGCCTATAACTGATTAGAATACCTAAAAGGGGTTCTAGAACTTGCACAGCGAAATAGGCCTCTTGCAAAGCCTTTGCAGAGTATAGGACCTTAGGTGGAATCCTGAGTCCCATCCAGAACCTTATGAGGTGGGACACCCCCACTAACAAGGACAAGCAGACCAGCCTGGAACAGCTAGAGTGACATAAGATACATCTTCAAAGTAAGATCACCAAGAAAAACCCAAAACAAAAATGTCAGCTTGACTGGCTACTACAAGAATAAGCAAGCTGTTCGCCAGGAAGCCATCAAGGCAAGTAATCAAATTCCTTCAGAACAAACTCCCCTCTAAGACTGAAACTCAAAGGGAACACACGGACACACAAGTAAGCTTACTGGTGACCACATTAGTCCATTGGTTAGTGGAAGAGCGGGAAAGGGAGCAATGAAGAAATGGGCTGAGTTCAAACACAGTCCATTGAATCCTGTTGACATGGAGATGAGAGAGAGAAGAGGAAGGGCTGGTTGGTCCAAAATGTGGTGAGATCTGAGGACACTTGAGACCATGGACAAGGACATAACCACAGAGGGCTAGAGCTGAGATTGAAGCATCCAGCTGATAAGAAGTGGGGGCAGATGCACAAGAACACCCAAACTTGCGGACAGTACCCATTTGACCTAGCCTTGATTGTCAGAACCCAACTAGAGAAGATTTAAAAAAAAAAAAAAATTGGGGGGGGGGGTGGATAAAGGAAACAAGGGTAAATTGCTACAATTTGATGACCCTGTCCTATACTCATGAAGGTAGTAACTAAATAACCAACAGAAAGGGAAAGAGTCTTCACATCAAGTATCAATGCTATCCCCTCTGTACACAGGGTGGATAGGGAGGGACAATTTGGACATTGGTTACCTAAAATGAGGGGGTGATAGAGGCACGAAGTGACTGGCTTACAAAGTTTCAAGAGGGAGTTTAGTTTAAGAGTGGGGATGGGGACGGGGACGGGGACGGGGGGAGGGGAGAAAGAATCACCACTGAATAGTTTTCATCTTCTCTAGATGGGTCTGGTGAAAAGAGATGGGGATAAGATTCATATGATTCAATAGTGAATAATTGTTATCATGACTAATCACGACTGTCACATTGTTGAGGTAGAAGTTTTTTAACAAAACGAGGGAGTGGTTAATCTTACAGTCCAGAAACAGAGGACCCTAGGACCATCAAGGGAGAAGAGCACAAGGAGAATGCGGAACCTTATCCAGACAAGCAGCGACGCCAGAGACAGAGGCAGCGAGGGGGACATGGAGAGAGGGAACGGCTGAAGACTCTAAATTCATGGGAAGAGAGGGACTAAGAGCTGGTGGCCATGAGACAGACTTGCAGAATGTGCCCTTTGGAGGTGTAAACTATTATTTATGCCTGAGTGGTTGATTTTTTTGTTTTTTGTTTTTTAAAGAGCTAAAGTGAGTAGAGAGAAATACTGTTAACTGATGATACATGGAGGGGATTATAATCATTGTAATGAAACAAGGTGTATGATTTATTGACTGTAAAACTGATGATCTGCCCTGTAAACTTTCACTCAATCCACAATAAAAACCCCAAATAAAAAAAAAAGAAAGAAAGAAGGTAATAGAGCTAAGTAAGATTCAAGTTCAGGCATTTGGCTTGAGTTCATGCTTTTAACCACAGTAACACTTCTTACAGATTATAATGTTTACCTATCCTTGTGTGAGAGTTCTTTTTAAAAGGTTGCAATAAAAATTACTTACTCGATCATAGCAGAGAAGTGTGGAAAAATTTGGAGTTTTCTGTTGATGTACCAATTCAACAAAACGAGCACAGTAAACAGCATCAATTGCTGAAAATATACATCGAGGAAATATACACAGCTGTAGAAATTTTGTGATGGTCTCATTTTTGGTAGATTCTAAAAAATAAGAGAAGAATATATTAAAGAGGTAAACTTACTCCTCTAGTGCCTGGACAACATAATAGGTTTAGTGTAGAAAGTACTATAAAACCACACACTATTTATAGTCTGTAGCAAAAGGTCACACCTAGGATAAGATTTTCATTCTTAGTCTGAAGACATTTTTCTATCTATAATTTCTGCAGAAATATAATTTTATACAGAAGAGCTGAATGATAAACTGCCAATATTTTAACTGTAACTTAATTAATGTCACCAGCAAACTAAATTGCTTCCTTCAGTGAGCATGGGAAGTTGATTCTGCTTAATGAATAAACAAAGAACAGAGTGGTGAACCTCAAATTGAAACATAAACATAAATACACTTCAAGACCTGCAAAGTTACGAAGATTTTCTTTTGTAATTTAGCAGCAGCAATTCTATAAACCTACTTGCTAAAAGCCAGTTGTCCTTTTCCAGTTTTAGTCTTTGTAGAACTCGCTGTACATGTTCCATCTGCTTCTTTTCTTCTTCAAGAAGCTTGTCCTGAAGGGCAGTACAGCGTTCCTTCTCTTTTTTCTTTTTATTTGGAGGCTACAAAGTATAAGTTAGATTCTTTTCTAACTGTATGCAATTACCTCCCTTTTTAAATGTACAGTTTTAAAAAGATAAATGCTCAAACATTATAATCCCTTCAACACAGATACATAGGTCTAGCTGGATACGCTACTTTAAATTCCATTCAAAACAAAGCCATTGTACCCCACCACAACAGGCCACCTTTCCAACACTGGTATCACCAGTCTTAGGCATGGAGTCCTCTTCGACTCTTTGCCCTTCATTCCTATATTCAAATTGTTGACAAATCTTTGAATGCACTTCCACTGCCTCCACCATAGTCTATATGCTCTCAATACCTCACACTCAACCACCCAAAAAGCCTGGCCTGCAGCGTAACGGAATTCCTCCCTCTATGAAATGCATCCTTCATATTGCTGCCATGAGTAATCTTTCTGCAGTACCATTTTAACTATTATCTTCCTTGCTTAGGAATCTAAAATTGCTCTAAATTTTATCAAGTTTACTTTTCTAGCCAGCTTTCATAACCCTATATAATCTGCTCCTACCATAACTGTTCAAATTTACCACTAGTTCCATTCATTCAATAAAACAAGTCTCCTTAAAACCTAGACTGCATCACACTTCTGATGGAGTCTTGAAGTGGCCTCATTATCTGCCTTTATATATCCAATTCTATCTTTAAAACGTACCTGGCTCAAGAGCCACCACTTCAATAAAGCCTGCTCTCCCAATTGGAATCACATCAATCACTTTATGTTGCTAATATCTTCAGTAGATCAAAACCTCCACTCCACCACTTTACCAAAACCCTTACCCCCGACTCATTCAAAGGTTCTCATCAACCTACTTAAGAAAATGCTATATAGCCACAATTTAGCTTTAAAATGAACCAGAGCTAAAACAATTTCAAAGCCAGTGTAATGGTATGTCATAAAGTTATCGTGCTTGAGATAATACAATAAAATCCTACCATTTCCTGATTGTCATCAATTGCTTTCATCTGGATTTTCAGTTTATTGACTTCTCTTTCATAGCTGGTTTGTGGAACTGCAAGGTCATACATTGTCAATGACCAGAACGTGGCATAAAATTGAGGGCTGATGTCATCCCAAACTTTGGAAATGTGCAGAGAGACCACTGCTTCATGAACAGGAGCCATCACCATCTCACATGATGTGATATACTTATGAACTTTATGTTGCTGTTTACTTCCCTTTTCTGATTTTTTAAGTTCATCATATTTTGACTAGAGATAAAAAGTTAAAAAAAAAAAAAAACCACAATTTATAGCATTGATTTTTATGGTAAAACATCTTTATTCCCTTTTCAAGAATTAGAAGATCACCAATCTCTAAACTGTTCAGGGAATTCTACCTTTTTACCAACACTTACTTTATGATAAATCATATCTGGTAATTCCACTCTTTAGCCTTATGAGCTACCTAAGAGTTTTTCCGAAGACTTTTATGGAATCTTACCAGTTGAGTACATGAGAGGGTATGTTTCCTCTCCCGTCCACTACCCCCACCCTATTCCTCTTGCTCTGCTCCATCAGGTATTGAATATGTAGGGTGGGCTTCCAATCCCACTTCTGAGATAGTCAAGGGAACCAAGTCAAGGATCTGAATATTAGTAAAGAGGCAGAATGGAACCAGTAAGAGACAGCCAAGATAGAATGTAGTATTGTTACATGTAGTTCCTGTCAGCTTTTAAAATTTGTCAATTAAGCCCAATCAACATAAAGAAAGGTTATTAGAAGGTTACTGCTAAGTAGGGTGGCCAGATTTGCCCAGGGCAGTTGTTGTCCGAGATAAAAGACTTTCAAGATAAACCTGGGAAAGTCCCAGATAAACCAGAACCATCTGGTCACTGTAGTGCTAGACCAAATATGATTTTATTCTTGTCAACAGCTATGGATATGTACAGGAATTCAGTGGCTCCAGAGGATAAGCATATATTGCTAACCACAAAATTGGCAGTTTGTGTCCACCAGCCACTGTGTAGGAGAAATACTAGCCGTTGTGCTCCCGTAAAGACTAAAAATCTCAGAACCCTATACAGGGTCCCTAAGTTGGAATCTACTTGATGGCACTTAACAATGGTTATGTGTGTGTAAAAAGAGAAACAGTAGCTTCTTTGGCCTGATCGGCTTATCTAATTTGAGAGGAGATTCAGAAGAACGTACTCTAAACCGTATGAGAAAAATAACCTTGAAAACCCTATACAGTTGCTGAGTTGAAATCGACTTGACAGCACTTAACAACACAATGTGAGAAGGAACAAAAACATTTGCTATGGAATAGACTCCGACTCATAGTGACCTCATGTGTGTCATTGTTGTTAAGTGCCGTCGAGTCGGTTCCGACCCATAGCGACCCTGTACAGGGTTTCCGAGGCTGTAAATCTTTACGGGAGCAGAAAGCCTCATCTTTCTCCCGCGGAGCGGCTGGTAGTTTCGAACTGCTGGCCTTAAGGTTCACAGCCCGATTCGTAACCACTACGCTACCAGAAGAACTGTTTTCAATGGCTGGTTTTACAGAAGTAGAACGCCAGATGCCTCTGGGTGGATTCAAACCTCCAACTTTTTGGTTAGCAACAAAGCATGTTAAACTCTTATACAACCCAGGGACTCCAGTACAATGGAAGGGGCTACAAATTAGCTCAGAGCTTATCCCAAGCAACAAAAATATACAATAATAAACCTCAGTTGTTGCTATTGTCTCATGTCCTACAGTCTCTTCAGAATGAAAGATCACTTATCTCAGAACGTTTGTTTGAATTAGCCACCATCCTTGAAGATGATGCTTAACTAGTTTCTTTACGACAAAGAAACTGTTTGTGCTACACATGGTACCAAAAATTGAGAAAGTCAGAGGACAAAGATTCCACTTCTAGTTCTGCACTATGGTGGGTACATGAGGCTCAACAACTTAAAATACTGCCACCCTCCCTCCTGGTGTGGTGCTATAGGATCAACACTGGACTGCGAACTACAAGGTCAGCAGTTCAAAACCACCAGCTGCTCCATGGAAACACTATACAGGGTCATATGGAAAATATGGCCTTGGCGATAGAAATGATGCTGGAGAACGCATGATAGAATTCTGCAAAACCACTGATTTACTCATTTCAAATACCTTCTTTAGACAGCATAATAGACGATCTGCATATGGACCTCACCAGATGGAATACATAGAAATCAAATTGACTACATTTGCGGAAAGAGACCATGGAAAAGCTCCATATCATGAGTGAAAACAAGGTCAGGGGCAGACTGTGGAACAGACCATCCATTGCTCATATGCAAATTCAAACTGAAGCTGAAGAAAATGAAAACAAGTCCACAAGAGCCAAAATATGACCTTGAATAGATCCCACCTGAATTTAGAGATCATCTGAAGAACAGATTTGATACATTAAACACTAAAGAACGAAGACCAGAAGAGTTGTGCGATGACATCAAGAACATCATACGTGAAGAAAGCAAGAAGTCATTAAGAAGACGACAAGAAAGGAAAAGGTCAAAATGGATGTCAGAAGAGACTCTGAAACTTGCTCTCCAGCGTAGAGATGCTAAAGCAAATGGAAGAAATGAGGAGGTCCAAGAGCTGAACAGAAAATTTCAAAGATCAGCTCGAGAAGATAAAGCAAAATATTACAACAAATGTGCAAAGATCTGGAGTCAGAAAACCAAAAAGGAAGAACACACTCAGCCGTTTCTCAAGCTCGGGGAACTGAAGAAAAAATTCAAGCCTCGACTTATGTTATTGAAAGATTCTCTGGGCAAATTATTGAATGATGCAGAAAGCATCAAGAGAATATGGAAGGAATACACAGAGTCAATGTACCAAAAGGAAATGGCTAATGTTCAACCGTTTCCAGAGGTAGCATATGATCAAGAGGCAATGATACTCAGGGAGGAAGTACAAGGTGCATTGAAGGAATTGGCAAAGAACAAGGCTCCAGGAATTGATGTAATAAAAATTGAAACCTTTCAAGAAAGTGAGGTAGCACAGGAGGCACTCACTCATCTCTGCCAAGAAATTTGGAAGACAACTATCTGGTTGACTGATTGGAAGAGATCCATATTTGTGCCCATTCCAAAGAGACGGCTTAGCAATCCTCCAATGCGCATGCACATGCGCATTCACTATCCTGTAAGTCTCTTCAAGAGAGGTGCTCATTCACCCAATAGGATCTCCAGAGTAGCTTGGATGCCAGACCAGCAGAACTATAGCCACAGAGGAACTCCCTTTTCAAAGTGTAGCATGTGGTCTGAGGATATTAAGTTCTGTTTTTCAATTTCCATTTCTTTCTCTAAATTTTCTATTTCTTAAACAACAAAGATAGACGATTTTACAAAGACTGGAGATACCATATTTATTGCTTCGAATGACCTGCTCCATTTTCTGACCTGGAAAAGTTCAGGCAACCTGTTTGCTAGAATTCAATATAGTGTGCTCACTTCTTAGTATAGCATTGGACAAGGCAGAATTCTGAGATAAAGTCATTCTCTCACCTCAGTACTTTAAGAAATCAGGCCCTCTGTTGTATAGCTGAGACTGATCAACTGTGTGTGGGGGGGTGACGGGGGGACGGACTGTTGTATTAAAGTGGAATGAAATAGACCAGAACAAGAAATATGAGCACATCCTCCTAGAAGCTACACAACAGAGACTGCATCGATATTTAAGGGATTTGGGGCAGGTAAGTTAAGTCTTTCTGTTTGTCCTTCAAGGCAGTATAGGTCATCAAACAAGGATATTATTATCACAGAAACAGTACTCTGTGTACTCAACAAGAGTATTTGTTAGAATGAGGTAGTCAGATCCACCAGAATTAGAATCATCTAGTGCTTGTTTTAAGAAAACATCAGAAATCCCCAGGCCCTAGTCCAAGTTACCCAAATAGAATTTGTGAACTTGAGTTTTTATACTGAGTTTTTAACATACTTCCCTGGTAATTCTCATCTTCACTAGCGTTTGAGGACTACAGTTACAGAAGGCCAGTAAGATATCTGGAAAACTGGTGAAGTTGTAACAGCTAAAATTAGTAAGACTTTATTTTTATAGAGACATTTTCATTGGACACTGTTCAAAGTTGAGTATGAACAAAAGAGTAACACTCCAAGAAATATTATCTATACTTCTGTCAAACTAAAATGCATTTAAAAACAAAAATTATGCAACAATTTTGAATGGCAGCAAGGATACTTGTACTTACTGAAATATGGTGTGCATACATTGGCCTAGACAGGAAAAATGCTGCATCATGGGGTGTATGAAATTCATTGCAGAGCACATCAATTGAAGGCACTCTCTTTATATAATCTTCTGTGCTTAGATTAGATGCCAAAAATCCACCAAACTGGACCAGGGTATCATGACACTAAATTGAAAAAAAAAAAAAAAAAAAAAAAAAAACAGTCTTGATTAACCAACACAAATATTTTCCAAAATAATTAAGACACTATTTGATTAACACTTAAAGAATGCAAATTTAAAGCTTTAACGAATTTTAGAGACCATTTACAAGCAAAATCACAAAATCACAATCATATTACATAATACATTGAGGCACTGATTGGTTGACTTACCCAAAGCCATAATAGTCAACAAGTTTCAAGCCACTGTTTATTAATTTTAAAGGAAGAATTAGGTACCTAAAGCATGTAAATAATATACATAGGCAAACAGAAGTAATGCCTTTCTTTGCCTTTTAAAGATGAAATTTTATCAAATGTATTTAAAAATATTAAACACCCAAATCTATAATTAGTCTACAAAGAGAGAGAGAGAAAAAAAAGAAAACATGTACTCTGTTGTAATTGAAATTCCTTTTCAGATATCAGGAAAGATATGAGAACAAACAACTTGAAGTTGCAGCAATTTAATGCGAGAATTATTTGAAAATAATAATTTATCATATTAGCTTTCCTATAGCTGCTCCGTGGGAGAAAGATGAGGCGTTCTGCTCCCATAAGATTAACAGCCTCAGAAACCCTGTGCAGGGTCGCTATGAGTCGGAACCGACTCCATGGCACATAACAACAAACAACAATAGTCATCTCTTATATAACTTTAATTTGCATCTATTTCTGAAGTCAATCAGAAATATGACTTATTTCCTGAATGTCTATTTTACACCAGTACTGTTTCATACTCGTATGATGTGCATAACATGACACTTTTCAAATTACATCAGTCTATATTTTATTATATCCAAATAAAACAATCTACATAAACACAGAAGCCACTTTAACTTGCCTGATCATAAAGCTTTCCCACAAGTTTCAAATGTTTCTCTCCACCTTCCTGAAAGATTACGCCATTCCTCTGTTGAGCCATAAGTAAACACAAAGGAAGTGCAAGATCATGGTCCAGTAGTGCATCTTTTAGCCTCTGAGAGGATTTTTTAGTGTTTCTGATCTGGCCAAAATAGCCACCCTGTACAAGAGAAGACATAAATTTATCAGTGCAAAGTACATAACACATGCCATTTGATTTGAAAAAGAAAAACTTGAGTTACAATCTTTAAAATAAAAATCTCAAGACATTCTGTGTTACTTAGCCTTCCCCTGTCTACATAAATTTATTTGACTACACTTCTTGATATTATGTGCTTTCAAGTCAGTTCCAACTCATAATGACACTTTATAGGGGTTTTCGAAGCTATACATCTTTTTGGGGCATAAAGTCACATCTTTTTCCAGTGCAGCAACTAGTGAGATCAAACCACTGACCTTGTGGTTGGCACTCCAGAGCTTATTGTATGGAGCCACCACACTAGTGACACTAGTTCTGATTACTGTCACTAGCTTGAAGACAACCGTCCATTGTGTTTATAAAGTACTTCACATTTCTTTGTCCACACTGCAGTCCCTGATAAAGGATTATTCTTTGTTCAGTGTGAAACAGATTTAACAACAAAGTAACTACCTTCAGGTTTAAGTCTTATCACAGACCACACAGGACAGGGTATTAATTTCCCTTATAAATGTATAAATGGTCTTTCACACTTAGCTTCACTTAAAAAAAAAAAAAGAAAAAGATTAAAATGACAGGTGTATCTCAATTTTTAAAAAGTAGAATGTGCTGGTGAAGGGAGGATATATATGGCTTCATGTTCTTCTGGATTGTCTGAATTCTTTAATATGGGCATGCACACCTTCAAAAAAATTTTAAAGACAATAAAACAATAAAAAACAGCAAAACTCACCTCAGCTTTTAGCTGTTCTCCACCAGTCATAGCTTCTAGTTGCTCCATTGTCATTTCCTCTGTAATTTCTATTCCTGCCATTTTTTGTACCACTTCTTTCAATATCAGCAGGTCAAAACTATTTTGAAAAGAAACAGTTTGTAGTTGAAAATTTAAAATATAAAAGGGTAACATATTTAATGAGTACATTGATAATCCACAAATTATTTGTATGAGAATGTAGGAGAGAGGGGTTTGAGTGGTTTTTATGGGCAAAAACAAAGGAAAAGTTGTATCCCTAAAACAAGACCAAAAATTATTTGGCACAAATGTTTATAATTTACATTTTCATCTGAAAATCATTTCTAACTGAATAGGTTGAAAATATAAAAATCAGTGCAACACAATATTTTTAATCATTTGAGGATAAGTTACATACATCATTGCCCTTTACCCATAAATACGATAGCATGCATTTCCTAAGGACATGGATACTCTCTTACATACTATAGTACAATTGTCAACTTTAGTATGTCCAACACTGACACAATGCTTGTATTGAATCTAATGTTCATGTTTCAGTCTTATCAGGTGACCCAATAATGTCCTTTTATAGCATTTTTCTCATCTAATACAGGATGGCCAATATATTTTTTATGGTATACAGGTAGCTTTCTACAAAATCCACTTAGTAAAAGGAAATACAGGTGTAGAAAGGACATACACACTTTGAAGGGAGGGAGGGGAGAAGGGAAGGAAGAGCAGGGCAGGGCAGCTCCATGTTACAGTATTAAGCCTAAGATGGCAGTACATTCTAGTTAAATAGTGAAGATAAAGTGAAAATATTCCTAGGATTCCTACAAAACAGATTTTTCCAAAGTTAAAGCTCAACATACTGAAGGCACAATAGACAAAATAACAGTTTTTCTAAGATTCTTATCAAGCGCTTACTCTCTCAAATTGCCTGGCTTTCCCTAAAGAGTTTTCAAACACAATAGGTCCCTCATCCAAATTAGTGTACAAGTATGCATTAAATCTTTTCTGTTAATTTTTCTTTAAACTGTCTTTTAATTTGGAGTCCTGGTGTGGCTCTGTGGGATAATGCACTGGGCCGCAAGGTTGGCAGTTGAAATTCACCAGTTGCTCCTCAGAAAACCTATACAGGGTCCCGATGAGTCAGAACCGACTTGACACCACTTAACAACAACAAATCTTTTAATTAGCTGACCACAAAAACTGTATTAATGGTACAAAAAACTTGAGCTACAGATTCGAAACCAATGTGTATTCCCCTGGCCTATAAGCCCAGAGTAGAATGTACAGGTATAGCCAATAGTGAGACCAGCGTAAGTAATAACTGATGTACTGATGAAATTCTGAGTCTAAATGCTAATTTTTAAAACTGTTCCCCATAAGCTAAAAGAAGCATCTGTCAAGAATTATGTAGGTTAAAAAAAACAACCAAACAAACAAAAACGAATTACATAGGTAATGCTTGCTTAGTACACCTGATAAATATTAGGGATTTTTTGTTTTTAACCCAAAAGCTTTGAAAAACACTTTGTAGTTCTTTGATTCTAGTCTGTCTACTGCTGGCAAATTTAATATACATACAAACTTAAAACAATAAGCACTGACACGAGCCCTCAAGAAAAGAATAAAATTCAGTATTTATAAAGAAAAAGAAGATGTTATCCAAAAAGTATATAAATCATAAGTATCTCTATAGTTTACATTTAAAAATTAACTGTTTTACAACATATCCACTTTCAAAAATAACATACACTTTCATACCAAATATTCTACTTAAATGTCAACCACTGTCCAGGAACATAATCAGTAATGCATCCTCTGTCATCACAGGATGTACAATAATCCTATTTAAAGGGATGGCCCATTTATTCAAAAGCACATCAGATAATCAAAATGAGTTAGTCTCTTTTTAGTGATTCACAGATATAGCCAAATAGTAAATTTATCACTGTTTAAGAAAAACGTTTAAGTATACTGTAGCAGCTGCTGTTGCTGTCCAAAAAAAATGTCGGTGTGTTGCTTCTGGCTCATAGCGACCCTGTATAGGGTTTCCAAGGAGCAACTGGTGGGCTTGAACTGCTGAACTTGTGGTTAGAAGTCCAGTGGTTACCCTACAGTGCCACACCAGGACTCCAGGTTGTAGTAGAGTTTATATTAAATTATAATTCCTTTTAACAAATTCCATATAAATAAGTGAGCAACTATTCTACGTGAGCCTACAACCAACCAACAAGCAGCCTTTCAGAATAATAGCCATCCCGATTTCCTAATACCACCAGATGTACTCTATTTATTGAATTTTATTTATATACAGTTTACTATGAATACCTTTTGCCTGCCTTCAGCTGATTGGCAACATATTGAAGAAGACCAGCAAGATCAATTGGATATTTACGAAAAACTGCTCCACAGAAACTAGCCAGACCTATATGAAGTAAAGAATAAGATTACTAAAAGATCATAAAAACAGAAAGCATAACATTAAGTGTAGACTAAAGTTAGCGTTCAATTAACTCAAATTCTAAAATTAACAAAGGTAGAAATGAATAATTATATTGCTGAGGTCACTGATTTAGAATTTTATAATCAATAATGTTTATTGAATCAAGAATTATACTGGGCATTTTACACCGATAATCTCAATCATTGCAACCAACATCCTAGGTTCATAGAAACTTACTGGTGAGGCAAATTAGGAACAGAAACGTCAAGTATATTGCTCAAGGTCAGGAAGCTAGTATGAGGCAGAACAGTGATTTAAACCTATGAAGCCTGACGCCAGACAATACATAACCTTGGAGATGGTTTAGTAGTAAAGTTAAATAAACAACAAAACTCTCCCTCAGATATTTGAGTCAAGAATGAAAAGTCTCGATGACGTGGAGAGATGGAGCAGTTGGGGACTTTGGACACAGACAGGGAGAGGGACTGTGAGCTGACAACTGGGAAGCAGGCTTGTAGTGTATACGCTTTATTTGGTTGATGATGCATGGAGGGGATTATGACCAGGGCAATAAAACAATATAATCAATGTAAAACTAATGTTCTCCCATGTAAACTATCACATAATTCACAATAAAACATTATAAAAAAAAAAGAATGAAAAGTCTCTTTTTATCTAGGAGCATGCTACTAGTAGGATAGGGGCAAGAAGACAGATCTCAAGACAAGAGGCAAACAAAAGACCAACTTTAACTAATAATGCTTATATCATGAATAGAGAGGAAACCCCAGTCCAGAAAGGAAGGGAATCCTAGTAAAGTCAAGTGACTTTACAACAATTATTTCCTTGGTTGGTTAGTTGGTTATGTGCTATGGAGCCGGTTCTAACTACAACAACACACAAAACATAAATCCTGCCCTCCAGGAGCATATAGTCTAGTGGTGGACACAGAAAAGTACAATGAAATACCTATGAGTATAAAAGTTCCCTGGAACAGACATGAGGTCAACCAAATTAAAACTTGTAGGTAAGAGCTTAACAGGGAAAGCTTTCTGAAGTGATCTCTAAGCTGAAATCTAGTGAAAGAATAGAAAATGGGATGAAGGAGTGAGAGGGCAAGAAAGGGTATTTCACACAGAAGGAATGACATGTGCAAAGGGCTTTGAAAGTAAAGGTATGATTGGAGCCTAGAATATTAAGGAAGTGGGAAAAGATGAGACTGGAACAGTGAGTAGGGACCTGATTCCAAATTAACTTATTTGTATGACTTATTAAAGATTTCAGACTTTAAAAGGCAATGAAAGACTCAGCTATCAGACATGATCAACTGAAAGAAAACAGGGAACTGGCTTCTAGAAACCTAAAGTACAATAAATAAAAAGAAACAAGTATAGGTGTTTGATCAAACAATCAAGTTTCTGTTCTTTTAATATGACTAGAACCTTGGGATGAAAGGTACACAAGGGAAATCAGTTCCCTTAAGATCAATTGTTTGTTGTTTTTGTGAAGTGCCATCGAGTCAGTTCCAACCCTGTATAGGGTTTCCAAGGAGCAGCTGGTGGGTTTGAAGTGCCGGCCTTGTGGCTCAAACTGACATTGCGGCTCAGCACATTATCCTGCAGTGTCACACCAGGACTCCACACTGGCCTCTTGAACTGGGAAAACGACAAGATACTATGTAAACCTGCTAATACACCCATGGAAGGAGCCTTGGTAGTATAGTAGATAACAAGCTGGGCTGCTAACCAAACTCAGCAGTTCAAATTTACCAGTTGTTCTGTTGGAGAAAGATGAGGCTTTCTGTTCCCGTAAAGATTTAGAGCATCAAAAGCCCTACATACGGTAGCTAGGAGTTGGAACCAACTCAATGGCACACAATTACCACCACCACTACCATAAACGCAAGGAGGTGGATAATCTATGGAACAAACCCAGTGATTAGACATTCTCAACAGCTGATAAATAGGCTCATGAAAGTCTCTAAGCAAAGGTAATGAAATATACAATGTGGCAATTACCAGAGACAGAAATTTTACCTATGAAAATTAAAATACTTACTCTGAAGCCAGCTTGAGATGGTTGTATCATCATGCTTCATTCTCTCCTTTTCCGGATTAGCTAAAGCTTCAATGATACAGTCTTGCATTCATTAAGGAAAAAAATTATGTTGCTATGTCTCTAACATAACCTGACCCAACCCATAGTATTTTGAATCACCAGATATGTATGTCAAAGACTGACAGAAGAAGAATTGATGCATTTGAATTGAGGTGTTGGCAAAGAATAATGTAAGTACCATGGACAGCCAGAAGAACCAACAAAATCTGTCTTGGACGAAGTGCAGCCAGAATGGTCCTTAGCAGTGAGGATGGCAAGACCTCGTCTCACATTCTCTGGACATGTTATAAGGAGGAGGAGAGCATACTTGATAAAGTAAAGTGTCAGCCAGAAAAGTAAAGACCCTCAATGAAATGGATTGACAAAGTGGCTGCAAATGAGCTCAACAATCAAAAGGATAGCATAGTGTTTCATTCTACTGTACATAGGGTCACTTTGCATCCGAACTGACTTGATGACACCAAGTAATAATAGCATTTCTACTAAGATCCTTAAAACAAAAAGTATGCCATATGTTGGGGGAAAATGTTTGCTTTGCATTATTACAAATATATATATATATATATACACACACACATACATACATATATATACACAATAATCTTAGCACCAACTTTTCTTCTTTAACCTTTTACTCCCCATCTTTCAGCAAGCAAGATACATTCTACCTATTATCATGATGTTTGGTAAAACCAACATCTCTTCCTATATACAACCCAAAGACAAAATCTTTTTGATAGAAAAATAATGACTGGTCAAACTTCAGATCAGCCACCTGAATCTACTTCAAATGGTTACAAAATTAAATATTCACTTTTCAGTTCTTTGAAATGTAAAACTATGTATTTATAACTTTGAAAGGATACAGGCCAAGACATCGTAATTCAATGAAGTGAGGTATTTCAATGAATCTACTACAGGTGTTATTAAGTTATCATACTTCTGTATTTGTGACAAGATCTGAAAGACAGCAAAAAAAAGGACAGCGTTAATTAAAGAAGAACTTGTAGTGTGGAAATTCTTTTTTCAAAAGAAAGGGGAAATTATGCTTATAACTAGTTTCCCTCAGAGATGATTTTTTAGGTTTCATTTTACAATTAGAAAATAATTCCAGGAAGTCTGAAACTGGGTTTTTGGAATTAGGAAAGCTTTTATCATAAGTAATGTTTTAGAAAACTTTCTAAAATGAATAATGTCACATATCTGAATTGCAATGAAATGCTGTTCAAATGTTTCTAAAAGATGAAACGAGTAATTAAATTTGTCATCGAAATTTTAACAGTAGCACTATTACATGGTATTGGAAAGTTAGATCATTAAATATATTGTGATATGTTTTGCTTTTATCATAACCACACAATTTTATTTCCTAACTCTCCCTCCCCCAAAACTACCTAAAATTTTAAAACATAGCATTCCTTTCTGCCTACTACTTTAAGAAAAAACGAAAACATTCCTTAAAATTATATCAATCTCAAAACATACATAATCAAACAAAATGGTTGGATTGCTGTGGCTCAATTTCCCAATTTGTCTTCCAGAAGGCTTCACATTTTCCTTAGTTAGGCGCCTACAAGGAAAGAAAAAGGTGACAGGCAGTACCTTAAATAAATTCTCCCATAATTCTGATCATTTTATTACATAATTTGGGGGAAAATAATTCCTTCCCATATATCCAAAACATATAAACAACTACATACATTATATTCTTTACTGCAGAACTTGTGCTATTCTAGTTAGGCATTCTCACAGAGGGTTACTGAGATTATATAAAACAACTTAATATTTGTAAAATACAAATTTCTCATTTTTATGAATACTCGAATAAGCATTTGGAATCCCAGTGTGGCGCTGCAGGATAATACACTGGACTGCAGGTCAGTTTGAACTGAAAGTCAGCAAATCAAGTCCACCAGCCGCTCCTCGGAACCCTATAAAAGGTTGCTGAGTCTGAACCAACTCGAAAAGCACTTAACAACAACAAAATAAGTACTGAAACTCTTCATACACAAGTTCCTAGCATAGCAAGTCATAAGTAATGCTCATTTATGAATTTAGGGATCAAGATATCAAATTTGGCATTAATGTAACAATACCTCATGCCATCTGGGTCAATAAGCCTAACAGACTAATAGCTAATGCTGTGCTCCTTGATATATAAATTTTAATATTCTAAGCAACTTTTTAGAAATCAATTCTATTCCTTTCCTTCCTCTGTTCAATGTTCTTTTACCAACATTCTGGAAGTATCTGTGAATATCATGCTTGCATTTCAAAACAATTATTGCACAGAATCTTAAATACTTCTGATGAAACAGTTACATGTAAATCTAGAAACTTGAAAATGTTACATGTGACAAGAGGGAAGCTTTCTAGAATGAAAATGTAATGGAGCATATTCTGAATTCAAGATACAGTTCAAAGAACTATACTACATTCTGGAAGTGACAAACTTAATATATCAATTATCTCAAGAAGCTTATGACAAACCTGACCCGTCAATCAAAATTGTATAATCACCAACTACTTTCCTGTCTCATTCTCCATGGTCTAAGCTTCTTTTTCACACAGAAAAGAGACCAGTTTTTAAACTTTGTCTATACTCTGTTCTACCTTCAAACTTATCCCCACTTCTCTCCTTATTCCCAATCCTACTATTTCTGATAGCCCTCTTATTTATTTGCCTCCATACTCGAGAGAAAAAAACAAGAAAAATAAAAGGAATATTTTTTTTGTTACACTGTAAGAAAAATCAAGAGTACATTAAATACTCTGAACACATTCTTCTGTAGTAAATTAGATTTTTCATTCACTTATTCACTCATTTATATGCTACCTCCATGGCAAGGCAAAGTGCTAAGCACTAACGATACAAGGATAATTAAGAACAGCTCCTTCTCTCCAGCTCTGTCCAGCTGGGGAAGCAATTCTAAAATCATTTTTAAATTTCTATATAAGAAAAATAGTAAATTACAGAAAAGTTCCTATTATATGCTATCAATAGTATAAAAAGGGAGACTACTGTGCTACCTTGGAGTCCTGGTGTGGCGCTGAAGGATAAACACTGCACTGTTAATCAGAAGGTTGTCAGTTCAAACGCAAATTAGGAAATTCTATACAAGGTTGCTATGAGTCGGAACCAACTCAACAGCACTTAACAATTACACTACTTCATTGTAAAGAAAACAAAACTCCTCACAACTGGACCAATAAATAACATCATGAAAAACGGAAAAAAGATTGAAGTTGTCAAAGACCTCATTTTGCTTACATCCACAATCAACTCTCATGGAAGCAGCAATCAAGAAATCAAACAACGTACTACATCTTTAAAGTGTTCAAGTACAAAGTTATCAGTCTGAGGACTAAGGTGAGCCTGACACAAGCTATGGTGTTTTCATATGTGTCATATGCATGTGACAGTTGGATAGTGAATAAGAAGATCGTAAAGGAATTGATGCATTTGACTTATGGTTTTGGAAAAGAATATTAAAAGTACCAAGGACTGCCAGAAGAACAAACAAATCTGTGTTGGAAGAAGTACAGCCAGAATGCTCCTTAGAAGCCAGGATGGCGAAACATCGTCTCTCATACTTCAGACATATATTATCAGGAGGGACCAGTCCCTGGACAATCACGCTAGGAAAAGTGGAGGGTCAGTGAAAAGAGTAAGACACTCAATTAGATGGATATGCACAGTGGCCGCAGCAGTGGGGTCAAGCATAGCAACAATTGTGAGGATGGCTCAGGAGCAGGCAGTATTTTATAATGCTGTGCATAGGGTCGCTATGAGTCAGAACTGACTTGACAGACTCTAACAACTATGTCTGCATTAGCTTGTGTATACATAAAAATTACCTAGAAAAATAAACAAGAAATTAAGCAGTGTTTACTTTTTTCCTTTGGAAGGACTACGTAGATGGGTGAAGAGGTAGTATAAATATATCTAAACTGATACTAACCTAAAGCATACAATTTTTATAATTAAACTTCAAACAGTCTACTGGGAAGTAAAACTAACATAATTCATATTTTAATAACATGAAAAAATAAAGTATATAAATAGAAAAAAAGAGACATTTTTCAAAAAGTTTGATTCCTTTATTTGTACAAACACATCTATGAATGTGATGGAGCATACAGGGAATAAAGTGATGAACACGTCTTGAACATGACCAAATACCTCAAGGCAGTAAGTTGCTGGGCCTGGGAGTTCAGGACCATAGTCACAGGGAATACAATGGTCACCTGGTGTAACACAGTCCAGCAAGGCAATGTTCTATATCCTACTTTGTGAGTAGCAACTGGGATTTTTAAAAAGTTCATAAGCAGCCATCTAAGGTGCAACGATTGGTCTCTCCCAGTGTGGAAGAAAGAAGAGTGATAAAAATTTGAAGATACCTGGAATCAACTAGTGCAATGAACCAATGGAACATGTGAACATCAGTCACTGCAACTATGAGACCAGAAGAACTAGATGGTGGCCAGCTACCACTATCATCTGCTCTGAAAGGGATCACATTAGTAGGCCCAAATAGAGTGGGAGAAAATGTGGAACACAACTCAAATTTATCAAAAAAAAGACCAGGCTTTCTGGTCAGAAAGAGACTGGAGGAACCCAAGACTGTGGCCCTTGGTCTGGAACAGAATTCACCCTTGTGGCCCAATTTTCAGTCAAAC
>NW_006408569.1:15656197-15659439 GCF_000296735.1 Chrysochloris asiatica | reverse complement strand
CGGCAATAACATTAGTGAAGTATGCACACCATAGAATGGTCAAACCATTCAAGAACAAAAGCGCAGCATTTACCCAAAGAAAAAATTCAGAATGATTAGGAAAGAAGGAGGAAAGGAAGCAAGAAACACAGGGAGGCTGTGGGATAAGTGACGATGCATTGAGTGAATTGCAATCATCGATATGAAATGAAGTGTATGACTTGTTGAATATAAAATCGATGATCTGGTCTGCAAACCTTCACTCAATTCAAAATAAAAATTTTCTAAAAAGAGTCTCTAACTCCTTATGGAGACAGTGTTACATAATGCCATTAAAGTTTTGCTAAGAAATATAATAGTTTTATTAAAATAACTTCTAGCAGAATAAATTACTAGAATAGTGATATCCTCACACACAACTATTGAAAAGTTATTATGCAAACTGAGCAAAATATGTATGCATCAAGGAGTATTTTCAGATTTTATACGTATGGAAACATGAAACTATTAAAAGATTAACGTAGTAGTCAAAACCATGGGAGAAAGATGAGGCTTTCTAATCCTGCTATGATGTAAAGCCTCAGAAACCCTACACAGGCTCACTATGAGTCAGTACTGACTTAGTGGCACTTAACAACAGTAGTCAAAATGAATTACAACCACAACACTTGATAGCCAATTTATCTGCAAGATATAATCAGTTGTAATATTAGCAAACATTCATGAACTTCTTCAAAACTGACATTCAGATTTAAGTTAGCGGAAAGAAAATAAATTAGATCCAGATATATTTATGATAACATGTAGAAAAAGAAAGAAAACTTACTTCATGATATATTTGGCTCTGTCTATTGTTTGAGCTTTAACTTTTACTAAAAGTGGGTGACTGTTATAAGTTTCATTCTTCCACTGGCCATACAGACGATATCTTAAAAAGGAAAGAATTAAGATAAAGTGTTAAAAACACTTAAAGGTTAATATACTAGAACTCTGTTAACAGAAGTTAAAAATGTAAAAGTATTTACCTATGCTGATATGGAAATGTTTTAAACATTCCCCATAGTTCCTCAGACATACAAGCATTGCAGTCCATCAAAGAAAGAGATGGAAGTAGTACCTGGTCAGTTATGCTAAGCAAACAGCTAAGGATAACTTCCTAAGCAGGGAAGAAAAAATATTTCAGTAAGAAGTAATTGCCTATGCACAGTAACTGCCCCGCCCCCAATATAAATTTATGACCATATTGAATAAACTTCCATTCCTTGTTCTGTTAACACCCAGTATCCAATTCTCCCATCCTATCACTGGCCACTGGCGTTTTCATGCCTATTTATGTTTCTCTAGATAGCAAATCTAAGGAGCCCTGGTGACGTGGTGAGTTCTGGATTAAGCTACTAACTGCAAGGTCAGCAGTTCAAATCCACCAGCTGCTTCATGGAAGAAATATGAGGTGTTATGTTCCAGTAGAGATTTAAAGCCTTGGAAACCCTATACAGAATTGCTGAGTCAGAACTGACTCAATAGTACACAGCAGCAGCAGAACAACAAATCTAAGGAGTCCTGGTGGCACCATGCTTAAAGTGCTCAGCTGCTAAAGGCGAAGTCGATGGTTTGAACCTATCAGCCACTCTGCAGAAGAAAGATGTGGCAAACTGCTTCCATTAAGTCTGACAGCCTTTGAAACCTTATGGGATGGTTTTACTCTGTCCTATAGATCGGGCAATGTTTCTTTTTGCTGTGCATAGGGTCACAATGAGTCAGTACTGGCTCTATGGCACCTCAAAACAACAACAACAAACAACATAGAAGTCCTGGTGTGGCAATGTAGGATAAGCACTGGAGGGTTTACTGTAAGATCAGTGGTTCAAATCCACCAGTCACTACTTGGCAACCGTTTAAAACAGAGTTGCTATAAGTAGGAACTGACTCTATTGCAATTAACAACAAATAGAGTCACTATGAGTCAAAATGAACTTGATAGCAAATTTTTTTTTTAAAGGAAAGCAAATGAGGTGAGAGAAGGAAAGGGAATAGATAAAGAATGAGGGGCTTTTATACATCTCTCCTTTCTCAACATGTTAATCCTCATAAAAAGGAGGGTTGTTCATCTTAAAAGACAACTTTGTACAATCTATCAACAGCTACATTCAGCACAAGTACTGTATAATTATTCACCTGTGATTTTAACATGTTCATATAAAATTTGTGTACGCTGTACATAAAACACATTGAACTTTTCTAGTCTCTTACCGTTTTATCTTTATCTTCTTGTTTGCTTCCATCAGACTGAAACTAAAAATTTAAAAAATACTGTAAATAAAATGCAAAATGGTTAAGATGTTGCTATTAAAATTTAGTTTCTCCTTTGAAAGAAGATGTAACTTGTACATAATTGTAAATTGGCTCTTTACTTTTTATACACATGTAGATTTTCAATATAGCCAGTATTACCAGTTTAAATTTTAATTTATATTGCTAACCTCCCAAATCACTCTTGACATCCACAAATTTTAAAGATGAAATCTGTTTGCCAATTCTTTTTTAAACCTCATTATCATAAAACTAAGGAGTCCTTGTGTGGCGCTGTGGGCTAATGTGCAGGACTGCAAAGTCGGTTTGAACCACAAGGTCAGTGTTTCAAGCTCACCAGCTGCTCCTTGGAAAAACTATACAGGGGCACTATGGGTTGGAACTGACTTGACTGCATTTAACATCAACAACAACAATCATAAACCAAAGCGTCCTAAAAGTGATCTAAATAATTATAATAAAATTATAGCTAGTACAATAACTTAATTGTGATTTATTTTTGTCTTTAAGTTTCAGTTTCCCTACTACAGAATTTAAAAAATCGATGTTAAAGCAACAACCGAAACAAAACAAAGAAATACAAATTAAAAACAAAGAAAGTTAAGGCTTTATTTTAATTCACCACCACTGACATCTTCAAGTTCTAGTGTGGAACTGTAGGATAAGCACTGGACCGCAAGGTCAGCAGTTCTAGCTTGCTAACCTTTCCTTGGCAACTCTATACAGATTTGCTATGAGTCAAAACTGACTCAATAGTACTTAACAACAACTTCACTGATAAAGATAAAACCATTGCCTAATTTGGACAAACAATAAAAATGCATGGGCCCAAAGCAATTTACACATATACCAATCCAGATTCCAACGACATTCTTCAAAGAGATGGAAAAAGCAATTACAAACTTTATATGGAAAGGAAAGAGACCCAGGATAAGCAAAGCACTGCTTAAGAA
>NW_006408569.1:15632951-15652308 GCF_000296735.1 Chrysochloris asiatica | reverse complement strand
AGTATAGAGGACGGGTTTCTAGGATATCCCCTTTGGTCGGAAGATGATGCAGGGAGGGGATTGGAACCATGGCAATGAGATGATATACGATGGAATGAATGTAAAACTATAAAGTTCTCTCATGTAAACTACCATATAATTCACAAAACATTTAAAAAAAAATGCATGGGTCCACATATTATCTATGATTCACAGGTGGTCCCTAAGAAGATATACTTGATACTGTTGTGTAGTCATTCAAAATGAAATTATAGTTTTGTGTACAGGGAGGGTAGGTTGCACAGAGATCAAAGGACTCATCAGACTTCTCAGGATTTACCTCAATATAAAGTGAGGGAAGGAGAACAGCTAATATAAAGCTAACACAGTTCTTATTATCTTTGCATATAAGGATATTTTGTATGTATTTTCATGTTTGAGCAATTTAATGGGTGTTACCAAAGGAAGTCTAACTTTAGCACAACATTTTCACATGAGAATAATTCAGGAGAAAATTCTACCTCTTGGACCTATGTTATATTGATGGGGAAATACCTTCATTGGCAGGTTAAAAGGTATGATTCCCTTTCACAGAATAAATTATTCGGACAGGTTACAGAGGAGTAGCCTGGCAGAAAGAAACCTAAATGGATTTGTGGTTTTGTGGCTTTTCCTTATTTGCAAAGGGGGTAGCAGTTGTATAACTCTGGCAGCACATTGGGTGCACTGGAAAGCAGAAATAAAGGTATAACCTAATTGGAAGACTTATTTTTACAATATATTATTTTGGAGATAAAATCAGCTAAGCTACTCCCTTCCCTAGAATATTGTTGTTGTTGTTAAGTGCCTTCGAGTCGATTCTGACCCATAGCGACCCTGTACAGGGTTTCCAAGGTTGTAAATCCTTACGGGAGTAGAAAGCCTCATCTTTCTCCTGCAGAGCGACTGGTAGTTTCGAACCACTGACCTTAAGGTTCGCAGCCCGATTCGTAAACACTACGCTACCAGAGCTCCTTTCCCTAGAATATTATGATTCTAATAATGCTACACATAATTTACTCTATAGAACTAAAGTATTTTCCTTTTATTATTGTTGTTGTTGTTACGTGCCGTCAAGTCAGTTCCGACCCATAGCAACCCTAAACAGGGTTTCCTAGGGAAAGAGTCTTCAAATCAAGTATCAATGCTATCCGCTCTGTGCACAGGGTAGATAGGGACGGGAAACTTAGACATTGGCTATCTAAAATGAGGGGGCAATAAAGGCACCAAGTGACTGGCATACAAGGTTTCCAGAGGGAACTTAATTTAAGAGTGCGGGGGGAAAGAAAGAGACCCCACTGAATAGCTGTCATCTTGTCTAGATGGGTCTGGTGAAAGGAGATGGGGATAAGATTCATAAGATTCAATAGTGAATAACTGTTATCATGACTAATCGTGACTGTCACACTTGTAAAGGTAGAAGTTTTGTAACAAAGAAAGGGGAGTGGTTAATCTTACAGTCCAGAACTGTGGACCCTAGGACCATCAAGAGAGGAACGCAAAAATAGAATGTGGGACCTTATCCAGAGAAGTAGTAGCACCAGAGAAGGAGGCAGAGATGGGGGCATGGAGGGGGGAAGTGGCTGAGGACTCTAGATTCATCAACTAAGAGAAGGACTAAGAACTGGTGGCCAGAAGCAGACTTGCAGAATGTGCCCTTTGGAGATGTAAATTATTATGTATGTCTGAGTGGGGTTTTTTTGTGTGTTTTTTTAAAAAAGCTAAAGTGGACAGAGAGAAATACTTTTAACTGATGGTATATGGAGGGGATTATAATCAATATAATAAAACAAGTTATATGAATTGTTGAATGTGAAGCTGATGATGTGCCCTGTAAACTTTCACTCAATCCACAATAAGAACCTTAAACTAAAAAAAAAAAAAAAAAAAAGTTTAATAAAGTGAAACCCTATTTTAACCTTTAGACTTCATCACAACTTATTTTTTCCATACTCTCTTTAGTACATTACCTAATCAATGTTTAGACATATCTCATTTGATCCTCATAGCAACCCCAGGAACTACTTAAGGCAAATATTACTACCAACTGTCTCTGGCTTAGAAAAGTGACTGGCTTAAGATCACATATCTAGAAATTTGATAACAGCTTCCTCCGCATAGTGGTTAAGAGTTCAGGCTGCTAACCTCAAGGTCAGTAGTTCGACACTACCAGCCATTTCACAGGAGGAAGATGAGGCTTTCTGCTCTAGTTAAGATTTACAGCCTTGAAAATTCTATACAGGCTCATTGTGAATCAGAACCAACTCAACAACACACTACCACCACCACCACCAATGAAACCAGTTGAGTTATGCACTGAACTGCTAACCACAAGGTCGGAAATCCTCTATGTGGTAGCTATGAGTCAAAAACCAGTTAGCATAATTTACTGATAGTCCTTTAATTACTTTTGTCTGGGGAACAGCCTTACATGGACTGTGGGCATGTTAGGGTCTAAAGTCAGTCCATAAGTTGAAAATTATGTATACTCACAATTACCCTTAGAAATCCCTTAAAGCCATCACAAAGTATACAGAAAAACCACCTTTCAGTTAAGTCAATAAAGACTGCTTGTTCCCCTCTAGCATTACAAGAAATACTTTTGATTCACTTGAACAAAAGATGAGGTGATTGGCTTGAGCTTAGGGACCTTGTCACATGAAAAAGGAGCTCACTCTGGTGATGCTAGGGGTTAAGCACTGGGCTGCTAACCATAAGCTTTGTGGTTCAAATCCACCAGCACCACCATGAGAAAAAGATGAGGTTGTCTGCTCCTACAAAGATTTACAGTCTCAGAAACCCTATGGAGCAGTTCTATTCCATACTATAGGGTTTTGTGAATCAGAAACAACTCTATATGACAGTGGGTTTGATTTCACAGTGACACTACCGTAAACATCAAACTCACACTGAGTGTGGTGAGATACTCTTAAGAACTCTAAAAATCTGAGTCAAACTAAAAAGAAAAACAATGCCTCCAATTCCATCTTTACTCTTTGGGCATGCATATTCAGTCAGTATTTTTTGACGGTGCAAGTATTACTATATTCACATAAATTAAGCACAAGTCTGGAGCAACTCCATACCTTAATCTAAAAGGAATATTAATTTTGAGCTTGAATCATACTAGAATGTCTTTAATTTCATAAAGAAACAGACAGAATCACTGTCCCTTCCCCAGTAACTAATGAAAAGTAGTTAACATCGCCCTAAAACCTTAAAGCATCGATTAATAAACTAGAGTTTTTGGAACCAACGGTCTAAGGTATACTATCCCCCAGCCTTCCAAATGTTTATTATGAAAAAACTACAAATATCCATAAGAAATGAAAGAATAGTATACTAAACATCTAATTACATAACTTTCAAACAGATTCAACAATAGACAGTTTGCCTTTATACTTTGGGTTGATTTAAAAAAAAGAAGAAAACATGGCACATAACCTCAAAATAATTCAGCATGTGTCTCTTAAGAGTAAGAGCATTCTTCTACTCAACCACAGTATCATTAACACACATATTTCCTAACGTAACTTACTTCTCAGTTTAAGGTGTATTTTGACACTCTGATTCCAGGTTTTCTTAGGCTTTATTTTTTAATCAATTTAGAGCACTGTGGTTTTGCTAAGAATCAACACATGAAGCAGCCGTGTTGTACACGATGAATATAATTAATTTCAATGAATTTTATAAGAATGGCAAGTGTTTTGATATATGTGTGTATACACACACACACACACACACACACACACACACACACACAGGTATAGTTAGAGTAAGAAAAAGAAACAGCCATGCAAGGAAGCTAACTAGACAAGTGAATTAAGATATAGTGAAGCAAACACAGAATCTCCACCCCCACCCGCCCAGTTCCTAATGCAATAAACAAAAGGTTTTATTTATTAAATGCCTTAAACTCACCATAAACAAAACAAAAGGAATTTATGCCATTAATTTCAAAAGTTATGATAAAGGCAATTGCCATAACAAAGTTCATAAAAATACTGTTCTACATCCTAATTTGGTGAGTAACCTATGGGATCTTAAAAGCCTGTGAGGAGCCATATAAGATACAATGATCGGTCTTTACTCGTCTAGAACAAAAAAGAAAGAAATCCGAAGAGTCAAAGAAGAAACTAATCTATAGGACTACTAGCTCACAGGAACCATGGCCTTATCTACCCTGACACCAGAAAAACGAGATAGTGCTCGACTACCACGAATAACTGTCCTGACCAGGGATTCAATCGATGGTACCAGATAAAATGAGAAAAATGCAGGACAAACATCAAATTCTTTAAAAAGTTAGACTTCTGGGGACTCCTGAGCCCATGGACAAAGATATAGCCATGGAGGGCTAGAGCCAAGAGCAAAGCGTCCAGCTGATATGAAGCGAGGGGAGACACACAAGAACACCCAAACTTGTAGACAGTACCCATTCGATCTAGCCTCGATGGCTTGATGATCAGAACTCGACTAGAGAAAGATTAAAATAAAAATTGTTTTTGATAAAGGAAACAAGTATAAATTGCTACAATTTGATAAACTTGACCTATAATTATGGATGTAGTAGCTCAAAATACCAATTAAGAGGGAAGGAGTCTTCACATCAAGTATCAATCCTATCCCCTCTATATACAGGGTAGATAGGGATGGGCAACTTAGACATTGGCTACTTAAAAGGCGGGGCAATAAAGGCACGAAGTGACTGGCTTACAAGTTTTCAAGAGGGAGTTTAGTTTCAGAGTGCAGGGGAAGGTAAACTCCTCACTGAATATTTTTCATATTGTCTAGATGGGTTTGGTGAAAGGAGATGGGGATAAGATTCTCATGATTCAATAGTGAGTAATTGTTATCATGACTGACTGCAACTGTCACAACTGTAAAGGTATAAATTTTGTAACATAAAGGAGGGAGTAGTTAATCTTACAATTCAAGAAAAGAGGACCCTAGGACCATCAAGGGAGAAGCGCACCAGCAGAATGTGGGACATTATCCAAAAAAGCAGCAACACCAGAGATGGAGGTAGAGATGAGGACATGTAGAGAGAGAGCAGCTAAGGACTCTAGACTCATGGAAAGGGAAAGACTGACTGCTGGCGGCCAGGAGGCAGGCTTGCAGAATGTGCCCTATGGTTGTTCAAACAATTATATATTCCTGAGTGTTTTTGTGTACTTCCCCACTCCCCCCGAAAAAAACAAAAAACAACGAGAGGGAATAGAAGCAAATACTGTTGAATGATGATGCACGGAGGAGACTGTAATCATTGCAGCGAAATGATGGTATAAAACTTATGTTCTCCCTTGTAAACTATCACTCAATTCACAATAAAAACTTTAAAAAACAAAACAAAACAGGTCAGACTTACTGGACTTGTAGATAGATACCTCCAAGATTATCACCTTGAGATATACTTTACATTTGGAACTAAACCCACTCTCAGAGGTCATCTTTCACAAAAATAACAGATAAGTTTATAAGATAAACAGTATCACCTGCAAGTGCAGTTGTTGTCAAGTCAGTTCTGACTCACAGCAGCCCTGTATAGGGTTTCCAAGGAGCAGATGATGAGTGCAATGCTCCTTTAAGAATCAACTATATGTGACTGGATGATCAGAGCTCAACCAGAAGTAAAAAGAAGAGGAAAAGAAAAAAAAAGTATTCTCATACAATTTGATGAACTTGACCTACACCTATGGAAGCAGTAGCTCAAAAGAGGGAACAAGGCCTTACACAGCAAGAATCATTCCCACCCCCTCCACACACAGAGTAGACAGGGATGGGCAACTTGGACACTGGCTACCCAAAATGGGGGGGTAGGGCTACAAAGGCAAGAAGTGACTGGCTTACAAGCTTTCAAGAGGGAACCTAGATCCAGAGGGCCTGGAGGAAGGTAGAATCTCCAGTGAGTAGTATTCAATCTGACCAGGCGGGGCTGATGAAATGAAATACAGACGGGTCTCTTGTGATACAATAGTGAATAATTGTTATCAGGACTGATTGTGAGGGTAGGAAATGTAAAGGTAGACGTTTTATAGCAAGGAGGGGAATGATTAACTTTTCAGTCTAGGAGCGGAGGTCCCTAGGACCATCAAGGGAGAAGAGCAGAGAGCGGGACCCTACCCAGAGAAGCAGTGATGCCTGAAATGGAGCCAGAGATGATGATGTGGTGCAATGGAGCAGCTGGAGACTTTAGATCCAGAGAGGGAGAGTGACTGTGTGTTGAAGACCTGGGGAATACGGGGGAAGGATTGCATGGAGGAGATTGTAACCATGGCAATGAGATGATATACGATAGAATGAATGTAAAACTAATGTTCTCCCATGTAAACTATCACATAATTCACAATAAAACATTTAAGAAAAAAAAAAATACAGTAACCAAAGACAGAAAAAGAAAAAAAAAAAAAAGATGGTCAATATTTACCCTAAAGCAAAGATGAGAACATAAAAGTGGACAGAGTATCTAGATTAATGGGAACAAAACTACCAGAATGGATATAATGAGAATGCTGACACACTGTAAAAACTGTAACCAATAACAATGAACATGTATAGAAATTGCTAAAAGGAAATCCAATTTGCTGTGTATACTTTTTACTAAAAATACAATGAAAAAGAAAAATCACACATAACAAAAACACACAAAATTTAAAATGCAAGGGGAAAGGGAAACTAGATTAAGAGACATTGAACAACTAAAACAGAAATATTGAGAATGCTAATGCACTCTGAAGAATACAGTCAATATCCCCGAATAATTTGTACAGAAACTTTTGAATGAAACCTAAGTTGCTGTGTAAATGTTCACAAGAAACACAATAAAATACTATTTTTCTTAAAAAGTAGTGTCCAAGGAAAACAAAATCAAGATTCTAGTACATTATGGTATGGCTCCTGTCCCCACACCAATCCCCAGAAGGAGTACTGGATAAAGAAAATAACGTCAACAAAATCCTTACAAATGTCCTCATGAATACCCTCCACGTAGGCAATGTGGCTTGCAGAGTATACAGGTAGCCCAAGAAAAAACCTTGCAAATATAGAAGCCAAGAGGACACTGACAAAGGAAGAACCAGCTGCCACGGCTTGCTAACTTTAAAGTCACTGTGTTAAGATGGGAAATCCAAAGGAGATGAGTAGCACAAAAGTGAGGTCCCTAAATTAGGGTTATACTCACCCTCAGCCGAGTTCATTCACTCCTCTATTCTAGACGACAGAAAAATCCGAAAATAAAACCCAGTACCCAAACTATAACTTGGTATAACTGTGTGTGTGTGTGTGTGTGTGTGTGTGTGTGTGTGTGTGGAGGGGTGAGGGGGATGGGCAGGAGGTGGCCTGATAATAAGGTGGGAACAGAAAGAATAGAAGAATTGCACACCGCTGTCTACATTGAGATGAAAAGGAAGGCTGTGGCAACTATGGAAACATAAATGTCACCCCCCAACCCCAAACAAGTGAAAGGAAGGAGGGAGGGAGAAAAAGCATATACATGTCAAAGTGAACTTATTATGGAAGAAAGTACAATTCAAAGGGCTGAGACAGTCTTCACAAGTACCTCTATGAAGTCAGAAGAAAAGGTGAGAATGAACTCAAAACAAAAAACAAACGGATGTGATAAATATAATGAGATGGAAAGAGAGATTACAGAGATAAAACACAAAAACATGAATACAGATATATACTTAGAATAGAGTCCGACACAGAGTAAAAGTTCAATTAATATTAACCCTGGTACAGTAGTGGGTTACATGGTGTGCTGGTAACTGCAAAGTCAGCAATTTGAATCCACCAACTGTTCATCAGGAGAAAGATGAAGCATTCAGCTCGCGTAAAGATATGCAGTCTTGAAAACCCTATATAAGGTCACTATGAGTCGGAACCAACTTGATGGCAAAAAGCAATGCAGCAGCATTACCATAACAATTTCATCTATTAACACCATCAACGGATGTTAAAAAGCACCAAGGAAAACAGATACTTGTAAACCAATGCTCATTGCAGCATAACTTACAATAGTCAAAAGGTAGAAATAAAACTCAAGTGGCCTTAAATACATCAATGAATAAACAAAATGTGATATATGCATTCAGTGGAGTATTACGCAGCCATGAAGACAATTTTATATACACATAACATGAATAAAACTTAAAAATATGCTAAGTGAAATAAGTTAGTCACAAGACGGCAAACATTTTATTGTAACACTTGAAATATCCAAAACAAACAAATGTACAGAGATTTTAAAAAAACAATGGTAACCAGGGAGTAGCGGAAGGAGGAATGGGGAATTATTGCATAAGGGGCACAGACTTTCTGTTTGTAGTGATGGAAATCATTTGGAAATAATGGTGATGATTGTACATGGGCCAGTGTAAATGTCACTGAAATATATGCTTTAAAATGGTTCAAGTGTCATATTCTTTATCATATATATTTTATCACAATAAAATAATTTGTATGCATAGATGCTGTCAAAAGCATTTTTGTATGTTAAATGAGCATGTTAAAGCTATTCTCTGTTGTTGTTAACTGCCATTGAGTCGATTCTGACCCAGAGCAACCCTGTATAGGGTTTCCGAAGAGTGACTGATGAGCTTGAACCGCTGACCTTGAGATTCAAATGACTTTGCAGTCTGGCACATTAAACCACAGCGGCACACCAGGACTCCTACAACTAAAAAAAAAAGTTAAAGAGAACAAAATGCTAACTGCTCAACAGTTTTCTAAATCTGAAAACAAAGACCAAGCTATTAATATACTAGAACAGTAGTTCTCAATGTGTGATCTTTGGAATAGAAGGATGTTTCACCTGGGAACTTGCTAGAAATGCCCTGCTCCAGACCTACAAAATCACAAACTCTGAGCTTGGAGTCAATAATCTGTGTTTTACAGGCGCTCTGGTAACGTAGTGGTTACGAATTGGGCTGCTAACCTTAAGGTCAGCAGTTCGAAACTACCAGCTGTTCCACAGAAGAAAGATGAGGCTTTCTGCTCCCATAAAGATTTACAGCCTCAGAAACCCTATACAGGGTCGCTAGGAGTCAGAACTGACTCCACAACACATAACTACCACCACGAACAGCACTCTAAGTGTTGCTGATTGCTTATGCCTTCTAAACTTTGAAAATTACTGTACTAAAAAGCTAGTCCTACCTATATTGTACTACATACCTCATTTAACAAGTGTATGTACAGATAATAGATGATTATAAAATAACTATAGACTAGAAGACCATTCTGTAAAGTGATTTATCTGTATAAGTATGTAAGCTACTTTTAAAAATCATAATTTATACATTACTCATACAAGTAACCCAAACTATGAGATTCGTTACAGACATTTAAGTATAAATAAATTATTTTGAATGAAGGTCATATTCCCCCATTACAAGTAATCTTAAAGCTTGATTAAATTCCTATCTAGGCTACAAATGCCTTTTTAAACCTATAACCACAAAAGAAATGGTTTGTCATGGTGAAATATTGTTACAAGCAGAAATTAACTGAAATTCTAACTCATATCACTGAAAGATTCACTTTTCCTACCAGAACCCTAGCAATAAGAAAAGACAGATTTCTTCTCATATTGGGCCAAATAATCATAATAAATATATTTCTATTCCCTCCCCCTTTTCTACTCCCCTGTCCCTTCCTACTCCCTTCCCCCTTTCTACTTTACAAGTATCTATTTAGACTGTACAGGGTCGCTATGGGTCGGACCCGACTCGATGGCACTTAACAACAACAATTTAGACTGAAGGTTGGGGAGTAATCAGGCACAACTGGGACAGAAATCAGATACAGGAGGACTGTAATACACAAGGGGACAGGTAATAGCCCTAACACCTTTGCATCTTGGTAAAAATGTTTTATATATACAAGTATGTTGTTGCTCCTAAGTGCTGTCAAATTGGTTGCAATTCATAGCAACCCTGCACAGGTATCCAACAAGCAATTAGTGGGTTTGAACCACTGACCTGTGGTTAGCAATCCAGTGCTAATCCAGTGCCACACGCATAGGACTTCCATAAATTGGATGTCTGGTCTTTTGCTTACAAGTTTGTGACACAGACAAAGAAAGAACTTCAAAACAGAAGATCTGAACAGTAAGATTTTCAGTTAACAAGAATAGCATTATAGTGGGTGAAATTATTATGAGAGCAGGCTATTTACATAATCCCCACAAGATATACATATTAACACCAAAGAAAAAACTAGCCGTTTTTACAGAAGACAAAACTGGCAGTCATCACCTTAAACAAGTGATGCAAGTTAACATTACCAATAATGGGACAAATTGACATTATGTACCTCTTGATATGGAGTCCTGGTGTGGCAATGTAAGATAAGCACTTGACCACCACGTCAGTTTGAACCACAAGGTCTGCAGTTCAAACTCACCAGCCGCTCCTCAGAAACCCTATACAGGGTCGCTACGAAGCAAAACCAATTTGACAGTACTTAGCAGCAACAACAACAACAACCTCTTGATAATGGTGTCCTGGGAAAAGATACAATCATTTTATTCTTTAAGCAGGTACTGGTGGCACAAACGGTTAAGTAGTCTGCTACAAACCAAAACACTGGAGGTTCAAATTCACACAGAGGTACCTTAAAAGAACGATCTAGCAATCTCCTTCTAATATATCAGTCACTGACAACCTTACAGAGCAAAGTTCTACTTTGAAACATATGGGATCACCGTGAGTCAGAAATGACTCAACAGCAGCAGATTTGGTTTACTTTTAGGTAACATGACTTTTCAGACTATAAGGATCAAAATAAGGAAGTGTTGTTTTAGAGTACTTTTAACCCAGTTTAAATTTGTTAGCATTAAAAACTGCCTACGAATTAAGTATTAAAAGTCAAATCAAATATTTCATGTGTCCAATGACAGTAATGTTCAGTTTTACTATGTGGTCTGTTGTCTAGCATTAAAATTAGATACAATCACCAAAACACTGAGAAATCTGCAAATGTGATTATAACAATTTCTAGATGTTCTTCTGGCTGCCTTGCTTTATCACTGAAGAAGAAATTATGCATTATTCTTTTTAGCTTCAAGACCTTGGGTAGTGTCATGGACTGAATTATCATAGTTTAAGTTTCATGTCAACTTGACAGTCAGGATTCTCAGTGGTTTGGCATTTGAAATGTAGTTGCCCCATAATGAGATCTAATATAAGGTAATCAATGCTATGATGAGGTCTGCTATGAGCAGCCAATCAATTGAAAGGAAGTCTCCTCAGGGATGTGGCCTGCTTCCAATATATTAGACACTCAAGTAAAGCTTGTTTGCTCTCCGTTGTGTCTGGATCTTGCATCTGCTCATTCTCCAACCTCAAGTTCTTTGGACTTGAGCTACTACTAATTGCTCTGTTACCACGCAATTCTGGGAGTCCTCAGCAGGCCACATCCCTGAGACTTCCTTTCAACCAAACACATTCTTATCAACTAGACCTGCATAGCTTCCTACTATCTGATCTGCCCATCTTGGTTCACCTAACGCAGATTTGGGACTCTCTCAACTCTACATGTGTGAGCCATTTCCTTGATACACATTTCTCTTTATACATACATGTATGTTTCACTGGTTTTGCTTCTCCAAAGAACCGAGCCTAAGGCAAGTGCATATGTGATTATAATAATTTCTGGATGTTCTTCAGGCTGTCTTGCTTCATAATTAAAAAGAAATTATGCATTATTCTTTTCAGCTTCAAGACTTTGGGTAGTATACTACACTAAATTCTATCTCCCATACATATATGCCAACTTAGCTGGGTCAAAGGAGCTCTGATTGCACAGTGGTGTCAAAGGAGCCCTAGTCATCAGGGAAATATAAATTAATGCCACGAGATATCACTACACACTCACTGGTGGTGGCAGTGTGCCATGGAGTCTGTTCCAACTCATAGTGACCCTGTATAAGGTTTCCAAGACTGTAAATCTTTACGGGAGCAGAAAGCCTCATCTTTCTCCCACGGAATATCTGGTAGTTTCGAACTGCTGACCTTCAGGTTAACAGCCCAACTCATAAACACTACACTACCAGAGCTCCTTTAGAATTGACTAAAATGTAAAGACTGAAATAGCAAATGTTGGTAAAGATATGGAGTAATTGGAACTCCTGGGAATGAAAAATGCAGACATTTTGAACCAGTGTAGAAATTTCTGTATGACCCAGAAATCCAACTCTGTAAGAAACAAAAACCTGTCTCCCTTCCCCCACAAGACTGGTACAAGAATATTCATAGTAGTTTTACTTACAATAGCTCCAACTAGAAACAAGTCATATGTCCATTGGTCTGCTAATCAAAAGGTCAGTGGTGGAGATTGTAGAAAGATGGTGGACTAGGCAGAAAGGCTGTGTGGGCTTCTGCAGCAAGGATACAGAAAACTGGATAAGGTTGATACACAAGACAGCCCTGGAACTCTGAGCTCCAGATAAAAGGATAGAAAAGTGGACTGAGTGCATACTGGGAGGAAAAGCTGAACAGACACAGCAAGAGAGGACGTGACTAATAACAGAGACAGCAGAAAGAACATGCCACAGTCATCTTGCAAGTTCATGAATGGCTTTAGAGATATTTGTGTTGCAGAAACCTGCCTGTGGCTTACAGAAACAAAGGAGACGACAGCTGCAACTATACAGTCAAGCCACAACCATACCCTCTACAGTCTAAGCAATTAGACAAGACCCAATACAGCTGCTATACACCAGAGCAGTGACTAAAACATTCATCAACTTAATCCACTCTGAACTGAACTGCATAAACGGTGAACAGAGAAGCTTATCTCCTAAGCACACCCAACAGGAGGCAACTTGGTGAGTACCTAAGGATAAACCAACACACATTCATCAACTTAATACAAATACAACACCACCACAATGCCTAGAAAACAGCACAAAATTTATCTTCACATAAAGAACACAGAGTAACAAATGACTAAGGGGCAGTGCTAGAAAAGGCTTTTGAAGTAGACAAGGCACTGGAACTACGTGAAAAAGAATTCAGGAGAATGATAATGAATTATATCCAAACATTTCACAAAAAGTTCAAGGAAAACAAGGAAGAATTCAGAAAAGTGCTACAGGAATAATCTAACAAAACAGATACAGCATTGGAGACAATACAAAACCTGCAAACAGAAATCCAGAAGACGAACAATAAGATATCAGAAATGGACAATGCACTAAATGGGCAAAGGAATAGAATTGAATCAATGGAAACCAGAATTAGTGAGCTTGAAGAGAAATCTCTCAATACTAGTAAGATACAAAGCAATCAGAGAAAAGAATGAAAAATCTGAAGAAAACCTAAGATTCATGTGGGACAATATAAAGAGGAATAAAGGTGATCAAAATTCCAGAACAGGAGCAGACAAAGAAAACCACAGAAAAGGCAGTTGAAGAGCTGCTAGAAGAAAATCTCCCTAACACCATGAAAAATGAGATGATAAATACTGAAGAAGCTGAACAAAGCCCAGACAAGATAGACCACAAAGGCATATCATAATCAAACTCTCTAAAATCAAAGACAAGGAAAGAATCCTGAAAGCAGCTCGGGAAAAATGAACTGTTACCTACAAAAGAAACCCAATAAGATTAAGTTCTGACTTTTCAGTAGAAATCATGCAGGCAAGAAGGCAATGGGGATACATATGCAAAACTCTCAAAGAAAACAATTGTCAACCAAGATTCATATACCCAGCAACACTGTCCCTCAAATATGGTAATAAACATAAATTATAGACGTTTGTAAAAGCCAAGTCAACTTTACAAAAATATACTAAAGGGCATCCTTTGGACTGAGAACCGACAACCACAGATTGACATACATGACAGCACCAGCCAGAATTCAATCCAGATATAGAAGTATCCACAGTACAATAAAACTACAAGACTGAAGATAGGGAATCAGAGATATGAATCTATAATGAAGACAACTACAGAACAAAAAAAAGAAGAAGAAAAGTATAGTTACAAACACCAAATGGCAAGAAGTCAAGTAGACTTCAAGATAAATCAGACTGCTATAATTTGGGGAAGAAATTTAAAAATTACAGGGTAACCTCCAAGAAACATAACTCAGCACAGGAAAAAATGCAGAACAACGAAACCAGCAGCACCACACACACACACAAAAAACACACAGCAAAATGGCTGCAATCAATTCATATCTATCGATAATTACACTAAACATCAATGGATTAAATATGCCAGTTAAGAGACAGAGAGTAGTAGAATGGAAAAGAAAATAGGATCCTTCAATATGCTGTCTACAATTGACACACCTTACACTCAAAGACAACATAGATTATAAATTAATGGATGGAAAGCTAATGAAAACCAAAACCATGAAGGAGTGGCAATAATAATCTGTGAAAACATACACTTTAAGGCAAAAACTAGCATGAGACAAGTTAAAGGTCAGTGGTATGAACCCACCAGTCACTCCACATTAGAAAGATGAAGGAGTCTGCTTCCTTAAAGACTGTTGTTGTTGTTAAGTACCATGAGTCAGTTCCAACTCACAGCAACCCTGTATAACTTCCAAGGAGCAGCTGGTGAGCTTGAACTGCTATCCTTGCAGTTCAAACAACCTTGCAGTCCAACGCATTAACCCATGGCGCCACACCAAACCCTATGGAGCAGTTCTATTCTGTCCTATTGTTGTTGTTGTTGTGTGCCGTGGAGTCGGTTCCGACTCATAGCGAGCCTACACAGGGTTTCCGAGGCTGTAAATCTTTATGGGAGCAGACCACCTCATCTTTCTCCCATGGAACCGCTGGTAGTTTTGAACTGCTGACCTTGTGGCTCGCAGCCCAATTTGTAACCACTACACTACCAGAGCTCCTTCTGAACTGACTTGACAACAACAGAGTTTGGCAGTTATATAATGATGAAGTGTGATAGTTTGTAATGATCCCTCCAATGAAGTGATCTGACTAGATAAACCAATACTATTGTTAAGACAATTATGGGTGGGATACAGTACTCTTAATCCTGTCACATCCCTGATTCAATGTAAGGGGAGATTTCTTAGGGTGTGGCCTGTAACACCTTTCATCTTACAAAAGATAAAAGGAAAGAGCTAAGTGAGCAGAGACAGGGACCTACTCCCACCAAGAAAGAAGAACCAAGAGTAGAGTGTGCCCTTTGGATCTGGGGTCCATGGACTTTGCAGCTCCTAGATCCAGGGGGAGATTGATGCCAAGACACATGGACATCCCCAAGGAATGCTGAGCCTACAGATCCTAAAAGGAAACAAGTTACCCTTTCCCCAGAGCCAATACAGAGAAAAAGCTTTCCCCTAGAATTGGCGCTGTAAATTTGAACTTCTATCTTCCTGAACTGTGATAGGATAAATTCCTGTTTGTTAAAGACATTTACATATGGTATTTCTGTCATAATACCACTAGACAGGCAAGCAAATTTCTTAGAACACAAAAAACAAGGAATAAAATAAAGTTTGTATCTAGAATACAAAAAGAACCCTACAAATCAATGATAAAAAAGAAAATAACTTCATTAAATATCAGACAAGAGATTTGGACGGACACTTCAGTGAAGATGATTACAAATGGCAAATTTGCACATGAAAAGATGCTCAATATCACTAGTCATCAGGGAAATGTAAATTAAAGGCACAATGAGATATCATTATACACTCACAGAATGACTAAAATGCAAAAGATAAGGATGTAGATAAACTGAAATTCTGATACAATGCTCCTGGGGAATGGAAAATGCAGACATTTTGGACCAGTGTAGTAATTTTCATGATCCAGCAATCCAACTCTGAAAAAAACAAAAAGTTCTGCCTGCCACCCCAAAAGACTGGTACAAGAAAATTCATAGCAGTTTTATTTATAATAGCTCCAATTAGAAACAAGTCAAATGTCCAGTAAATGGTGAATGAATAAACAAGCTCTGATATATCTATAATATGAAATATTATTCAGAACTATTCACACATGCAAAAACTTGGGTGATTCTCAAATGCACTGTTAAGTGGAAAAAGCCACACACAAAAGAATAACATACATGCTATGTATTTTCATTTATATGAAGTTCTAGAAAAAGCAATACTAGGACTTCTGATGGGGTGCTGTAGGATCAGCAGTGGACCTCTAACCATAAGGGCAGTGCTCAAACCAACCAGTTGCTCCTCGGAAACCCTATACATGGTCGCTATGAGTTGGAACCAATTTGACAACAAATACCAACATAGTGACACAAAGAATATCAGTGGTTGCGAAGAACCAGCAATGGAGGAGGAGAATTAACTGCATAGGGACATGAAAGAACTTACTGGGGTGATGAAAATATTGTGTTATCATTATTGTATTGGTGGGCATAAAACTGTCAAAATTAATCAAACTGTACATTTAAAATCAGTAAGGGTTACTATACATTATACTTCAAAGTTGACTACAAAAAAAAACAGATGTTAGAAAAGATAGTGACAGCTAGGAGTCCTGGTGTGGTGCTGTGGGCTAATGCATCAGACTGCACAGTTGTTTGAACTGCAAGGTCAGTGGTTCAAGCTCACCAGCTGCTCCTTGGAAACCCTATACAAGGTAGCTATGGGTCAGAATAGACTCAACAGCACTTAACAACAACAACAAGGAGTACAAAGATAATTCTGAGATACTGGTACTGTTTTGTTTTATTTAATGTGGGCAAAGGTGGGCTTTATTCAGTGAAAAGCTGCTGAGCTATACAATTATGATTTGTAGTTGGTTATCTGTGTGTTTTATTTCAATAAAAAGTTTACTTTAAAACATACAAGAATGGATCCTGAATAATCTGTGGGTAAAAGGGCTTTATATAAATAATGGTGATGATTCAAAACTACAACCAAGACAAAAATAACTGATTAGCAGACACAAAAGGCACAAGAACACTTAGTTACCAGCAATTACAAGGGGGTTAAAAAAATAATCACTTGTCCAAAAGTCACTTGTCACTTTCTTACATGGGGGCTTAATCAGCTAGATTACGACCTATATTTGGGATATATATTTGGTTAGGACACAATGGATTTCCCCCCAAACTAACACAACATTATGTTTTCTTAAATTTGGTTCACTGTATTTCGTTAAATTAGATTCACTCTATTTGTAGAAATATTCATAACACAAACATATTCAGAATATTTTCAAATCATAACTTAGTTTTCTGCTTTGAAAAAAAATCTTTAGAATGAATGTAAAACTAATGTTCTCCCATGTAATCTATCACATAATTCACAATAAAACATTTAAGAAAAAAAAACCTTACTAACCTCCTTCATAAATGACTTGCCTATGCGAACCACTTTTGCAAATAAAATGGGATCATGAGAAAGATGAGGGCCAAGGTAACAGAACATATGGAAAACGTCTCTCCTCAAATCTTCAAAGTTCTCTGCTTGTTTTGGTGCTTTCTTGTTTTGCAAAGCAGTAACAGGTGAGCCTTTAGCACCTTTAGGAACTCCAACTCTATAAAAAGACACAAAGTTTATATATACTATATACAGTACCTACCATTTTAAGTTAATACTGCCATCTTAAGCAGTAAATAAACTTTTTCTTGCTCATATTTGTTTTCTAATTTCAATTCTGTCATACTTTATTATATCAGGTAATCCTCATCCAGTAGAAGATATAACAGCAGTACTGACTAGAATGTGAACACGATATTGACTAGAAAAATTAAGAGTTCAAAGAATGTTCCAAATTAACAGTATAAGAAAAGGAAACCACAGAAACAGAGATTTCAAGCAACATTTAATATAGACCAAATGAGTTTGCTTTTAATTAAACTGGGCCATACAAAGAATTTGTTCATGGGAATGGAGAACAAGAACTGAACCTCAGAGAAACAAAGATGAAAGAGAAAAATATGAATATAACACTGATTCAAGTCAATAAATATTTCTTAACTACCTAGACTGAATATAATGGAAGTAGTGGTAGGGAAGGTGAACAGCATAATGGAAGATGGTACCACACTAAAAAGAACAGCATGCCAAAAATTCCCACCTGCTGAGCAGGCATCCAGCTCTGAACTTACAGGGGTCACTCTCTGAAATGCAGCCTTCATAGTCCACAGCCCAGGTGGCACAGAAGGCATCAGCCAGTAGCTAAGCATGAGTCACAAAGGTTGGGGCTTTTGAGGCAGGCTCTTATCTGTGGGACTAAAGTAAAGCCAGAGCTGCTGCCAATACTGTTCCTAATTGTCCAGCAGGTAGGCTAAGGGCTAAAAGACTAGATGACAAAATAACCAGGGATTGATAGAAGCTGCACTAGCTATTTCCAGAAGAAAAGCCTATATGCCAAGAGAAATAAGGCAAACAGAGAGGCAGTGTCATCACTCAGAGATAATCAACCCAAAACTGAGAAAAATTACACTAACCCTTTTCATAACCCATGGGGCACATAGTGCCCACTTATATTTTCTGCCTCTGGAGTTGAGTGGGAAACTGCTACCCTATTTTTAGTGTGTGCTGCCATCTGACAGGGCCTATATAACTGTGTGAATCTGAAGAAATGGGCTTTTTCCACCAACCCAACACCAAAGATCCCTCAGGATAAATGTGTCCCGCAAATTATATACAAATCCAAATTACCTCAAAACAAATTATTTTGCATTTCATTCAAAACGTCTTACATTACTGAAAACATGGCTTCAACAACAAAAAATTCACAGCAGAAAATAAGTTAGTCTTAAAAAGGAATCCTTGGGTAGTACAAACAGTTAAACATACAGCTGAAGGTTTAAGTCCACCCTGAGGAGCCTTGGTAGAAAGACCTAGCTCTCTTCTGGAAAAATTGGCCACTGAAAACTCTATGGAGCACAGCTCTATTTTGATATACATGGGATCACCAACTGAGCGGAAATTAACAGCAAGTAACTTGGTTAAAAATCTTAAGAATTCCCTAACCCTTTTCAAGAAAGAATTAAAAGTTCAATGTAGAAAAATGAAGTCTTCACTTTCAGCGGAGCAAACCCAACTTAGAAGTTTAGCCTCCTTTTTAGTCTACACTACGTTGTTCTTGTTAGGTGCCATCGAGTCGGTACCGACTCATAGCAAACCTATGTACAACAGAATGAAACACTGCCCAGTCCTGGGCCAACGTCACAATTGCTGCCACGCTTGAGCTCATTGATGCTGCCACTTGGCCAATCCATCTGGCTGGGGGTCTTCCTCTTCTTCTCTGACCCTCCACCTTACCAAACATGATATCGTTCTCCAGAGATTGGTCCCTCCTGACAAAATATCCGAAGTATGAGAGACAAAGTTTGGCCATCCTGGCCTCCAAGGAGCACTCTGGCTGCACTTCTTCC
>NW_006408569.1:15605111-15631042 GCF_000296735.1 Chrysochloris asiatica | reverse complement strand
GAGTGTTGATAGTTGATCCAAGAAGAATGAAGTCCTTGACAACTTCAATCTTTTCCAACTTTAGCCCAGTTTTTATACCTGCTTTAGACACTAGGAAACAAGTCATTGATCAATATTAGAGTGACATACTCTTAAGTTATCCTGTGATAAAACATACTAAAATATATGCTTATTTTGAGTAGAGAAGATAAGTATTGCAATTTTGTTTGTAGTCCTCAACTATTTCTACCTCTATAACTTGAACAGTATCCAACAACATACCTTCTGTAGAGAGGCTCGATGGTTATATGAATGAGCTTGCAAATAGCAAGGGCTATTAGCTTATGTGAAGTTGCATAGTATGGAGGCATCTGATCCATAATGTTCTGTGCATGCTGCCAATCACCAATCTTTAACAAGGCTTCCAACAAACCAAGCTTTTGGTTATCTGGTGGCTAAAAATGAACAATCAAAGCAAAGATGATTAGCATACACACAGCAAGAAATGTTTCCATTAAAAAACTGAGTTACACAACATAATATATATCAATAATAGCTGTCATCTGTGAGAAACTCAAGAGTATTTTCCTGAAAGTATGTTTAACAGACACAGGAGCAACAGTTTACAGATGTGAAATTAAATTAAGATTTGTTAAATGATATATTTTGTCACATAGAACTGGAGCTCACTTTTTACTTTATAATCCCTTTAAGATCTTGATATATAAAGTATACAAATAGGTGAAGTCAATCCATTTTGTGATTTTACTTAGAATAATTTTTAAATTAAATATTTATGAGAAAAATTATGGCAGAATCTTTTTAGGATATCATCAACCAGATTAAAAATAAACTTATAAATCAGCATCCCCAAAATCAGGTTTCATATCATCAAAATTGCTTAGCAAATCACGCTGCCACATCTTAAATTCATGATTCTAAATCCAGAAGACACTGTTAACTTTACTAAAATAAACTACATACCTTCTCTACCTTCTCTTCTTCTTTTTCTTTTTCTTTTTCTCGTTCATCAATTTTTTCAGAAGATAATACAACCATTGTAAGTTTTCTAACAATTTGCTTAGCTTCCACTATTTCTCGTTTATGTTCATCCATAATGCAATGATCAGCTGGAAGAAGCTAAAAATAGTTCATCAAAAGGTCAGATAATAGCTAATACCAATTTGCTCAACTAAAAAAAGTGAAGACTACTCTCAACTGATAAAAATGTCCAATAAGTCGTCTAGTCTACTCAATGACCATGATTCCCCTTCTAAATACGAAGAGGCTTCAAAAAGCTCAAGGAAAATGGAATTAAAAGATAATAGAATCCTGGCATCCATGAGGCAGGCTTGCAGAATGTGCCCTTTGGTTGTTTAAATTATTACATGTTGCTGAGTGTTTTTGTGTCCAACCCCCAGCCCCCAAAACAAAACAACAACAAAAAAACAGAGGGAATGGAAACAAACACTGTTGAATGAATGATGATGCACGCAGGAGACTGTAATCATTGCAATGAAACAATGGTGTAAACCCAATGCTCTCTCATGTAAACTATCACTTAGTTCACAATAAAAAATAAAAAAGCGACTGAGCTGAAGACAGTGGATAATGGATTCTTAGGGCTGAGGCAGGGGGAGGGAAAGAATAAGAGAGTAAGACCTAAAAGTGTTGCTGTCAAGTTGATTCCAACTAATGACAACTTTATAGAACACAACAGATCTGTTTCAGAGGGTTTCCAAGGCTCTTCAAGTGTTCAAAAGCAAAGACAGGGCTTTCAAGACCAAGAGTGTGCTTGACCCAAGCCATGGTATACTGAATCACCTCATAAGCAAGCAAAAGCTGGACCTTAATAAGGAAGACCAAAGTATACTTGGAGTCCTGATGTGGTGTTGTGGGTTAATGCGCTGGACTGCAATGTCGGTTTGAACCGCAAGGTCAGAAGAAGTTCATGTTCACCAGCTGTTCCTCAGAAACCCTATACAGGGTGGCTATAAGTTGGAACCGACTCCATGTCACTTAACAACAACAAATAAACAACAAAGAATACTTGATGCAGTTGAATTGCGGTATTGGTGAAAAGTACTAAATTTATCATGGACTGCCAGAAGAACAAACTGTTTTGGAAGAAGTGCAGCCAGAACACGCCTTAGAAGCCAGAATGATTATAGACTTTTTCTCTCATACTTTGAACATGCTATCAAGAGGTACCTGGAAAAGGGTATCATGCTTGGGAATGTAGAGGGTCATTGAAAAATAGGAAGACCCTCAATGAGATGTACTGACACAGTACCTGCAACAAGGGGCTTATTAAAAAAAAAATTTTTTTTAAAGATAATGGAATCCTTATATGAACTTTCTGAAGCCCCTTCATAAGCTTTTCTTGGTTATTTTCTTATGATCTGACAAGATTTAGTACCTGATTTTTGGACACCTTTTAAAATCAGGTATCAATTGGAAATGTCCTACCTTCTGTCTGCTGGTGGTGGTTGCATACTACACCAAGTAGGTTCCAACTCATGGTGACCCTGTATAAGGTTTTTGAGGCTGTAAATCTTTACAGGCGCAGAAAACCTCATCTTTTTCCCAAGGAGCCACTGATAGATTTGAACTGCTGACCTTGTGGTTAACAGTCCAGTTCATTATCCAATACACTACCAGAGCTCCTTTCTGTCTGCTGTTGTTAAGTGCTACCAAGTCAGTTCTGACTTACAGCAACACTGTATAGGGTTTTCAAGGTGCAGCTGGTGGGTTTGAACCACCAACCTTTTGGCTAGCAGTCCAGTGCTGATCCTCCAGTGCCACACCAAGTATCCACTGACAGTTAGTCTACATTAATATACTACACCAGTAATGCTTACCACTGAATTTACTAGCTTACCCTAGAAAATATGTATCTGTTTCATTAGAAAATAACACAGATTTCTTCTTTGAAGGCCAAATTCTAAGTTAAATGAAGTACTGTATATAGATCCAATCAGGGAGAGGCAAGCTATTGAATTATATAAAGATTTATTTCTCTAAATGAAAAACCTCAATTAGAAAAATCAATACCTTAACATTTCACTTTTAATCTTCTAGATACCTATCTGATTTCAGAGACCTGGTGCGGCACTATAGGATAAACACTGGACTGATAATCACAAAGCTGACAGTTCAAATCCACCTTCTTGGACACCCTATACAGGGTCACTATAAATCAGAAACGATTCAATGGCACATAACAATATAAGATTTAAGACACAAACTAGTTTCTAGAAAGTAATATGTCTGCAGGCAACACCCCATTATGGCAAAGGTTCAAATGGAAGATGGTAAATTAGCACATTTCATAAAATAACTCCAATACAGGCAAAAAATATAGGCAACAAACCACTATTTAGGGGTTTGAGCTAGGTACTCTGAGTAGTTGTAAAGGAAGTGTTCCTAACCCCCTAGAAAAGTGTAATCTATTTTAGTATGTAAATCTAATGCAAAGGAAACAATCGGCAAACAAGAGAATGTGGTGAAATATTACGCTCAAATAACTCAATAATAAATCTATTAACATTTTTGTACTTTCTCTTTGTCCTACTAGTTTATGTTGCTGTTAAGTTCCATCGAGTCGATTTCGACCCATAGCGACCCTGTATAGGGTTTCTGGGGACCAGCTGGTGAGTTTGAACTGCCAACCTTGAGGTTCAAAACATTGCAGTCCAGTGCATTAGCCCACAGTGCCGTACCAGTCTTTACCTGATCTAAATTCATACAAATATCTGGAAATTCTCCCTTTTCCATAGTCTTAGTCTACGCACCAACTCTCCAATTTAAATACTGAATGGCTCTCTTCCTGAGAAAAAAAATCATCGCAATTCCTTCACAATTTAACCCCAACTCACTTCTCCACCTGGCCAATACCTACTCATTTTATCAAGATTATAGTTCAACATCATTAGTTTGTTAAGTCTTTCAAAATCACTACGCAGATATGCTATCTATGCTAATTCCCACAGCAATTTGTACAAACCTCCTATATGGCACTGATTATATAATGTAAAATGTTTATCCTCATAGCTGCACTAGAATGGATTCCAAAGTACATATTAGGTTTTATTCATAGTAACTAATAACAGGGAAGTTAGAAAGTGACTTGAAAGGCAGTGAAGATGATGTAATACAGGTAAAGATATCCTAATACAAAACCTAGTAACAGGAATTTCTAAACTACAAACCTATGTTTTACACATTGATAGATCAAATTGCTAAAGGAGAGGTCATCTATAATAATCACATACGCACTCTTCTACATTATGGTTCCAGCAATAAAAACACAATGTTAGTCATTTACTATCCAGTAAAAACACAAGAAAAAATTAAAATATACTAACAGTTTCCCATTTATCCTCAATGCCCAAAAGTAGTATTTTTCAGAAAAGGAATAGGTAAGTATCCCATAATTCCCATAAACTGTGTTTAACAGAGAAGCCTAAAGCCACATTGGTTAGAACTTAGCCTTTGTCCTCAAGGCCCATTATCTTGAGAGCAATTAAGAACTTGAATTTCATATCCAACTTCAAATTCTGTAAAGGGTGACCATCGGTATTTGATTTCCATATTCAGTTTGAAGAAAAGACTTAAATTCATTCAAGTTATAAAATAGTATTGTTGTTGTTGTTGTTAAGTGCCATCGAGTCGGTTCCGACCCATAGCGACCCTCTATAGGGTTTCCAAGGAGCAGCTGGTGAACTTGAACCACTGAAGACTTGGAGTGCCTAAAGCCAACCTTAAAGTACCATGTGTCTGCCTTCTCCTTCCCCCACCTGAAATGGACAACCAGATATTCTTAGCAGACCATGTGACTTACATGTACATAAAGATCATCTAAATCAATAAGATTAAATTGTAGAAGTACTGCTGCAACTCTGTATAAAGATGATGGAGTCTCTCCACTTGGTTCCTTTAAAAAAAATAATAACAAAAATTTTCTATTTAATATAGAACATAAAATTTAACTAAAATAATATTTACCAATAATTAGATTTTAAAAATCTGTAGACCAAGAATACACTTCAATGCTCTGCCTGAACATACCTAACATGTGAATTCAAAACAAAGATTATCATGGCAACAACCCTATTCACGTTGGAAAATAGCTCTGATGAGCACAAAGAAAACAGTTTCAATGGACACATTTTACTACACTATGCATGCTAATATTTTGAATGAAATTAGACTACTTAATAAAGTGACTTTATACTGCATGATATTTATTCTGGGGATTTTTCTGTGTGTTTTCTTAACTGTCTTTACAAGTTCTTAGTGAAGATGGAAATGGCCAAGACTGGTAAATGTAGAAATGCAAAACCATCTTCGTTTTATACTTTTACCTACTTTGATTTCTTAACTTTAATATTAAGTGTAATTGCTTGATCACTAATTTTCCCTTCAAAACAGGTATCTATACATACTGCTACTGTTTGGGTCAGCAAGTCATTTTTTGACTCATAGCAATTGCACATGATAGAGTAAAACTGCCCCATAGAGTATTTTGTCTGTAATCTTTTCAAGAGCAGATCACCAGGTCTTTGTCTTGCAGAGTTGCAGGGTGGGTTTGGACCATGAACTGCTAGCTTGACAGCTGCTCCTGTACATATCACAGATTAATAAATCAACATTTTAAAACATGGGAAGGTAAAGTCAATTTCAGGCCCGCCCTGATGACCCTATTAAAAATACAAGGTTCTTTGAATGCTAATAATTCTAGGAGTATTTTCTTTTTTATAATTACTGTGGTAGATGAATGGTTAGGTAAAGTGAGGATTATCAGCAAATTCTAAGTGACCAAATGCAAATAAAAAGCGAACAATGACAATACATTATATTCTAATTCTACTCAACACTGAAAATGAGACCTTTGTGAGGATATTATACACACAAAATATAAAGCTAAGCAAACTAATATACATCATATAAAGCATTTTGCTTCACTTTAATTTTTGTTACTCTTCAAATATGTGTTTATATATGGTTATTCATATCAAAACAATTTCTAATAAAAAGAAATGCTAGTTAGGGTCCCAGACCAAATCCACCAGAGCTTACTTATGGAACTTACAACAGCCTCTCCTCTACTGTTTGACTTAAATCTGACTACACACCCATCATTCCTAATTAACCCTACTGAAATAACTCACAAGAATGCCCAGATTCCCAAGTCACTTATCATCTCCTGTGCTCTAATCCCCACAGTGCTCTGCACAATCCCTTTTCTGTGCTTTCCCCATTCTTGAAGTCCTTCCATAGTTTCTACTGGAGTTCATGGCCATCCTCTGGAATAGAAACCGAATTCTCCTTAAGATCACTTTAACTGTAATCCAATCAAATAGTGTCTATTTAACCCTAGACCCCTCTCACTACGGGGCCTGGAGGTTGGGTGGTTTTCTTTGCTTTTTATTGTTGTTTCTAGACTATTCTCCCTCTATCCTTCCTAAAGTCCTCCCAGCTTTGCATCTCACATCTATACTTACAAACCCTCACTGTTGCTGACATCTAGTTTCATTCTACTGTGGTTAGAAGAGAAAATTTGTATCATTTCAATCTCTTTTTAAATTTGAGACTTGTTTTGTGACTTAACATATGGGTATATCATCCTTGAAAAACGATCCATATGGAGAAAAATATGCATTCTGGGATTGTTGAGTGGAGTGTTCTATATATGTCTGGTAGGCCTAGGAGACTTACTGTTAGTGCCATCGAGTCAGTTTTGACTCACAGCGACCCTGTATAGGGTTTCTGAGGAGCCGGTAGTGGGTTTGAACTGTCAACCTTGTGGTTTGCAGTCCAGTGCTGATCGTACAGCACCAGATTGTTCTATTTCCTAATGACCTTTTGACTACTTTCTCTATCCAAGACAGAGTTGCTGTTTGGCTGTTTAGTGTCCCTCAGTCAGTTCAGACTCACGGCGACCATGTTTAGGGTTTTCAAAGCTGCAAATTTTTATGGAAGCAGAAAGCCTCATCTCTCTCCTGTGGAGTGGCTGGTGGGCTCAAACTGCTGACCTTGTAGTTATTAGAAGTCCAGTGCTTATCCTACAGAGCCACCATGTTTCCCCCCATACTGAGTATGTTAAGAAAATGCTCAATTATTATTAGACCTACCTATTTCTCTCTTCAATTATGTTTGCTTCATACATTGAGGCTTGTCCTTTGCTGTGCATATTTATAATCGTTACATTTTTACTTTTTATCAATAAAGGCCTTCTTTATACCTTGTAAAACTTGTTATAAAGTCTATTTTGTCTGATATTAGTACTGCTGTTTTTAAGTGTCGTACACTCGGTTCTGACTCATAGCAACACTGTATAAGATTTCTGATGGATCTAAACTGCTAATCTTGGGTCCACTGCTTATCCTACAGTGCCATAGATTATCTTTTTCCATCCTTTTACTTTCAACCTATTTGTTTTTGGATCTTAAGTAGATAACATGTTAATGTATCATGTTTTGGTATCCATTCAGCCAAACTCTGCCTTTTAATTAGAAAGCTTAAACTATATACATTTAAAGTCATTATGATAAGGAAGGACTAATGTATGTACTTTCACTATTTGTTTTCTATGTCGTATCTATTTTGTTCCTCATGGCCTCCATTTTACCTTAATTTTTATACCATTTTGATTCCCTTTGCATTTCCTTGTTTTGTTTTATTTATCTTCTTAAGGGTTACCTTGGGGATTACATCTTAAACATACAACCACCTAGTTTGAACTAATACCAACAGTTTCAATAGCATATAAAAAACCTACTCTTACACATCTCTATCCCTTCCCCTCCTACTTTTGCAAATTATATCCTTAACATGTACCAATTAACACAGATTTGTAATTATTACTTTACACATTTATTCTTTAAATCATTTAGAAAAACATACAAAACTGGCTTTTATATTTACCTATGTAGACACCTCACTAGCATTCTTTAATTAAGGCTTCTGAGTTTCTGTCTAATATCCTTTTGTTTTAGCCGAAAGCACCCCCTTTGGCATTTCTTTTAGGGCAGACCTAATGGTAACAAGGAGTCCAGGTGGGCTAATGCACCAGACTGCAAAGCCGTTTAAACTACAAGGTCAGTGGTTCAAACTCACCAGCTACTCCTCGGAAACCCGATACAGGGTCACTATGGATTGGAACCAACTCGACGACACTTAACAGCAACAGCAATGATAACAAACTACCTCAGTTCTTGTTATCAGGGAATGATTTAATTTCTTTCTGATTTTTGAAGGACCACTTTACCAGACAGTTTTTGAGTGATAGTTTTTTGGGGTTTTTTTCCCCCCTTTCAGCACACTAAATGTCATCCCACTGCCCTCTGGCATCCATGGTTTCTGAGAAGAAAATGGTATCCCTTATAACAAGTCACTTCTCTTTTGTTGATTTCAAGGTACTCTCTTGACAATCTGACAATGTGTCTTCGTATAGATCTCTTCAGTTTATCCGTGTCTTTCATGAAGTTTGGTTACGTTTTGGGTCATTACTTCTTCAAATATTCTCTCTCTCCTCTGTTCCTCTGGTACTCCCATTGAGTATGTCAGTACTCTTGATGGTGTCCCACAGGTCTCTCAGCCTCTGTTCAATTTCAGCTATTACTTCTTCTGCTTCTCAGACTGGATAATCTCACTTGATCTATCTTCAAGTTCAGATTCTTTCTTATTCCTGATAAAATCTACACTGAGCCCCTCCAGTGAATTTTCCATTTCAATTATTATACTTTTCAGCTCCAGAATTTCTGTTTTGTTTTTTATAATTCTGCACTAGTAATTACTTGGTGAAACATTTTTAATCGTGGTTTCCCTTGGTACTTTGAAAATATTTAATATACTTGACTTAAATTTTATATTAAGTTCAATGTCTGAGCTTCCTTAGGGACAGTTTCTATTAATTTCTTCCTGTGAATGAACCATGCTTTCTTGTTTCTTTGCATGCTAGCCTCTAAAACCCAGTGAGCCATTTCTTGGAAATATATCAGTGCATCTCTCTCTGTATATATGTATATATAAAGGAGATTTGATGGCACAGTGAGTTAAACATTAGGCTGCTAACAACAAGGTCAGCAATTTGAATCCACCATCTGTTCTGTGGGAGAAATATGAGGTTTTCTGCTCCTGCAAAGATTTGTTGTTGTTGTTGTTAAGTGCCATCGAGTCGGGTCCGACCCATAGCGACCCTGTACAGGGTTTCCGAGGGTGTAAATCTTTACGGGAGTAGAAAGCCTCATCTTTCTCCCGCGGAGCGGCTGGTAGTTTCGAACCGCTGACCCTAAGGTTCGCAGCCCGATTCGTAACCACTACGCTACCAGAGCCTCGGAAACCCTATAAAAGGTTTGCTATGAGTCAAACCATCTAGATAGCAAATCACCACCACCAGTTTTGCTTCTCTAGGAATCCAGCCTAAGACACCTAGTAATTTTTGGTTGAAAACCGGAGATTTTGAATATTATAATATAGTAGCTGGAAATCAGATTCTTCCTCATCCCCAGAGTTTGTTGTTGTGGCTCACTGTGGATTGTTATTGTTGTTAGTCTAGGTAGTGGAGTTTTCTAAACTATTTTCATAATCTAAATTCTTTGCTATGTGTTATGTTAGCTTACTGGCCAGCTAATGTCTTAACAAATTACTTAAACACCTTGAGCAACAAAAACGGGGGGGGGGCGGCAAAACACACAAATGCTGCTCTCCCAGTCTTTGCAAATTGGATCAGTGTTCAGGCATAAATACAATGCCTAGCCATGCTGTTTGCAATTCGGCCTTAGCCTTCACTTCCTACTAGCATGAAGCCTGAAGCTAACCAGTGGTAAAAGCTTTCGGACTTCTCAGGCCTTATATGAGAATGTTTCAAGCCCTGGGTATGTGAATGGCCTTTGCAATTTCTCAATATATGTAGGTACTTTGAAAAGCCCAAACTTTCCAACATGTCCTTTTCCAACTTCTTCCTTCCCAGGCTTTTTGGCCCCTTGACTGCCTGTCCCAATTGTTGTCCCTTGCCCCAAACTGCTGTGGCCAATACTTACACCTTTAAGTTCTTTTTGAAAAAGCCACCCAACAAGTTACCCCAGCCCTGGGAATGCTTTGAGGCAGGTAACACAAAGGCAAGTCTTTACACCAGTCCTTCATGGAGAAGTCAGCCACACAGGTTGAGACCCACAACCACCACACACTCTTTTGAGAAAAATTCTTTGCTCCCTTTGGTAATAGCAACCTGCACCAGAAGAGCAACCTGAGGAATGGAAAATGGTAAGCAGGGAGTTTAAAACACCATAGTGTTCTCTTACCACATAACAGCAGCTTCTTTCTTCACCAAGATTTCCTCTAGTTGCTATGTTTTTACTAGATTCCAGAGTTCTGTAAGTTGATTCTGACAGTTTCTGCCAACGCATTTGTTGCCTCTGCAGAGGATAGAACCTTGAAGTTTCCTACTCTGCCATTTTCAGTGATAGCCTGTTGTCATCCAGGGAGTCCTGAATCACTGACCTTCTTCCCTTTGCAATAATTTTAACTTCTGACTCACTATCATTCTCTTCAACTCTACTACTTAATTTAGTGATATTTTCAAATGCGTATTAGTAATCCTCCCATCATGCGAGTCTCTCAGTTCTTTGAACTCTTCTAAATATCTTCTCCCGCTACCTTATCTCACTCACTTCAAATCACACACCTTAACATTACCAATAGCTATAACCTCTCCAAAAATGTTGATATCATGTCTCCAACCTCAAGTAGCCCATTAATGCTGCTAGCAAATTATATTCTATTTCTCTAGTTCATTCATTCTCCTACACAAATATTTTCTGCCTTCTCTTCTGACCTCCAGTACATCTTCTCCCATCCTCTCTCAGCTGATGACCTTGCTTCCTACCTTCACTGAAAAAACTAAAGCAACCATTAGGACATGACTATGCACTTATCAAAAACTGTACCTAATATATACTACCTTACTGTTATAGATGAATTCTCTCGGCTATTTTAAGCAATTTCCTCCATTTAAGACTCCATCCTCTCTACCCTACTCAATAACAATATTCCAGTAATTCTTTCCTATCTCCTATACCCTTTTCTCAGGAGCCCTGGTAGCATAATGGATTATGAGTGGGGCTGCTAACAGCAAGGTCAGCAGTTCGAATCTATCAGTTGCTCATGAGAGAAAGATGAGGCTTTCAGCTCCCGTAAAGATTTACAGCCTCAGAAGCCCTATACAGGGTCACTATGAGTTAGAATAGACTTCACAGCACACAACCATCACCACTATACTCTGTTTACTCATTTATTGCCATCAACATACAAGTGCTATATATTTTTTTCATCCCTATTTCTTTTAACCTTACTTTTCCTTCTAACTACCACCATTTATCTGCTTCCTTATGTAGCAATTACTTGACAGAGTTGTCTATTCAATCTTCAAAATTGCTCTTCCTATTGTTTCACAATATCACTCCAATACCATCAAAATGGTTAGTTTTGACCTCCCTGCCAATAAAACCAATCATCATTTTTCAGTCCTTATTTTACATAAACCATCAGAGGCATTTGACACAGTTGATAATTTTTTCCTTCATTTAGCTTCCAAGATGTCCTTTTCTTTGTTTCCCTCCAATCTTCTATGTTGTTCCTTCTTGGCTTCCTTTCCTGGTTCCTCTTCTAGACCACATAACACTGGAATCCTTGGTTCTAGCCTCTTGTCTTGCTATACCTATTCAGTGGCGATTTCATCCAGTATTACATCTTTCAATATGATTTATATGCTTTTGACACCCACATTTCTATTCCTAGTCCAGTCCTTTCTTCTGCTGAACACCAGCCAGATCAATATATCACAACTATTTATGTGACATCATTTAGATATCTAACAGACATATCAAACTTAACATGTACAAAACTGAATTCCTGATTCCTACTCCCAACATTCCAGGATCCATTCTAGCTGAATTTTTTACTATCTCAGATGATAACAATACTTTGTTTTTTTAGATCTTCAGTTGAAAAATACTTCAGAATATTCCTTAATTATACTTTCTCATACCAATAATCATCAAATATCATTAGTTCTAACTTTAAGATATATGCAGAATCTGATTAACTTCAACTGCTACCACACTCATACTGACCCTAAGAAAATCTAAGTTAACATTCACATGTACACTTGTGTTTCTCTCTCACACACATAACTATGCCATCATCAGAAGTACCTACCAAACTCCATACTCTAACGCTGTTCTTGTTGCCAAGTGCCGTCAAGTTAGTTCTGACTCATAGCAACTCTGTAACAGGGTTTCTTGTTCAAACCGACCTTGCAGTCCAAGGCTTATCCTATAGCACACCCCTTACTCTCATAGCTGGTAAGTAATGTGGGGAGGGAATCCATTTGCCCTGCCTTTTCAGTAGGAATTGCATTTCACAGTAACCAAACAGCCCAAGTTGATAAGAGATAACTTCTTTACAGAAGGATAGTTAATAAATGTATAAGGCATGAGAGAATTAATAAATCAGCAATTTGAAACCCCTAAAAAGTCTATTCAGGCAAGGCTTATCCATGAAGTCTAAACCATTTTAATGGTTTGGTAGCAAAGTATCAACTTGCAGATAACCTGAAAATATACTTTCATAATGAAGGGGCTGCCACCAACTTATTGAACCATTAGAAGTGAGACAGACATTAAATGTTATGCAATATGAAATATATAACACAACCCAAAAGCATTTTTGCCAATGAATATTGTACCTGAACATTATCAAACCTTTAGAACTCACCCACAGTATATAAAAATGCAGGGGAGCATAGAAAAAAATTAACCCACCATGAAAAAGCAATTAGATAAACCCAAAAGATGAAACATTCAAAGGGAATGGTCTCTTCAACAAGTTAATGTGATTGACGAGGGAGCAATATTTTAGATTAAAAAGAGACCAAAGTATCATAACAACTAAATATAATGTGTGGTCTTCAATGAATTCTAAGTTAGAACAAACCAGTTGCAAACTGTATTTGGGGAACAATCTGAGAATCTGAATATGGTCTGAGTTGATAGTAATGAATTACTGTATCTAGTTAGATATGAAATTGGAATCATGGTTATATAGATAAAATGTCCTTATTTTTAATAAGTGAAAACTAAACTATTTAAGAGAGATCTTCCATGGTATTTGTAATACAAATTAATATTTCCGAAAGAGGAAGCATGTAAATAAATTTAATTCTAGGTGATGGGTTGTGGATATTCATAATACTCTAGGGTCTCTGAATTAGCTATTTCTTTTGCTGAAGAGCTCGTCCCTAAATATACATAGTTTACATCTTCATATTGTTTAGCTCTTGCTTAAACCTTACCTACTCAATGAGGTTTACTCTCACTATTCTATTTGAAATTGTAATCTACTCCAGAACTAACCATCTTTCTTATCTTGTTCTGTATTTGCTTTTTTGCTTCATTCACACTGATCACTTTCTAACATACCATATAATTTACTTAGAATGTAAGAACACAATAGCAAGGATTTCTCTATAGATGTAGCCACAGCAACTATAACACTGCGTGGCATATAACAGAGAATCAATATTTCTTAAATGAATGAATCTGGAGTATATTCTGGCCTTTCCATTAGGTAAATTCTACTGCAAAAAACATCTTTAACATGTTAAAAAATTAAGTGTCATTTTGAAGACGAAGGTGAGCCCAACACAATTCATGGTACTTTCAATCACCTCAAATGCCTATGAAAGCTAGACAAGAAATTAAGGAAAACTGAGTAAGAATTTATGGCTTTGAATTATGGTGTTGGTAAAGAATATTGAATGTACCATACTATAAACTGCCAGAACAACAAACAAATCTATCTTGGATGAAGTACAGTTGGTAACTAAAAAATTTTTATGACTTTTCTTATTGTGACATTCACTTTAGTATGGTATCTGGAATCAAACCTGAAATAACTCCAAGGTATGAATGCACTGCCAGAAGAATAAACAAATCTGTTTTGAAAGAATTATAGTCAGAATGCTCCTTAGAAGCCAGGATGGTGAGGCTTTGTCTCACATTCTTTAGATATGCTATGAGGAGAGACCATTCCCTGGAGAAGGACATCATGCTTGGTAAAGCAGAGGATCATTGAAAAAGATTAACAGTGTATACAACCTAGTCCTGTACCATCCTCACTGGGTCGCTATGAGCCACAGAACCTAAAAACATCAACAACCATGGTACCACTTGTGCTACTATTACTGTGCTATAAATCCAAAAACCAAGGCGCTATTATATAGGTGAGAGCAATTATCTCTTTTTTCTTTCCTGTTAGTACTATAGACAAGCGGGCTTTGTCGTACCCTCAAGTAGACCCCAAAAAAGATGGATGAGCACAGTGGCAGCAGCAATGGGCTCAGGCTTAGTAACCATTATGAGTTGGCATGGGACCGGGTGGAGGGGGGGGCAGTGCTTCATTCTGTTGTGCATAAGGTCGCTAAGAGTCAGTGCCAACTCAATGGCACCTAATAACAACAAAAACAACAACATGCTTTATAGTAATCCTTTCTTCCTGTCCCTTGTGATGCTCCTCATGCTGTCCCTAAATCCACTATTCCAGCAATTCATGTTAGGGAAATGGGGCAGATATGGCTACTCTACTCTCCAAAATGCTCATGTGCTCTAAATGTGCTTAAATTGCCCATTATCCTTCTAGGCCAAAGTACCCAATATATCTGATCACAGCTTGAAGCGAGAATAAAGTCATTCTCACTAGCATGATAATTAAAATAATTATATTTAGTCCTGCCTGGAAGTACTAGCATAAAAATTTTTTTTTATAAAAAGATAAAGAATCTTTTCAATGCATATCTCAATTGGTCAGAATATAGGTTGGGGTTGAGAGACTGTTAAATCAGGACAAGGAACTAATACATAGATCATACATGCCTGGGAATGTCCCAGCCTTACAAGTCCTAGACAGCTTTTGATTTTCAGTTTTTCTAACTTTACATCCCCAAACAAATTATCTAAAATCTCTAACATGTCTCTCTTTCACTCTCGTTTTTCGTTAAGTGCTGCTGAGTTGGTTCCAACTCATTGCAACCCTGTGTAAGGTTTTAGATGAGAGATTGGTGGGTTTGAACTGCAAACATCGCAACCAGTAGTCCAGTGCTTATCCTACAGCGCTACACCTTGTTGTTGTTGTTGTTGTTGTTGTTACTAAGTGCCATCAAGCTGGTTCCAACTCGTAGCTACTCTGTACAGGGTTTCCAAGGAGCAGCTGGTGAGTTTGAACTGCCAACCTTGTGGGTCACAGTCCAGTGCTGATCCTACAGCACCACACCAGGATTCCTTAGTGGCCATAAACTACTGCACATTCTAACAACAAGATTGCTCTGACAATGAAATCAACGGAATATAGTGTTACACAGAGCAACACAAGGATTAACTCTTTTCAAGAACAGGTTATTTCTATCAAATGTTTCTTGCTAAGGTACTGCTTATATAAGAAAAATGCTTACCAAAAAAAATTAAAATATTACATATTTTAATTCAGCTCAATGTTTACATTATAATGAGGAATATTCAAATAAAAAGGTTATTTCAATTCTAAAACTCACATTCAATTAACAATACTTAATTTTATATAGTCGCTGTTTAGTGACATCGAATCAGTTCTGACTCATAGCGACCATGTATAGGGTTTCCAAGGAGAAGCTGGTGGGTTTGAACCACCAACCTTGTGGTTACCAGTCCAGTGCTGATCCTATATCGCCACACCAGGACTCCAATTTTAGATAGTAGGCCATCATCAGTCTCCAAAGCCCTAACTTATATTTTAATTCATCATGCCCAAGTAAGATTTCAACTACCTTATCACTTCAGCAGTTACTCCATGTTTCTAAACCCAAAGCAATCACAGTGCCTCTAAACAACTGATGGAATGCTTGAGTGTCTTTCACTGCATTAAAATCATGCTCTTTGGCTATTAGTAGGGAAAGGAAAAGCTACCACCACTAATTTTTAAACAACAATGAAGGGGTAATGAGTTTGCCCTAACACCCTGCCATGTGTCTTGTTTGGTCTCAAAGTGCTATACAGGTTTAAGGTCTGCTATGCTTTCTCTTCTGTCTTCAGGAGAATCCCAGAGAATAGAAAATCAAAGTATAAGTAGAGGCAGTAATTAAGATCATTTGAGAAGCCTAAAACAAATCTTAGAATGCGTAACTCAAGATCAGAGTAACGTTCAGTGCCTAACAAAGCAGCAGCATATAATAAACACTCCATAAATGTATATTTCTTTACTAATTGATCACCCTGGCAGATAGACAAATTAGCAAAGCTATGCTCAAAGGACAATGGAGGCTTTATCACATTAAAATTCTTCACTATCTCCTGAAAACACAGATCCTCATTTATATTTAGTGAGCTTTACCAAAGGCTAAGCAGTAAACTAATCCCCAGAAATTAGTAAAACACAGAACCTGAGGTAAGTTGCACACATCTAATAAAGGAGATATTGTTAAGTGCCGTCAAGTCGGTTCTGACCCATAGTGACCCTGTATAGGGTTTCCAAAGCTGTAAATCTTTACGGGAGCAGAAAGCCTCATCTTCTCCCACAGAACCGCTGATATTTTCGAACTGCTGACCTTGAGGTTAACAGCCCAACTCATAACCACTATGCTACCAGAGCTCCTTAATAGAGTAGATAGTGTTTATTCTAATATTTGTTGTTGGTAAGTGCTGTGGTGTCAATTCTGACCCATACTGAGTTTCCAAGTAGTGGCTGATGAGTTTGAACTGCAGGCCTTGTGTTATAAACTGACCCTGTGGTTAAGTGCTTATCCTACAGGACTCCTACTCTAACATAGCATGAAAAGTTATTAGATGTATCAAGTCCTATGAGAATATAGACTAAGAAGTGAGCAATTTTGCATGGGTGACATTTCAGTCAAAACCTCACAGAGTCTAAAGTAGGAATTCACAAGATGAGGAAAGGAGTGGCAAGAGGGCTGGGTAAGAACAGTTTTCCTAGTAATAAGGAACTGCATAAGTTAAGCTTCACATCAATGCCTATACTAAGTTCAGGAAATGGCAGGATATTTTATATGGATAGGATATTTGATTTGAGAAAAAAATATGACTAAAGAGGAGTCTGGAAAACAATAGAGAGCTAACTTATAAAGAGTCATTTCTGCCATATTCAGGAGTTTATATTTTATCCTACTGGCACAAGGTTTTGAGTAGTGAAGTGACTCAATTAGAACTCTTAGTTAACAGCAGCAGAAGGAAAAATTACTCAAGGTAAAGTTAGTAAGATATCTACCATAGATGTTTAAATGAAAAAAGATGAAAGAAATACCTCAAATATGTATTCATATCCATAAAAATTCCAATGGCCACTATCTCTATACAATAAAATTCTAACTCTTAAGACAGGATTAAGTCCCTTAACAATCTTAAATCTACCTTTCCACCTTCAATTCCTGCCCTTTCATTTCCCCACATCTTACAATTCAGCTACCAGGCTATCTATGTAACATTCCTTCAACATGCATGTACATTCATACCCCCATGTGTTAACTCTCAGTTTGTTTCTAAATAGAAAACTCTCAATAAACTCCTACTCATCCTCCAAGGGCCAAGTTAAAGAAGGTCATATTTGTAAAGTATTCCCTGAGTCTAACTTTCCCAAGACAAAAATTAACCATGCTTTCCTCTAGGCTGTCACATCAGATCATTCACATCACCAATATACTAATTACATTATACTGTTAGCTCAAAATTCATCTATCTCTCTAAAAGAGCTGAAACCAATCTATTACAAATAAAATTCAAATTAAATTGTATATATAAAATCATGAGATTAACCTTTATATGAATGTACGTATGTATGAACGTATGTGTGTGTGTATATATATATATATATATATATGTACATATATGGTTTTTTTATTACCTGATAAAACTTGAATTTGAACCCAAGAATATGACACAGTGTTTGCGGTTCACACATACTCATATAAGATTCTAATAAAGATATAAAGAAGTCATCGTGTTCTGGCCTGCATTCAAACACTTCTAAAATGACATCCAAAACTCTATTGGGATCCAGATTAAAGCATCCTGCAACAGATGAGATATACACAAATTCAAAAGTGATTATACATCATTTCTAGTAAAGCTATTAACTTTCAGGGATAAACTTATATAGCAAGATAAAAGCAATCTTTTTTAAATATTTATTTTGCACATTCCCCTCCCCCTGAGAGAAATCCTCATAACTTTCAATATCAAGTTTAGTCCACATATTTTAAAGATGAAAAATGTGACCTGCCCCAAATCACAAAGTAAGGTTAAGAAAGGGCTGGAGCTTAGGACTGTGACACTAAGTCTACTAATCTTCTATTCCATAACGTCTCATCAGTTCTTAATTATTCAGGTTAAATGAAGGAGATCCACATTTTTTATTTCAAAATACGAAAATTAAACAATGCATTATACAAATTATTCAATTATTAAGTCTTTAAGCAACAGTATTTGCAATGAAGATAAACTGAAGTCCAGGTTCATGAAAGTGGTCCATCATTCTTAAAGTCATGCTTTAGTTTATTTTATACATACAAAAAAGCTGTAAAATATAATTTTACTACTGAATTGTATTTATGTTGGGTTTTTTGCAGGGAAAAAAGATATATTACTTATACTAAAGAGATGAGAGAATAAAAGGAAGTTGGGAATACAACAAAGGAATGTAGATGACACAAATAGAGAAGCAAGCAGACAACCCAGCTATATCAAGAAAAGAAAGGGGGGGGGGGAAGTACTAAATAGGTATTCATGACTACTTGTCCTTGTTTCCTAGGTTAAGTTAAAAAGTGCTAAAGGGCACAGATTTGAAACATTTCTACCAGCCACCCTACTATTAATATATTGTTATTATTATATGTATTTGGCTTCAGTTGTTACTATAACTTTATTATACTAGAGTCACATCATATAGCTGTTAACTTAAGAGAATTTAACCATTTACACACAAGGTAAAAAAAGAGATTAAAAAATTGAAACAGCATAGGCAATTCCACCAAACGCTTCTTTCAACAAAACACATGCATCTGAGCCAGAGTGAACATAAGATATGAATCTGCTGTTCCCTCAGTTTATGTTATGTCAGTTTCCACATGCCTCGTATCAAGCTGAATGGAATTCTAGTAATTTAAATTATTTTTCATTAGACATAGCCCCTAAATGAAGCTAACTATACTTCACTGTAGTAAACAAATAAACACAGATTTCTTCTAATGCTAGAAGAAAAAAGAACCACCATATTGAACAATTACTAGAGTTCCTTATGAATGACTTACAGGATTTTTCCAAGAAAATTCTTACATAAGCTATTTGTGCCCTTACTCTTTTGTTAAGAAGAGCTTTCCAGAGCTACATCTATCAACTCCACATTTAGTTATGGTCTATCAAAGTTTAAAAAAAACAAAAACACTGCCATCAAGATGATTTCGACTAATAGCAAACCTACTTACATAGGGTTTCCAAGACTGCAAATCTTTATGAGAACAAACAAGGCTCCTTTATCAATCTAAACCAAAACTCACATGGTCGATACGAATTTGACTTGACTACCATTGAGTTGAGTCCAATTCACAGCGACCCTATATAGGGTTTCTGACACCGTAAATCTCTACAGGAACAGACAGTCTTTCTCCCAAAGAGGTTGGTGGGTTTAAACTGTCAACCAGGTGGTTAGAAGTCCAGTACTTATCCTACAGTGCCATCAGGGCTCCTTTGTCAATATAAAAGTGACTTTAAAATACCAACTGGAATTTTCATATGCTATCATTGGAACAAATAAATGGTAAAGTCACTGTAAAACTGGCAGTTTCTTAAAAAGAAAAAGATGCCTACATCCATACAAAGACTTGTACACAGACATACACAGCACCTTTATTTCTAAAAGTAAACACCTGCAAATGTTCATCAACAGATAAATGGATAAGCTAAGTACCATATAATTTTAATACATACAATGAAATACTACTATTCAGCAATAAATAGGAAGGAATGATTAACACATACAATAACATGGAAGAATCATGAAACAATTATGCTGAACAAGGTAGTCAGACAAAAAAAGATACACAATATATGACTCCATTTATAAAACATATTTTAAAAAAAGCAAACAATTTTTAGTGACTAAAAGCACATCAATGGTTACAATGGGAGAGAATGTATGAGAGAAGATGAATTACAAAGCACCAAGAAAAAATAGTGAAGGGTGATGGAAGTGCTCATTAACTTTACTGTGGTAATGTGTTGATAGGTATGTATATAATATTAAAATACAAACTATACTATGAATCAGTTATACCTCAATAAATCTGAAAAAAATGCCTTCAAACTGTTGTAATACTGACAACTGCTTACCAAAGATCAAATTTTCCAATTTGATTACGTCTACATTTACTAAGGAGCTCTGGTACCGTAGTGGTTACGAATTGGGCTGCGAGGCAAAAGGTCAGCAGTTCGAAACTACCAGCTGTTCTACGGGAGAAAGATGAGGCTTTCAGCTCCCATATAGATTTACAGCCTCTGAAACCCTGTACAGGGTCGCTATGAGTTGGAATCAACTCCACGGCACATAACAACAACAACAGCAACATTTACTAAAGAAATTACTAAATAAAAATGTGTAACAGTTGAGACGCCAGTATCAACATGGCAGAAGAGGAAGCGCTATGCTCCCCTTCATGAGTGCTTTGTCAGAACACTGAGGAACAGATGGGAGAGGAAGGCAGCCAGGTGAAGATTTGTTTACGTTTGAAAAAAGGACTACGCTAACACAATATCAAAGTCTTTAACGAAAGAGAAAAAAAAAAAATGGAAAAAGAAAGACACATAGGAAACCATCAGGAAGGGGGAGAACCTGAGTTAAGAATTACTTTATTCTATTACTCAACTGTGCTATGTTACACACAAAAAATAAATAAATAAAGGTAACTGCCGCCAGAACTCTGAACCACATATAAAGGAATATTTACAAGGTTGGAAGGCTTACGGCCAGTGGAATTTGTAGAAGAAGCAAGATATCCATTACTTTCTAATCCAAGGCACGCAGATGTTCCCAGAGCCACCATCTTGGGCGAGACCGAACCAGGGAAGGATCAGAGCAGTCACGGACACCTGATAGAACTGCAGAGATAAAGGTGTGGACATTCTTTTTTGGGGGGGTTCTGTTCATTGGCCTCTCGCTGTCTACGCACTTCCATTCAAGTGACAAGAGGGGGTGCCTGAGCAAGTAGACACCCCACCCCCATCCCAAGAGAGTACTATTACATATGTGCACAGATCTTCTCAAAATTTAAAGGACACTTTCTACTTAAAACCAAACGAAACTGCAAAACAGACACAGCCGGTCCTAACCTGTTTATCACTATGAAAAAGGCCTGAACCGGGATTGTGGAGCAGCTTAGGCAGACTAAAAAGAAAATAGGCCAAAAATTAAATCCTGAGTTACGTCACAACAACTAACAGTGTCATCTTGAAACTTCAAAGGAAGAAGACTGAAAAGGGAATCCCATCTCCTGATCACATCTACCTGAAGGCAATCAAAAAGCATAAGAAATACCAAAATACACACCCATCTAAGTATTAAGGCCACAGATAACTCCTGAATATGCCCCCAAAACACAAACAGATGACCATATCAGCACATGTCCAGAAATGAGATAAAGTGACTGAGGCAAATGAGCTGAAAGTAGACCTACACTCCATACTGGAAGATGGGCAGGCTTTGGAAATGCGTGAGAAGGAATTCAGAAAAATGATTATAAAATATATCAAAACACTATACAATGGAGTTGAGAAAAATAAGTGGAAGAAGTCAGGAAAGTGCTACAGAACAATCAAATAGGATAGATGCAGCACTGGAAATAACTCAAAACCCACAGAAAGAGGTTCAAATGATTAATAATAGAATATCAAAAATAGACAATACAAGGAAAGGGCAAAGGAGTAGAATAGAAGAGATGGAAGGCAGAACTAGTGAACTAGAGGACAAATCTCTCAACACCACTAAGATAGAAGAGCAAACAGAAAAAAGGACAAAAAACTCTGAAGAAGGTCTAAGATTCATGTTGGACAACATGAAGAGGAATAACTTAAGAATTATCAGCATTCTGGAACAGGAAGAATCACACAAGTCCACAGAGGGAAATAGTTGAAGAGCTGCTGGAAGAAAATTTCTCTAACATCCTGAAAAGTGAAAAGATAAGCATTCAAGAAGCTCAATCAACCCCAGGGCAGATAGATCCCAAAAGAAAATCACCAAGACATATCATAATCAAGCTCTCCAAAATCAAAAATAAGGAGACAATCCTGAAAGCAGCTAGTGAAAAGAGAAGTGTTACATACAAAGGCAAGGAAGCCAGATTAAGCTTTGATCTCTCAGCAGAAACCATGGACGCAAGAAGGCAATGGGGAGACATATATAAAACCCTGAACAGAAAAAAAAAAAAAAAAAAAAAACTGCCAACCAAGAATTCTCTACCCAGCAAAGCTGTCCATAAAAAACGATGGTGTAATCAAAACATTCCAGGATAAACAGAAGCTAAGGGATTTTGCCAAAGCCAACGCTGCTATGAAATATATCCTAAAGGAAGTTCTGTGGACTGAGAACCAACAAAAACAGACAACCATCAGAGAATAACGTACATGGCAACATCACTCTGAACTCAATCAGCAAATGGAAGAGTCATGAACCGAATAAAATTGTAAGAACAGAGGAACTGGGAGGTCAGTCTATGATCAAAACAATTACAATGTGAAAGAAGGTAAACAGAGAGGAACAGAGATCCAGGTGGAACCTGTATCTGTATCTTATGATACAGAGATTAATAAAATGTTTCCCCTGCCCTTGTGGAGATTTCACAACATCTTAGATGATACATCTTTAAAGAAATGCACTGAAAAGTAACAGGAGTTTCTCGAAAAGATTAACAAGATGGTCAGGATATTAGAGCAAGTAACTGTAACAAGAGGCAAGAAATATGATTAAACTGATAATGGCTGTTGCAGTAATAATACGGCTGAACTGAGATTTTCACACTAGAAAAAGATAATACCACAAACACGACAGGGAAAAATGGAAGCCAGATCATTTTCCTGATAGAATGGAACTTAGGACACACAGGAAAAACAATGTTTTTAGCCATAGGAAAAGTTCTGGCATCTATAAAGAATTCCTTTATAAACAGGCTATTAAAAATCAATACTATTTCAAAGAAAGAAAAAGGAGCTCTGGTAGCATAGTGGTTACGTATTGGGCTGTGAACCTCAAGATTGGCAGTTTGAAATTACCAGCTGTTCCGCGGAAGAAAGATGAGGCTTTCCGTAAAGATTCGCAGCCTCGGGATCCTTGTGCAGGGTCACTCTGAGTTGGAACTGACTCCATGGTACAACAACATTTCAAAGAAATAGTATTGACAAAACACAGCACCTTATCTCAAGGAAAGTATCAAAGAACAAAAATTTAGTGAAATACACCTTAAAAAAGCCTAGACATACAATTTGAAAAGACAATCTATGCAAGAGAACACCAGCTGCTGTCTTCTATTTCACAGCAAGTAATAACTAGTCATAACTAGTCAAGACACTTGCATAAAGAAAAAACTAGGAAAGGGAGACACAACAGTTTCCCTTTCAGAAGGACAGGAGAAAGTTGCCACAACACTACACATCTAGACTGAGTGGGCCATGTATATAGATGGGCCAAAAAATAAAACACTAAGTATACTCAAGGTAAAATGGTCAAATAAGTTAAGGCCCAGAATCTGTTCAACAATAAATCATTTGGTTTGGAGTTTTACTTTTTTATTTTTGTTTCTCTGGTCGTTTGGCAAGCAAACAAGAACAACTCTGAGAGGGGAAATTGTCAATAGGAAAAGCTTGCAAAAGGAATGTCCTTCAAAGTGGGTCTGACCAGTACTGGCTGGTTCTCACTAGCAGAAACAACTGAACGGACTTAAGGGGCAGGGGGAAAAAAGGATCAAGTGAGATTCATACCAGGGATGCAAGGATGGTTCAATATTAGAAAAATTATCAGTGTAATCAACCATGTGAAATTTTTTTTTTTTAAAGAATCACATGATCATATCAAATGACACAGAAAAGGAAGGCGTTTGATAAAATCCAATATCCATTCTTGATAAAAAAAATACTCAACATAATCCACCATATGAATAAAAAGGAAAAGAACCACATGATCCTATCACTTTAAAAAAAAAAAGGCATCTGACAAAATTCAACATCCATTCTTGACAAAAACACTCAACAAAGTAGGAATTGAAAGGGAACTTCCTCAACTTAATTAAAAGCATATATACAAAACCAACGTCAACATCACTCTCAATGGAGAGAAACTGAAAGCCTTCCCTTTGGAAACAGGAACCACACAAGAATGCCCTTTACCACTCCTATTTAATATTGTGCTGGAAGTCTTACCCAGAGCTTTAAGGCAAGATAGGAAAATTAAAGGCATCCAAATTGGCAAAGAGGATGTAAAACTCTCTCTACTTGCAGATGATATGATCCTATACATAGAAAATCCTGAAGACTCATCAAAAAAAACTATTGGAACTCATTAGATGATTCAGCAAAGTGTTAGGGTACAAGATCAATATACAAAAATCAGTCAAATTCTTCTATACTAATAAAGACAGCTTTAAAAAGGAAATAAGAAAAACAATACTATTTATGATAGCAACACAAAGAATGACACTTTTAGGAATAAATCTAACCAGAGAAACAAATGACCTATACAAGGAAAACTATAAAACACTACTACAAGAAACCAAAAAATTTATTTAAAAAAGGAAAAATACATCGGCTCTGGTGCTGCAGGTTAATGCACTGGACTTCCAAGATTGCTTTGAACTGCAAGGTCAGCAGTTAAAGCTCACTAGCCACTCCTCGGAAGCCCTATACAGGGTCGCTACTAGTTGGAACCAACTTGACGGCACTTAACACAACAACAATAAACTCAAAATAATTACAGATATAATGCAATCCCAGTCCAGATTCCTACAACATTCTTTAAAGTAATGGAAAAAACTATTACAAACTTCATACGGAAGGAAAGGGTCTGTGGATAAGCAAAGCATTATTTAAGAACAAAGAAGTTGGGGGCCTCTCACTCTCTGATTTCAAAATTTACTACATGGCTATAGTGGTCAAAACAGCCTAGTATTGGTAAAATGAAAAATACACAGATCAATGGAACAGAATTGAGAACCCAGAACTCAATTCATTCACGTACATTCAACAGATCTTTTGACAAAATACATTGAATACAGAAGAGATCATCTCTTCAACAGATGGTGCTGGCAAAACTGGAAATAGACATGCACAAGATGAAACAAGACAATTATCTCATACCAAAAAAAAACTCAACATGGATTAAAGACCTTAATGTAAATCCCAGAACTATAAAGGTAATCAATGAAATAATAAGGAAAAATTTAAGGGCTCACCAACTTATTCAACCTGTATGCTGAGCAAATAACCCGAGAAGCTGGGTTATATGAAGAAAAATGTGGCATCAGGATTGGAGGAAAACTCATTAACAACCTGCGATATGCAAATGATACAACCTTGCTTGCTCAAAGTGAATAAGATTTAAAATATATACTGATGAAGTTCAAAGGGCACAGCCTTCAGTATGGATGGCATCTCAAGGTAAAGAAAACAAAAATCTATACCACTGAACCAATAAACAACAACATTCTTATCAATGGAGAAAAGATTGAAGTTGTCAAGGACTTCATTCTTCTTGGATCAACTATCAACACTCATGGAAGCTGCAGTCAAGAAATCCAACAATGTATTGAATTAGGCAAATCTGCTGCACAAGACCTTTTTAAAGTGTTGAAGAACAAAGATGTCAGCTTC
>NW_006408569.1:15601757-15602976 GCF_000296735.1 Chrysochloris asiatica | reverse complement strand
TCTTGGTTTCCCTTGCATTATAATACTGAGTATACACTGGAAAGCGAGAGAAAGGAATAGTCAGAAACATCACACCAGAAGGCTTGTAAGTCCGTTTTCTGCCTTTAACTGATTGGAATACCTAAAATGGGGTTACAGCGTACCCAGTGAACAAGGCTTCCTGCAGAGCCTCTGCAATACATAAAACTATAGGTTGAAACTGGAACCACATCCAGATCTCCAGAGATGAGAAATCTCCACTTGAAAGGACGAGCAGACCAGCTTGGAGCAGCTAGAAGAATAAAAGATACGCCTTGAGAGAAAGACCTGCAGGAAAAATGGAGGCAGATGGACTGTTACTACAAGAACAAACAAATTGCTTCCCTAGGAAACATCAAGGCAAGTGACCAGGTCCTCTAAATGCAAACCCCCTTCCAAGACTAAGACTCAACGGAGATGCATGCTCTGATTGGTGACCACACACATCACCGATGGGGGGAAATGGGGTAAAAGCAGCAATGAAGCGGCAAACTAAGCCCTACAATGTTCAGTGGACTGCTGTGGACCCAGTTGGGGACCTGGTTGGGGACTTGGTTGGCAAGCAGTGTGAGGAGACCTGGGAACTCTTGGGCGCAGAGTCAGTGATGTGGCCTCGAGGACTCGAGAGGAGAGTGGAGAGAGGGCACGTGCACAGGAGCACCCACACTTGCAGATGATACCCACGTGACCTGGACCAGATGACTGGATGATCGGAACTCAACCAGGAGAAGAAAGAAGAGGGAAAAAACAAAATAAAAAGAGTGAGCTGATACAATCTGATGAACTTGACCTATACCTATGGAGCAGCAACTCAAAAGAAGGAACAAATCCTTACAGCAAGAATCATTCCCACCCCCTCCACACATAGAGTGGACTGAGATGGGCAACTTGGACACTGGATACTCAAAAGGGGAGGGGGGGACTACAAAGTCAAGAAGTGACTGGCTTACAAGCTTTCAAGAGGGAACCTAGTGCTAGGGAGCATGGAGAAAGGCAGAATCTCCAGTGAGTACTACTATTCAATCTGTCTAGGCGGAGCTGATGAAAGGAAATACAGATGGGTAACTCGTGATACTGTAGTGAATAATGCTTATCAGGACGGATTATGAGGGTTGGAAATGCAAAGGTAGACGTTTTGGAACAAGGAAGGGAGTGATTAATTCTACAGGCTAGGAGCGGAGGTCTCTGGGACCATCAAGGG
>NW_006408569.1:15600616-15601353 GCF_000296735.1 Chrysochloris asiatica | reverse complement strand
GCTGACGAGGATGTGGAGAGACTGGGACACTCCTGCATTGCTGGTGGGACTGCAAAATGGTCCAACCTCTCTGGAAAGCAATATGGTGCTTCCTCGGCAGGTTGAAAATAGAAATACCATTCGATCCAGCAATTCCACTACTTGGTATTTGTTGTTGTTATGTGCCGTCGAGTCAGTTCCGACCCATAGCGACCCTGTAAAGGGTTTCCGAGGGTGTAAATCTTTACAGGAGTAGAAAGCCTCATCTTTCTCCAGATCTTTCTCCCGCAGCGCGGCTGGCGGTTCAAAACTTGGTATTTACCCACAAGAAAAACGAGCCACAACACAGGAAGATATATGCACTACAATATTCATAGCTGCACTATTTACAATAGCAAAAAGAGGGAGACAGCCAAAGTGCCCATCGACTGCAGAATGGATAAACAAACTGTAGTATATACACACAATGGAGTACTATGCTACACTGAAAATAACAAGGATGAACCTTAAGAACATTATGTTGAGTGCAATTAGTCAACCGCAAAAGGAAAAATACTGCATAGGACCACTACTGTAAAAGAGTAAGAAAAAGAGTCCATACTATTCCACTAAAGTGGATGATTAACTGGATGCTAGGGCGTAGGGGTGGGATTAAGGACGGGAGGGGAAGTTGGAGCACAGCGCAAGGAATAGACACGGGATAGCTTGGGTGTTGGGGAGGGGGGCAATATACAAGTAGGGAGAGGGGAATGGAGGAA
>NW_006408569.1:15597315-15599533 GCF_000296735.1 Chrysochloris asiatica | reverse complement strand
GATAAGGGGAATTGAGGGAATACGGCAACGAAGCTGCAAGCTAAGCCCTACAACGTTCAATAGACTCCTGTGAACCCAGTTGGAGAGATGGTTGGCCAGCAGTGTGGCAAGACCTGGGGACTCTTTGGCCCAGTCAGTGACATAGTCACAGAAGACTAGAGTGGAGAGTGAAGCGTCCAGCTAAGAAGAGAGGGCATATGCACAACAACACCCACACTTGTAGATAATACCCACTTGACCTGGCTTCAATGGCTGGATGATCAGAGCTCAACTAGAAGAAAGAAGAGGAAAAAAAGAGTAATCTGATACAGTTTGATTAACGTGACCTACACCTATGGATGCAGTAGCTCAAAAGAAGGAACAAATCTTTACATCAAGGATCATTCCCACCCCTCCACACATGGAGAGGACACGGATGGGCAACTTGGACATTGGCTACCCAAAATGAGGGGGGTAGAGGGCTACATGGGAAAGAAGTGATTGGCTTACAAGCTTTCAAGAGGGAACCTAGGATCCAGAGGGTGTGGAGGAAGGTAGAATCTCCACTGAGTAGTATCCAATTTGTCTAGGCGGGGCTGATGAAAGGAAATGCGGATAGGTCTCTTGTAATACAACAGTGAATAACTGTTAATCAGGACTGATTGTGAGGGTTGGAAATGTAAAGGTAGACGTTTTCTAGCAAGGAGGGAGTGATTAACTTTGCAGTCTAGGAGCGGAGGTCCCTGGCAGGACCCTACCCAGAGAATAAGTGATGCCAGAAATGGAGGCAGAGGTGATGACATGGAGAGATGGAGCATTTGGGGACTTTAGACCCAGAGAGGGAGAGGAGCTGTGTGCTGATGAACAGGAGGTTGGCTTGTACTGTATACCCTTTGGTTGGGTGATGATGCAAGGAGGGGATTGTAACCATGGCAATGAAAAGATATACGATAGGATGAATGTAAAACTAATGTTCTCCCATGTAAACTATCACATAATTCACAATAAAACATTTTTAAAAAATAGCCTGTGAGACCATCTTCAGCCTATAAACCGATTGGATTAGCTAAAAGGGGTACTAGAATTTGCCCAGTGAAATAGGCTTCTTGTTAAACCTTAGTAGAGTATGAGGCCTTAGGTAGAATCTTGAGCCTCATCCAGATCCTTCTGAGGTGGGACATTTCCACTTGAAAGGACATGCAGACCAACCTGGAGCAGCTAGAGGAACAGAAGATACTTCTTAAAAGAAAGACCAGGAGGAAAAAATAATAAGCAGGCTGTTTGGCTGTTATAAGAACAAGCAAGCTGTTCCCTTGTAGTCAACAAAGCAAGAAAAGTCAGCCCATCATGATAAACCCCCTCTCAAAACTGAAACACAAAGGGAACACATGAACAGGGTTGTAAGCTCACCAGTGACCACCTTGGTCTACTTGTGAGTGGAAGTGAAGTAAATGCAGCAATGAAGACATGGACTGAGTTTGACCATGTTCCATATACACCTATGGACCCTGAGAAGAGAGAGAGAGAGAGAAGAGGGAAGGGCTGGTTGGTCTGAAGTTTAGGGATACTTGGGAACTCCTGAAACCATGGACATTGACCTAGCCACTGGGGGCTAGACCTGAGAGTGAAACAGCCAGCTGTTCTAAGTGTAGGGAGGCGTAAGAATGCCCGAACTTGCATAAAGTACCAACTTGGCCTAGCTTGGACGGTTTGCTGATCAGAAGTCAACTAGAGGATGATAATGAAGTTTGATACAGAAAGCAAATGAAAATTGCTACAATTTGATGAATTTGACCTTTGCTTATGGATGTAGTTACTCAAAATTCCAACCAAGAGGGAAGGAGTCTTCTCATCAGTACACAGGTTGATAGGGATAGGCAACTTAGACATTGGCTACCAAATATGGGGGGGTTATAAAGGCATGAAGTGGCTGGCTTATAAGTTTTCAAGAGTATGCTTAGTTTCAGAATGAGATGGGTAAGGTAGATTCCCCACTGAATAGTTTTCCTCTTGTCTAGATGGGTCTGGTGAAAGGGGATGGGTGAGAAAGGGGATAGGATTCTTCTTATTCAATAGTGAGTAACTGTCATCATGACTAACTGCAAATGTCATTCTGTAAAGGTAGAAGATGTGAAACAAACAGTTGTTGTTGATGTTGTTGTCAGGTGCCATCGAGTCGGAACCGACTCATAGCGACCCCATGCACAGCAGAACGAAACAATGCTCGATCCTGGGCCAA
>NW_006408569.1:15593696-15595550 GCF_000296735.1 Chrysochloris asiatica | reverse complement strand
TCCATCTTGATCTTTTCCTTCTTTCTTGTCCTCTTAATGACTTTTTGCTCTCTTCATGTATGATATTCTTGATGTCATCCCACAACTCTTCTGGTTATTCTTACATTCTAAGGGAGTAGTTAATCTTACATTCTAAGAACAGAGGACCCTAGAACCAGCAAAAGAGAAGAGGATTCTCTATCCCACAGAGAAGCAGTGACACCAGAAAGGAAAGCAGAGGCGATGGCAGAGAGAAAGAGAACAACTGAGGATTCTACATCTATGGAATAAGAAAGGTTGTATGTCTGTGGGCAGGGGGCTGGCTTGCAAAATGTGCCCTTTGGTTGTTCAAATGAAGATATATTTTGTGTGTGTTTTCTGTACACCAAAAAACAATAGAGGGATTAGAAGTAAATACTGTTAACCAATGGTGCATTGAGGGGTATGTTATCATTACATTAAAACAAAATATGATTGGCTGAGTGCAAAACTGATGATCTGCCCTGTAAACAAGCACTCAATTCACAAAAAGATTAAAAATGAAAAAGAACAGTGAGATTTAAAAGGCCTAAGCCCCTCAGTCTATCCTTCCCCACCCTCAACCAAATCTACAACCTTGGACATCCACCAGGCAACAAATTAAGGAGTCCTTGTATGGTACTACAGGATAAGCACTGGACCACAAATTCGGTTTGAACCTCAAGGTCGGCAGTTCAAACTCAGCAGACGCTTTTTGTAAACTTTATGAGTTGTAACTGACTCAATGGCACTTAATAACAAGATTTGATTAAAAGGACTCTAATTCTGGGAGCATAGTGGTTACGAATCGGGCTGCAAACCTTAAAGTCAGCGGTTCGAAACTACCAGCTGCTCTGCGGGAGAAAGATGAGGCTTTCTACTCCCGTAAGGATTTACACCCTCGGAAACCCTGTACAGGGTCGCTATGGGTCGGAGCCGACTCGACGGCACATAACAACAACAACAATTCTGGGTGAGAAGATAAGGGTTAAAGCCTAGGCTAAAGAGATTACACACCAGTAAACCCCAAACCAGGAATCATTTTCACTCTCCAAAAGTCACCTTAAGTTCCCAAGAGTCTAAAAAAAAAAAAAAAAAAGTCTAGAGCTAATATAAGAACTTAGCAAAACCCGAAGGTGTAAGATCAAAAAACAAAACTTAGTCAGGTTTCTATACACCAGCACTAAAAAATCTGAAAGGAAAATTAGGGATAATTCCCTTTACAACAGATAAAGTAACAAGGAAAAACCTAACCTGGGATACGAAGAACTTAAACAATGAAATTTATAAAATGCTATGAAAGACATTAAAGACAATTTAAATAAGTGGAAAGATGTAACATGTCCTTGGGTTAGAAGCCGTGTTAACACTGTTAAGACTGTCAATACTACCCAAAGCAATCTATAGATTCAACAAAATGTCAATCAAACTCCCAACCAGCTTTAGGACCAAGCTTTTAAAAATGAAATTAGATAATAAAAGTTCAAACAGCAAAAAGCAAAATAAATAAATGAAACCTCATTAAAAACTTTTGTTCATCAAAACATTTCACAAAAAAAGTGACTACCTGCCACCAGAAGAATATCTTCAGAAATGATATATACTACAAGAATTTAATTATCAATATATGTAATATATATAGCTTACATATGACTTTACAAATTTAACAACAACAATAAAAATAGTCCATTACAAGACAAATAACCAGAACAAACAAGATGGCAGATGGGGTGGATGTATAGCAGAGAGCTCCGCCAACAACAACACAGAATACCCAACCAAGCAGGCTCAGCGGATGGTCCCAGAACTCTGAACCACATATAAAGGAATACTTTGAAGGTTGGAAGGCTCACAGCT
>NW_006408569.1:15555955-15591299 GCF_000296735.1 Chrysochloris asiatica | reverse complement strand
ATGAACCTGACCTATACTCAGAGCAGTAGTTACTCTAAATACCAACAGAGAGGGAAAGAGTCTTCAAATCAAGTATCAATGCTCTGTGAACAGGGTAGATAGGGATGGGCAACTTAGACATTGGCTATCTAAAATGAGGGGGCAATAAAGGCCAAAAAGTACACTGAGTAAACACATAGTCTCTTTAACAGAAGATGCTGGCAGAACTGGTTATCGATATGCAAAAGACTGAAACAAGACCTTTACCTCATGCATTATACAAAAACCAACTCAGCATGGATTAAAGACTTAAATGTGAATCCCAGAATTACAAAGGTCATCAATGAAAAAATACTGACAAATTTAAGGGCTCTAATAAGGAGCTCTGGTAGCGTAGTGGTTACGAATTGGGCTGCAAGCCACAAGGTCAGTAGTTCTAAACTACCAGCTGTTCCACGGGAGAAAGATGAGACTTTCTGCTCCCGTAAAGATTTCCAGTCTCGGAAACCCTGTATAGGGTCGCTATGAGTCGGAACCGATTCCACGGCACATAACAACAACAACAACAACAACAATAATATAGGGCATACACAGAAAACTATACAAACTAAAGAAGAAAAAGTAGATGATTGGGACATTCTAAAAATTAGAAACTTATATGCATCAAAGGATTTCACCAAAAGAGTAAAAAGGGAACCCACAGAATGGGAAAAAATCTTTTGCAATTACATATCAGACAAGGGACTCATTTCTAAAATCTATAGAAAATTACAACACCTCGACAAGAAAAAGACAAATAACCCAATTAATAAATGGGCACAGGATGTGAACAGACACTTCACCAAGGAAGAGATCTGGGCAGCCAGCAAACATATGAAGAAATGTTCACAATCATTAGCCATTGTTGTTGTTAAGTGCTGTCGAGTCGGTTCCGACCAATAGCGACCCTGTACAGGGTTTCCAAAGCTGTAAATCTTTACAGGAGCCGAAAGCCTTATCTTTCTCCCATGGAGTGGCCTTAAGGTTTGCAGCCCAATTCGTAACCACTTAGAGAGATGCAAATCAAACAATAATGAGATTATCATCTGACACCAGCAAAAACAGTGAAGTTCAAAAGTGCAGAGGATCATAAATGCTGGTGAGGAAGTGGAAAGACTGGGACCTTCCTACATTGCTATTGGGAATGCAAAATGGTCCAACCACTCTGGAAAACAATACGGTGCTTCCTCAGAAAGTTGGAAATAGAAATACCATATGATCCAGCAATTCCTCTACTTGGTATTTATCCACAAGAAATATGAGCCATAACACGAGTAGATATATGCACATCAATGTTCACAGCAGTACTATTCACAATAGCAAAAAGATGGAGACAGCCTAAGTGCCCATCAATGGATAAACAAACTTTGGTATATACACACAATGAAATATTATGCTACCCTGAAGAATAAAAAGGAAGATATAATCCACCACATAATACGGATGAACCTTGAAGACACAATGCTGAGTGAAATTAGTCACAAAAGGACAAATATTGCATAAGATCATTATTGTAAAGGTTTAAGAAAAGATACCCATACTAAAAGGGAAAAAAAAAATTCTTTGTTGGTTACTGGTGGGGTTGGAGTGGGGGGATTTGGGGAGGGGAGGTAGAGGGAGATGATGGTAGAGCACAGGGTAGGGGGCAGACACATCATAGTTCAGATGTTAGGGAGCGAAATACACAAGAAGTAGATGGGGTGGAAGAACAAGGTAAATAGGGGAACACTGAGCTAGGTTTGCATGGGCTAAATGGGACAGAGGTAAATCGTGATATATAGTCAACCTTGGAACAACAGGGCTCTGTGATATATCAATCGAGGCATAGTCTAAAGAGGAGAAATAATACTAAGATGCTTGACTATCTTGGGAATATTGGTTTCCCTTGCATATTAAAACAGACACTTGAGTGGGATAAAAAGGAATGTCAGGAAACATGATTACAGAAAGCTTGTAAGCCCATCTTCACCCTATAACTGATTGGAATACCTAAAAGGGGTCCTACAATTTGCCCAGTGAAATAGGCATCTTGCAGAGACTTTGTCATGTATAGGACCTTAGGTGGAATCCTGAGTCCCATCCAGAACCTTCTGAGGTGGGACATTCCCACCAGAAAAGACAAGCAGACCATCCTGGAACAGCTAGAGCAACAGAAGATATATCTTTAAAGAAAAATCATCAGGAAAAACCCAAAACATAAATGGCAGTATGACTGGCTACTATAAGAATAAGCCATCTGTTTGCCAGGAAGCCCATATCTTCATTGCTGCCTTGCCCCCACTTCCACCAACCTGTAGACCAAAGTGGTTGCCAGCAAGTTTATATGCCTGCTCATGTGTTCCCTTTAAGTTTCAGTCTTGGAGTGGGGTTTGTCCTGAAGGGACTTGATTACTTGCCTTGATGGCTCCATGATGAACAACTTGCTTTTTCTTGTAGTAGCCAATCAGACTGCTGTTTTCGTTTTCGATTTCTCCTGCTGGTCTTTCTAGCCAATCCAAGCTGGTCTGCTTGTCCTTTCAAGTGAGACTGTCCCACCTCAGAAAGTTCTGGATGGGGCTCAAGATTCCACCTAAGGTCCTATACACTACAAAGGCTACACAAGAAGACTATTTCACTGGGGAAACACTAGAACCCCTTTTAGGTATTCCAATCTGTTAGCAGGCTAATTTTTTAAGTCGGTAATTTTGTATGGCTCGCACAAGTTACAAATTTTGGCAGAAAAAAGATTCCCCACCACTTTTTTGGTAGCATAGTGGTTACGAGTCAGGCTGCTAGCCTCAGAGTCAGCAGTTCGAAACTACCAGTCGTTCTGTGGGAGAAAGATGAGGCTTTCTGCTCCCATAAACATTCACAGACTCGGAAACTCTATGCAGGGTCGCTATGGGTTGGAACTGACTTCATGGCACACCACCACCACCACCCTGCTGTACACTAATACAGAACTCTGAAAAAGAAATCAGGAATACAGTACCATTTTTAGTCACCCACAAAATGACGTTGTTGTTGTTAAGTGCCATCAAGTTACTTCAGACTTATAGCAGCGCTATATAGGATTTCCAAGGAGCAGCTGGTGGGTTTAAAGTGCCAACTCTGTGGTTGACAGTTCAGTGCTAATCCTACAGTGCCACACTAAATCTAACCAGAGAAACAAAAGAACTATCAAAAACTACAAAACACTACTACAAGAAGCCAAAAGAAACCTATAAAAATGGAAGAATATACTATCCTCATAGTAGCTCTAAAAGCATAGTGGTTATGAGGTGGGCTACTAACCTCAAGGTCAGCAGTTTGAGACTACCGGCGGCGTTGCTGAAGAAAGATGAGACTTTCTGCTCCCATAAAAATTTACAGCCTCAGAAACCCTATAGAGGGTGACTATGAGTCAGAACCAATCCCACAGCACATAACCACCACCACCATACCATGATGATAGATAGGAAGACAACATGGTGAAAATGTCACACTAGCCAGAGCAGGTATAATACAATCCCAATCCAGATTACAACATCATTCTTTAAAGAACCGGTAAAACTATTCACTTATATGGAAAGGAAAGAGACCTCAGACATGCAAAGCATTGCTGAAAAAGAACAATGTAGGAGACCTCTCACTTCCTGATAACAAAACCTACTACACAGCAACAGCACTCAAAAAAACCTGGTAGCAGTACAATGAAAGGCACACAGATCAATGGAATAGAATTGAGAAGTAAATCCAACCACCTATCTTCAACAAAGGAGCTCTGGTAGCGTAGTGGCTACGAATCGGGCTGCTAACCTCAGGGTCGGCAGTTCGAAACTACCAGTAGTTCAGCGGGAGAAAGATGAGGCGTCCTGCTCTCGTAAAGATGTACAGCCTCAGAAACCCTGTACAGGGTCACTATGAGTCGGAACCGACTCCACGGTACTTAACAACAACAACATCTTCAACAAAGGGACACAATACATTAAATGGAGGAGAGACAGTGTCTTCAGCAAATGGTGCTGGCAAAACTGGAAATCCATTTGCAAAAGAATAAAATAAGATCCATATCTCACACCATACACAAAAAATGAACTCAATGTGGACGAAAAACCTAAATGTAAAACCTTGTTATTGATGTTAAGTGCCATCAAGTCGGTTCTAGCTCATAGTGACCCTGTTTCCAAGGAGTGGCTCATGAGTTTGAACCACTGACCCTGCAGTTCAAACCGACCTGGAGACTAAGTGCTTATCCAACAATACCACATCAGGACTCCTATGTAAATGTAAAACCCAGTATTATAAAAATCATCAATGAAAAGGTAGGAACAAACTTAGGGGCCCTAATACATGGCATAAATACACTATCAAGCATAACTTAAAACACACAAACAGAAGACAAAACAGATCTGGGAACTCCTAAATATTAGGCAGTTATTTGCATCAAAAGAGAAATAAAAAAAACCCAGACTGGAAAAAATATCTGAGCAATGACTTATCAAACAAAGGACTATTTTCTAAAATTTATAGAACTCTTTAACACCTCAACAAGAAGACATATACTTCAATTTAAAAATGGGCACAGGTATAGAAAGGAATGTTGGGAAGCATGATTAGAGAAAACTTGTAAGCCCGTCTTCAGCCTATAACTGATTGGAATACCTCAAAGGGGTTCTACAACTTGCCCAGTGAAATAGGCATCATGCAAACAAAGCCTTTACAGAATATAGGACCTTAGGTGGAATCCTGAGTCCCATCCACAACCTTGTGAGATGAGACATTCCCACTAGAAAGGACAAGCACACTGGAACAGCTACAGTGACAGAAGATACATCTTCATGATGAACCTGACCTATACTCAGAGCAGTAGTTACTCTAAATACCAACAGAGAGGGAAAGAGTCTTCATATCAAGTATCAATGCTATCCACTCTGTGCACAGGGTAGATAGGGATGGGCAACTTAGACATTGGCTATCTAAAATGAGGGGGCAATAAAGGCATGAAGTGATTGGCTTACAAGGTTTCAAGAGGGAGCTTAGTTAAGAGTGTGGGGGGAAAGAAAGAGTCCCCACTGAATAGTTATCATCTTGTCTAGATGGGTCTGGTGAAAGGAGATGGGAATAAGATTCGTAAGATTCAGTAGTGAATAACTGTTATCATGACTAATCGCGACTGTCACAACTGTAAAGGTAGAATTTTTGTAACAAAAAAAAAGGGGAGTGATTAATCCTTACAGTCCAGAAACAGAGGACCCTAGGACCATCAAGAGAGGAACACACAAACAGAATGTGGGACCTTATCCAGAGAAGCAGCAGCGCCAGAGATGGAGGCAGAGATGGGGGCATGGAGAGGGGGAGCGGCTGAGGACTCTAGATTCATCAACTAAGAAGAGAAGGACTAAGAACTGGTGGCCAGGAGCAGACTTGCAGAATGTGCCCTTTGGAGATGTAATTTATTATATATGCCTGAGTGGGTTTTCCTGTTTGTGTGTTTTTAAGAAAGCTAAAGTGGATAAAGAGAAATACTTTTAACTGATGGTATATGGAGGGGATTATAATCATTGTAATGAAACAAGTTATATGAATTGTTGAATGTGAAACTGATGATGTGCCCTGTCAACTTTCCCAAACCACAATAAAAAACCTTAAATTAAAAAAAAAAAAAAAAAAGGGCAGAGGACATGAACAGACACATCGCCAAAGACAGCATTCAAGTATGAATCAAATATGAAGAAATGTTCACAATCATTAGCCAATGTTAAGTGCCATCAAGTCAGTTCTAACTCATAGTGACTGACCCTGTATTAGGTTTCTGAGGAGCAACTGGTGGGTTTGAACTGTGGTGCTTGCAGTTAGGAGTCCAGTGCTTATCCTACAGTGCTACACCAGGACTCATTAGCCCTTGTTGTTATTAAAGGCTGGTGAGCTTGAACCACCAACCTTGCAATTCAAACTGACTTTGCAGTTCTGCACATTAACCCACAGCACCACATATTAGCCCTTGTCGTTGTTGTTATGTGCCCTCGAATCAATTCTGACTCATAACAGCTGGTGAGCCTGAACCACCAACCTTGCAGTTCAAACGAATTTGCAGTCTGATGCATTAGCTCAAAGCGCCACACTAAGACTCCCTTAGAAAGATGCAAATCAAAACAGCAATGAGACATCATCTTAATATATATTAAGCATTAACAGCAAAGTTCAAAAAAGCAGAAAACAACAAAGGCTGGCGAGGGTACACAGAAATTAAACTACAGGTGGTGCTGTAAAATGGTGCAACCACTGTGGAAAACGGTATGGTGCTTTCTCAGAAACGTGGAAATAGAGATATTGTGTGACCCAGCAATCTGTCTAGTGGTAGTGTGCCTTGGAGTCCATTCCAAGTCACGGCGACCTGCACTGGGTTTCTGAGGCTGTCAATATTTACAGGAGCAGAAAGCCTCTTCCTCCCACAGAATAGCTGGTCGTTTCAAACTGGTGGCCTTGAAGTTAGCAGCCCGACTGGAAACCACTACGCTACCAGAACTCCTTAGCAATCCCTCTACTTGGTATATATCCTCAAGAAACAAGAGTTGTGTTTACCTCACAACATGCATAAAGAACACTGCTGTTAAGCGCCATGAGTTGCTTCCTTGTATAGGGTTTCTGAGGAAGTGCTGACCTTGCAGTTCAAACCAATCTTGTGTCCCAACATTGTTGTTGTTGTTAAGTGCCATCTAATCGATTCTGACCCATAGCGACCCTATATAGAGTTTCCAAGGAGCAGCTGGTGAGCTTGAACTACTGACCTTACAGTTTAAACAACTTTGCAGTCTGAGGCATTAGCCCACAGCGCCACACCAGGACTCCCTACCCTACATTAGTCAATCACAAAAGGACAAATATTCTGAGACCATATTGAAAAAGGTTTTCTTGATAAAAGAACATTCTATGGTGGTTACTGGGTGGGGAGAAAAGGGAGGAGGCGAGGGAAAATTATTCATGGGCTCAAGGGTTGTTGTTGTTTTGTGCCGTGGAGTCGGTTCCGACTCATAGCGACCCTGTACAGGGTTTCCGAGGCTGTGAATCTTTACAGGAGCAGAAAGCCTCATCTTTCTTCCGCAGAACAGCTGGTAGTTTCGAACTGCTGACTTTGTGGTTCGCAGCCCAATTCATAACACTCAAGGGTAGATAATGTTCATATGGGTGACGGGGCAGGCAACAGAAAACAAGAGGAAAGTTGATGGGGAAAGATGAAGGTAGCAGAAGACACAGGGAGGACTGCTAGTTGATAGTACATAGAGGAGACTAGAATCATAGTCATGAAACGTTGTATGTAATCCTGATGATCTACTCTGTAAACTTTCACTCAATTCAGAATAAAAGTGTCTGAAAAATAACTAAAAATAGAACTACCACCCAACCAAAACCAAACCCACTGCCATCAAGTCAATTCTGACTCACAGTGATCCCAGAAAACAAAGTAGAACTGCTCCATATGGTTTCCAATAGTGTAAACCCTTACAGGAACAGACAGGTTCATCTTTCTCCAACAGAGCAGCTGGGGGGTTTGAACCCGTAGACTTAGCAGCCCAACACTTAGCCCACTATGTCAACAGAGCTCTTGTTGCTGTTGTGTGCCATTGAGTCAGTTCCAACACATAGTGACCCTGTATAGGTTTTCCAAGGAACAACTGATGTGTTTGAACCACTGACCTTCAGTTAGCAGTCCAGTGCTTATCCTACAGCACCACACCAGAATTACCATGGTGGTGATTATGAGCCGTTGAGTCGGTTCCGACTCATAGCGACCCTGTACAGGGTTTTCCGAGGCTATAAATCTTTACGGGAACAGAAAGCCTCATCTTTCTCCCGCAAAACAGCTGGTAGTTTCGAACTACTGACCTTGCAGTTTGCAGCCTGATTCGTAAACACTACACTACTATATGACCCAGCAATTTACACACATAGATATATACCCAAAGATTTGAAAGCAGATACTCAGATACTTGTACACCAATTTTCACTGCAAGACTATTCACAATAGCAAATGCATCATAACTGGGTAAACGAAATGTAGTAAACATACATACAACAGAATACTACTCAATCAGTAAAAGAAACAAAGTACTGATACATGAATGGAGCTTGAAGACATTATGAAGAATTAAAATATGTCGATCACAAAATGACAAATATGTGTGACCTCACTTACAATAAGAAAAGACAAATACATAGAAACCAAAATTTATTAGTGGTTACTAGGGGTTGGTGTGGGAATGTAGGATAATGCAAGTCAGTTTGAACCACAAGGTTGGTGGTTCAAACTCACTGGTCACGCCTCAGAAACCCTATAAAGGATCACTATGAGTTGGAACCAACTTGGTGGCACTTAACAAGGAGTTGGAAGGGCAAAAATAGGTACGGGATCAACGTGTTAGAAACATGGCCCTCACTTTGATTAAGGGTTGCACAGCTGATTATAATAATTGCCATCAATAAGTTGCACAGCCATAAAAAGCTGAACTGGCAGTGATCATTCATTTACAACAACAAAAGACAGTAGCTGTTAAGGCTGCTTGTTGTTAAGTGTCATCTAGTTGGTTCTGACTCATAACGACCCAGTACAGAATTTTCTGGGGAACAGCTGGTGTGTTTGAACTGCCAACCTTGTAGTTAGCAGTCCAGTGCTTATCCTACAGTGGCTGCTTAAGTACAATCAAAAGCATCATGAGAAAAGAGCACAAACCAAAAATCTGAAGATGAAATTCTGGCCTTGACTCTTGCACACTTCAATGCAAACTAAGGATCTGGGTAAATATCAACAGAAAATACATTAAAAACCGTTCGCAAAAGACTGAGAAATAATACCGACTATTTTCAATCACTAGAAAAGTAAAAATCACAAAGGAAAAGGTGGCCTAATAATATGCTTAATGCTTCTGTTCTACCTTCTAGTCCACTGTGCAATGAATGCCTGACATCTTAAATCTTGCAAGCAGTCATACAATGCACAACAATTGATCTCTATTAGCCTGGTGCAACAGAGGAAGGAGTCAGGAATAGGAGGAGGATGTAGAATGTATGGCTAATTGTCTCCACAAACAACTGCTTCCTTTGCCATGAGACCAGAAGAACCGGGTTGTGTCCCAACACCATTACTGAACATTTTGATCAAATATTTGATAGAAGAGTCCTGATCAAAACCAGGAATATGTAGAATTCAATTTCAAATTCTCTTGGACTCCATACTTTCTAGAACTATGTGGGCTGAATAAATCCCTGAAACTAGTTCTGAAATAATCTCTAAACTTTAAACCAAAAATATCCCAGAGACCTCTTAAATCCAAACAATGGTTTGACTTAACTAGAAAAAAATGACTGCCTTAAGCATTATGCACTTTTAAGAGCTATCTTTATGGGATCAAAAAGACAACAGCAATTTGAAAGATTAGATAAGAACCTTAAGAGGCAGTGAGATTATGTTAACAAAGAGGGACAATTCAGAAAATGAGGGTTAACAATGGTTGCAAAACTCAAAGAATGTAATCACTGTCACTGAGTTATACATGTAGAAACTGTTGAATTTGTGTGTGTTTGATTTCATATATTCTCAACATACTGCTATCTATATTCTTAAAAATAAAATATTCAAAAAGATTTCATCGTTGAAACCAATGTATGTTTGGTTGTACATATTCTCAATAAAATAAAAATTAAAAAAATAAAAATACTTCTATGTTCTTCTCTCAAGAGAAAAAACTGTCCTGTACATACTTAGCAGCCATGCGTGCCTATGAAGGGGCAAGCTTCTTAGCTTCTCCTGCTAACGTCCTTCCTATCCCTGAGTTTCACTCATTCTGAAACCCAATAGAACCAATCAAAAGTTTAGAAATGGAGGTCTAATCCTCAAACATTATTGGCAGAAATGCAAAATGACACAGGCACTTTAGAAAGCAGTGTGGCAGTTTCTTAAAAAGTTAAATGTAAATTTACCATGCAAACCAGCAATTTTACTCTTAGGGTATCAAGCCAAAAGAAATGAAAACATATGCCCACACAAACACTTGTCCATTTATAGCAGCAATATGTAATGCATAATAGCAAAAAGAGAAAGTAACCCGAATGTCCAACAACTGGTTAAACAGAATGTGACATATAATATATAAATGAAATACTAGTCAGCCATAAAAGAAATGGAATACTGATAAACATTGCAACAACAATGTTCAAAAACATTATGCTAAGTAAAATCCTGACACTAAAGATTATATACTTTAAAAAAAAAACCAACCAACCAACCAAAACCAATGACATAAAATCAAGTCATAGCAATCCTATATAGGCTTTCAGAGACTATGAATCTTTCTAAGAGCAGATAGCCTTGTCTTTCTCCTGCAGAGGTGGGTTTGAACCACCAGCCTTGTGGTTACCAGTCTAATGCTTAGCCCCCAGAGCCACCAAGGCTCCTGGTATATAGAGTTTCATCTATATGACATGTGTTGTTATTTGTTATGTGCCGTGGAGTCGGTTCCGACTCATAGCGATCCTGTATAGGGTTTCCGAGGCTGTAAATCTTTATGGGAGCAGAAAGACTCATTTTTCTCCCGTGTAACAGCTGGTAGTTTTGAACTGCTGACCGTGAGATTAGCACCCCGATTTGTAACCTCTACACTACCAGAGCTCCTTATATGACATGTGTAGAATAGTAAACTTATAGAGATAGAAAGTAGATTAGTGTTTGTCTAGAGATAGGAATGGAAACATGGAGTGATTACGTACAAATGTGCATAAGGGATCTTTTGGGAGGGAAATGTTGTCAAACTAAACTGTGGTTATCATTGCACAACTCTATACATTTTCTAAAAAAATTTAATCATACAAGGGAAAGTCAAAAAGAAAAGTACACTTGACTTACTGAAGTCACACACTAAAATGGGTGAATTCTATGGAATGTCAATTATATTCCAGTGAAGTGTTTTTTTTAAAAAAATAAATGCAAAATAATAAAAAGGAATTCTATTCGCTATGAGTCGGTACTGATTTGATGGCACCTAACAACAACAATATGCAAAGAATAAAAAAAACACTTCAAGTAAGCTAGCTCCATGACTAGTTTTTAGCCAAAACTTTGATTTAGAGCTGGGATCAGCAAACTTCAATCTGTGGTTTGTCAAATCCAGTTTTACAGTAACACAGCCACACTGATTTGCTTTCACAATGTAACATCAGTGAGTAAGTTACAACAAAAAACACATGGCTCACAAAGCCAGAAAATATTTACCATCTTGCCTTTACAGAAAGTTTGCTGATCACTGATTCAAAAGAGAGGGAAAAAATACCCAACAATCTCTTTTTTGAAGGACATCTAAAAGAGTAGATGCCTGACACAAAAAAACCATTATTGTTGTTGATAAGTGCTGTTGAGTTGGGTCCGACCCAAAGTGATACTGTATAGGGTTTCTGAGGAGCGACTGGTAAGCTTGAACTGCCAATCTTACAGTTCATACTGACTTTGCAGACCAGAGAATTAACCCACAATGGCATACCAGGACTCCCAAAAGACCATACACAACATTAAAAAAACAACAACAACCAATCAACCAAAGCCACGGACACTGAGTCAAGTCATGGCGAATCTACATAGGGTTTCAGATACTATGAATCGTTACAGAAGGAGGAGACACTAAGCAGCTTGCCCCTACATGGGCACACACAGCTGATAAGTATGTGCAGGACAGTCTTTCTTCCTTGAGAGAAGGAAATAGAGGGGTTTCTCTTTTTATTATTTTAACTTTATTTTATTGAGTTAAGCTTATAGTTTTTGCTCAGCAATCAAAGGAGTTCATTTCTGATGTTTTATCCTCTAATTTCTAAAAGGTGCTTTCTGCCATCTTGATTCAGGAACCACTTGTGGGGGTCAAACTATCTATGACTTGGCCAGTCAAGAGTCTACTGATCACTATCCATTCCTATTTAATAAGATGTTCAAAGTTTGTATCAGACTTGACATCACAATCAACACGCACATTCTAATTCCTTGTCTACTGATGCAGTAGAGTCCCAGGCTATCAGGGTATAAACATATAGATTTGCCAGAATCTTTTAAGGAGCCTTTTAACTACAGGATAATAAATAATGATTTCTCCTGCTAAAACCAAGATTTTACTAGAAAATAAGTATAGTTAAAATGTATAGCTCCCAAAATACGTATCAAGTCTGTCAATGTAGGGTGAAAAAGATCAGATGTGGAATTGTTTTATATGAGGTATCAAACAAATTTACATTGCTCCTAAAGGGAAAATAATGGGAGTAAACAAGGGGAAACTAATTTGATGCCATGAAAAATAGGATGCTGTGTCAATGAGTTGTTCTAACCAAATGAGACAACGATTGGATTGAGAAGGACTTCAAAAATTTCTAACATTGAAATTAGATTTTTTAAGTCTTCACTTCCATTTTTATGTGGATGAAAAATTCTTCTTAGATAAGAGGAAGAAAGGCATAACATACAAAATTGAAAGCTCCTTAGGGTGCTCAATAAAGAGTATAAATATAGGATCCTGAGACAAAAAAAAATTCAGCACTGTAGAGTTAGCCATCCCAGATCCTCTACTCCTGCCTGTGTATCTAGGCAGTGTTTCTCCTCCAACCCAAGAAAATGTCTCAGAACTGAAAAGGATTTGTTATCAAATTGAAAGAGCTCACTGAATGCCCAGCATGATGTCTCGAAAGTTCCTCACCAAAGCACATCATTTAAGAAAATCAAGGCCAAAGAAAAGATCCTAATAAAACCCTCTTGGTAAGGGACAAAAAAGCAACCTATGAAAGACCAAGAACTAGAATGACTCCAGGCTACTCAACAACATTGGCAACCAGAGAACTGGGAAATGTCGTCAAAGATTCTGAAAGAAAATTATACTCACCAAAGTACTGTTCATGTAAAAGGTTAAAATAAAAATATTTTCAAAGATGCCATGCCCACATTCTCTGAAAGCTACAGGAAAATATGCTCCTTCGAACCAATAAAGTAAACAAATAGGAAAATATGATTAACAAATAAGAGATGAACTCCTTTGATTGCTGAGCAAAAACTATAAGCTTAACTCAATAAAATAAAGTTAAAATAACACATGAAAAAAGTACATGATCTCCCAAGATGATGGTGAAGCAAAGTCCTAGAACTCCAGAAGTTGAGCAAATACAGGTTACAGGAAGAGGATGCAGGGTTCCAAAAGGAATACTGCCAAGGGGGGAAGAATAGAACTGATACGTGATATACTTGATCAGAGTCAGGAAATAGATTTCACATAAAATAAATACAGGAAATTTAAGGGAAACAAATAATTATTATTAATTGCAAATTATTAAAAAAGAGGGAGCTCTGGTAGCTTAGTGGTTACGAACCGGGCTGCAAACCTTAAGGTCAGTGGTTCGAAACTTCCAGCCGCTCCACAGGAGAAAGATGAGGCTTTCTACTCCCGTAAAGATTTACACCCTCGGAAACCCTGTACGGGGTCGCTATGGGTCGGAACCGACTCAACGGCACTTAACAACAATTATTAATCAAGGTATTATTCTTAGGCGAAACAAAGAGTAATGCAAAAAAGGAAATATAGAAAACTATGCAGTTCATCTGCATATTACATGCTACTGTACGCTGTCGGATCAGTTCCGACTCATAGGGACCATGCATAGGGTTTCTGAGGCTGCAAATCTTGACGGGAGCAAAAAGCCTCATTTTTTTCACACAGAGCAGCTGGTGGACTCAAACTGCTGATCTTTTGGTTAACAGCCTAATGCATAACCTGCAATACCTTGTATATTATATAGTTGTAAAAATACAAACATCAAACACTGATTTAACAAAAAAAAATATGTTGTTGTTGTTATGTGCCGTGGAGTCGGTTCCGACTCATAGCGACCCTGTACAGGGTTTCCGAGGCTGTAAATCTTTATGGGAACAGAAAGCCTCATCTTTCTCCCGCAGAACAGCTAGTAGTTTCGAACTGCTGACCTTACGGTTCACAGCCCGATTCGTAACCACTATGCTACTATTAGTATATTGAAAAGATGGGAAAAAAGGAAGTATTAGGGGGACATGGTATACAGGCTGCAAATCTTTACAAGAGCAGAAAGCCTCATCTTTCTCCCACAGCAACACTGGTAGTTTCAAACTGCTGACCGTGAGATTAGCAGCCCAACTTATAACCACTACAAGAGCTCCTTAATAGGAAGTCTATAGATACGATTTCAAACTAAACCATCAAAAAGCAGCAATATAGGCAATTTCAAGTAATGGCAAAAAAAAAAAAAGGCAAGAGAAAAAGCAGAAGAGTTGAAAATGGAATCCACTAGAAAATAAGAGTAAGCTTTTTAAAATTATCATTATTATTATAAATCTTTTAGAACACTTTCATTTCTTTCATCATGCTGCTCAAGTATTAAGGAAGTACAGAATCTTCTATGTAGAGGGACTATGTTACCAACAAGATGTTAAGCTAATCATAAACTTCTAATTAGATTTGCAGAAAAGCACTTCTATGATCCCCTCATTAGGATCTTACCCAATTTGAACACTGCAATGGTCTATGTTCCTTTTTAGATTTGAAATCTTTTTCATGAATTTAAAAGATATATAAAAATCATCCTCAGGTAATCCATGTTGTCTTAAACGGACTCCAGAGGATCTTTTCATTAATTACCCCAACTCCACCAAATTTCCTCCCCATGTCTGTACATAAGAATGTCACCATGATAACTATTCTCTATGTCCTATTAGCTAAGAATGGTTTCTACATTTTTTGTGGGTTAATGCACTGGACTACAAAGTTGGTTTGATCCGCAAGGTCGGCGGTTCAAGCTCATTAGCTGCTCCTCGGAAACCCTATACAGGGTTGCTATGGGTTGGAACCGATTCAACGGTGCTTAACAACAAACTTGAGAAAATATCAAAAGAATATTTTATTATAAAACATGAAAATTATATGAAATTCAAATTTCAGTATTATAATGAAGTTTTACTGAAATACAGTTATCTGTTTATGAATTGACCATGGCTGCTTTTATACTACAGTGGCAGAGCTGAGTAGTTGGGACAAAGACCATATGGACTATGGCCTACAAATCCTAAAATATTATCTGGCCCTTTAAAAAAAGTTTGCTACCTCCTGCCAGAAGTCCAATGCTAGCCCAGATGTGAATAAATCCCTTAAGTCATTTGTGTATCAGAAGCAGGGTCAGGAAAAGAACCAGTTTCTGTTAAACTGTGACGACCTAAATATTCTGCAACTAAATCAAAATAAAAATTCTCTGCTATATAAACTGCTAGACTGTATTTTTTGGGGTTTTTTTGTGTTTTTATGCTGTATCCCTGTTTTGTTTTCCCTATGTTTCTCAATAAATTTAACCATAGGAGAATAGGTATGATACAGCGTTCCATATATACAACCTAGATGGAAGCCTAGGGAAACTAAGGCAATTAAATGACTACCCACTACAAAGAGAACATTTGGTATAAGACTAATGAGGGTCTCCTCATCTAACAAACTCCTCTATCATAAGAATGAGATGTAAAAGTATTCACTCTTACAGCAATAGGTGGCTCATCTTAAAGAGGAAGCCATACAATGTCTAACCTAGACCAACATATAGGGAATATCATCTTAACTAAGTACATGGGGGAGACAAGGAAAAAGCAAGTCTAAAATAAAGCAGTTATTGGCATGTTTCTGAAGCTACACCCAAAGCTGTAGGAAAAAATGTAATGCTTACCCTGGAAAGAATGGAAAGGAACCCCAAAAGGAGGATTCTAAAATGGGTCACTGCCATGTAAGTAAGCAAAGACCCTGCAGCCTTAGTAGCAGTACTTCTCTTGGTGTTCAACTGACAATAGAAAGAAGTAGCAACCAGAGGAGATCAGCTATTAGAATTGAACTTACTGCTTAGCATAAGCACTGGACTCCTGGCTGCAAGGTCCACAGTTCAAAGCCACCAGCCACTCCTCGGAAATCCTATACAGAGTCACTATGAGTCAGAACTGGCACTTAACAACAAGAACATAGGGTAAGGCCTGGTGTGGCGCCGTGGGTTAATGTGTCAGACTGCAAAGTTGTTTGAACTGCAAGGTCGGTGGTTCAAGCTCATCAGCTGCTCCTTGGAAACCCTATACGGGGTCGCTATGGGTTGGAACTGACTCATCAGCACTTCACAACAGCAAAAAGAAGTTTAAACTAAAAGCTCCTTACCTTCCATACTTATTGGTCAACAAAATCCTATGCTAAAAACAGGATAACCATAATAAATTTGGAGTTCTCGTGCAGCACTGTGGGATACAGCCACTAGACTACAAGGTCGGTGGTTCAAAGCACCAGCTGCACCTTGGAAACCCCACACAGAGTCATTATGACTCAAAACCAACTCGACGTGACTTAACAACAACAATAACATAGTAAATATAATTTGGGTCCCTACACAGAGCTTTGGGATCCTGGTATGGCGCTGTGAGTTAATGCACTGGACTGCAAAGTCGGTTTGAACCACAAGGTCAGTGGTTCAAACTCACCAGTCGCTCTTTGGAAACTATACAGGGTCGATAAGAGTTGGAACCAACTCGACAGCACGTAACAACGGCAGACAGAGATTTGGAGGAAGAGAATAAGGATTGGTTCACCGCCTCTCTCTTATTTTGTGCTGTTGCTAAGTTCCAACAAGTCGGTTCCGCCTCACAGCAGTTTCCAAGGAGCAGCTAGTGGGTTTGAACCACCAACCTTGCTGTCAGAAGTTCAGTGATTATCCTACAATGCCACATCAAGACTCTCTTATTTAGACATATACTCCAAAAACAGAAAGAACTGAGAAAGTGAACATAGGAATCGCCCCCAAAATATAACCAGTGAGACAGGGAATATGACTTCTATGACAGGTTTCAAAATCTAAGACACACAGGAGAAGCAAACTCTTCCCTAACATAGAAATAAAAACCCACTACTATCAAGTAGATTCCAATGCAGAGAGATCCTCTTGGACAGAGTAGAATTGCTCTACAGGGTTTCAGCTTGCCTCATTCTCTTGAGTTCAAGCTAGTAGGTTCAAACCATCGACCTTTCAGTTAGCAGCCCAATGCTTAACCCACATGGCATCAGGGCCCCTTTAGGACAGCAATGACACCTAACAAATAATAACAAAACTTTTTCCATCCTTAAAAAATCAGGATTGCTGATTTTTCTACAGTCATTCCTACTTTCTACAGATGCCCAATGCAAATACAATCAAAAACAATAATGCTAAAGAAATTCTACTTAAAAGATGATTCAAATTAACACTTTCCTATCAGTGATATAGGAGTCCTGTGGGTTAATGCGCCAAACTGCAAAGCCGTCTGAACTGCAAGGTCAATGGTTCAAGCTCACCAGCTGCTCCTTGGAAACCCTATACAGGGTCACTATGGGTCAGAACCGACTCAATGGCACTTAACAACAACATCAGTGATATACTTTTTTTTTTTTACAACATCTGCTGCACTTACATTACAGTGCTAAAAAGATAAAATGTTTATCAAAGTCCTTTTTTAAAGGTATTTTTAAATCAAGTTCCATAATATCTCCAAATTTCAAGATTTCAATTAAAATTTTATTTAAATGTTTACATTCACTCATTTATTTTCTTCCCTCTATGAAGTCACTGAGAAATACTAAAAAAAACTAAAGATGGAAATATTATAGACAGGAAGAACTAATACATATAGCTAAGAAAGACAAAAAGATTTATGATGTCATCCTATTATTGCTGATAAAATCTTAAAAGTACAAGCTAGAAACAGCTCTCCTTACTTATTTGGGAAAAAAGAGACTAAGTTCAATACACTCATTTTGTTTTTATGGATATTCGCCAATAGTTTTAAAAATTACCTTAATAATAGCACATACTTAGACATGCCTTACCTATTAAAGATTTGATATTTTCTAAAATTAAATCACTAGTAATATTTCCAGATAAATCTTGCCCCAATTCAGCAATCAGCTTGGCATAACCTTCATTCTCTTCTCTTAACAAATTGAATTTTTGCTGCTTATAACTGAAATTAGAGAAACATTAAGGGGATAAAATAAATTTCAATTAATAAGCTTAAATAAGAATAATTATTCTACTCATTGCATTTTCTTATCTCATTTACAACAACCACTGTAAGTGTTAAAAGTTTACCTCTTTTGGGTATCTTTTAGATACAGTGGTTCTTATGAGACATCCCTATATTAATTACATGGGAAAACCAGTAGGACAATAAGAAATTACTGCTATTTCCATCACTGACTTAGCTATAAATTATTTTATTATAAATTATTAAATTGAACTATGAAACCACTGAATATTATTTTAACTAATAGGAATAAAATTAACAGTTTCACAAAGGTAAAGAATACTAGTGAATCAAAAAATTTAGATTACTTTTAAAAAGAAAGAAAGGAAAACAAAACCACAAGACACATGCTAACAGCATTAAAACAAAGTCTCTTTAAACTTGCCTTTAGAAATCGCAGTATTCAAACTGAGAACTAAGAAAATATACTCAGCTACTAGATCTGCAACATAGGTGCATGTACTTACAAGAGTTTTGTCTTGATTTTAACGGATTTTTGATTGAATTGCTGTGACTGTTTGATAAGCCCCAATGATTCCAATGTTTCTGGATCCAGGCGTTCCTTTAGAACTGTGTCTGAAACTAAATACTGTATTAAAAAACATTAAAGCCATTAATTCCTCAGCATTCTAATTGTGCATCCACAATCTTGAATAATTTTTAATTTTCCCAAATAAAAACAAAAATCAAATTCTAATATTTTTTAATTCAACTTTCTACTTTTTGAAATCTCATTGTTTATCAACAAACTTTTAGTTTATAATAAGACCTGAAATGTCATTTTAACAAAAATGATGACTTCAAATATTCAAATATAAAATATATGGCACTTTAAAAAAAACTCACTAAAAATAAATATATAACCCACAAATGGCAAGAACATAAGAAATTCCAATTAAAAATGAGTTTGTCTTAACTGAATTTTCACTTCAGCTTTATTTTCTACCATAAATCCAATTCTAGTACAGTAAAGACAAGGACATTCTTCCAGGTCTGAATAATGGCATTTCTCTCCTTGGTTCTAATTTTATGAACATAAAATGGTTTACTGGACAATGATTACAACAAGTTCTATAATTTATTATTTTTAAACTACCTCCATTCTTTTTCCCCTTGCCAAATAAAGAGATTATGAAAAAAATTCTTAGTTTAACAGCTGTGCTAATCATTCCTATTCACTTTATAAATGCTCACCATTTTCTTAAATTAAGAAATTATCAATACTAAACAAGGATTATCCCCAAGTCTTATATGTATAACTAGTTTAATGGATATGGTAATGTGCCTATTTTATGTGAATAATTAACATATATATTTTCATAAACCATTCAAACTCAAAACTCAAACCTCACTTTATAATGTTAACATCCTCCTCCTCCATTAACATGATTAACTGATGTGACAACTGTTCAATGCAAAACTTAGAAACATTTTTAATACTTACCAAACATGCTAATACCAACTGTGTAAAATAGTCTCTCTTGCTTTTTTCCTCTAAACAATTTGTCTCAATATCTATGTTGAAGGAGAAAAAAAAAAGAAAGTTTGGTGGTTTTTTTTTTTATTATCGCTCTGTAAAATTATAAGAAGTCACTTGTTTTATTTAAAGTAGGTAATTTTTAAATGCCTCATTCTGAATTTGCAAACTTTAAAACTACTGCTAAATATGAGCTATCCTTCATATGTACATGACTGCCTAGAATGAATTTCTCCTGATAACGGAAGCTCCCTAACCTGGCTCCTGTGACTTGTGACAATTCATGTCAATCAGTTATACAAGAGATACCGGCTTTGGCATTAAATGAACCAAAACATCAGAAAACCACTATTCTCAAAACTCTCAAGAAAAGTTTAAATGGCCACTTGTCAGAGATGCTAGACAGATTCGTTCCCCGGATGAAAAGCTGAACTGGGTGACAACAAAGATCTCCTCTAACTCTAAAAATTCTATTACTCATGAAGATCACACCCTTGATCATGGCCACCTTGGTTCCAAATGCCACCTGGTTACAGTATTATGAAAAGACAGTATTGAAACATATTCTTAAAATCCTATTGTGAATTATGATTCTATTCAGTAAACAAATTTATTCAAGATTTTAATTTTCTTCCACTCAAATGCTAAAAACAACAAAATAAAACCCTGAGACCTCCTTGAAGTAAAACTATTCAGAAAGCTTGTCAAACAATTTTCTGATCTGAGGTGTGAAGAAATCAACTTGTTCTCAATGTCAAGCATTAGAGATTTCAGCCAGAATTGGCATGATTATTAAGGCAGATCTCTTGATTACTGCTTTTATTGGTTACATATTATTATCCTATTTAAAATGTCAACTGATAATTTAAATTGTACTAAAGAAAGAGGAGAGCCTGATGGTGCAATGGTTAAGAGCTATACTGCTGATGGAAAGGTCATTGGTTCAAACCCACCAACCACTCTATGGGGAAAAAGACCAGATCTGATATTCTATAGACTATGAAACCCTATGGGCAGCTCTATTCTGACATACAGGGTTGCTATGAGTTGGAATCAACTCGATGGCACACAACAACACATAAAAGAGGTCCCAGGGTGGCACAGCTTGAACCAATCCAATGGCACCACTGAAGAAAGGCCTGGCGATCTGCTTCAATAGAAAACCGTATGGAGTAGGTCTATTCTGTAACACAAGGTGTCAGCACCGTAGTTAGAATCAACTCACAGGCAACGTTTTTGGGTGGTTTGTTTGTTGTTGTTTTTTTACAGAAAGAGGGATACGCTGTAATGAATAAAAACTGTCTTCTAAGGGTTCTCCCCCAAACAAGCGCTATCCTCCACTGCTTTGCTTCAATTTACTTTCTACCGTGATCACAGAGACAGGAAAGAGAAGACTATTCATCTTTACACATGTCCACACATTTTCCTGGCTCTTCTGTCTCCCTTCTTGGACAGGGCCATTTCCCCATATCCTTATACACCATCAGCTCAAGTGTATGAAGGGAAATTTAGGATGCAACTGTATGTAATGTAAATTGCAGTATCGCAGTTTCTCATTAAGGCTTTTTTATCTGTATCTAATCAATCACTTCCAAGGACTCCTGCTGTCACTTTGCTATCTAGTCTTCTGGTTCCTCCTCAACCTAGAATTTCAAGGATGTTGTTGTTGTTGTTATGTGCCATGGAGTCGGAACTGACTCATAATGACCCTGTACAGGGTTTCCGAGGCCGTAAATCTTTACGGGAGCAGATAGCCTCCTCTTTCTCTCACAGAGCAACTGGTAGTTTCGAACTGCTGACCTTGAGGTTTGCAGCCCAATTAATAACCACTATGCTACCAGAGCTCCTTAGAATTTCAAGGATACTTATTCTTGATCAGTACCAAACTGTGCTCATTTCTTTATCCAATACCTATCTATCCTACAGAGCCCTAAAGGCTAAGATGTATCTCCCAGGTTTTTAAGATCAGGGCATCTAGGTACCAGGCTCATCATCTTCTGCCTCAAGTCAAGTCTCCTCTTTATTTTAGCCAACTGACCTGATTAAGATACCAGTCTCTGGGTTCTGACCATTAATTTTAAAAATCCATGGCCATGAGCTGATTCTAACTCACAGCAACCCTGTATAGAATTTCCAAGGCTGGAAATCTCTACAGTAATAGAAAGCTTCTATTTTCTTCTGAGGAGTGTCTGATGGGTTTTAATTGTCCACCTCATGGTTAGCAGTCCAGTGATTATCCTACAGGGCCACCAGGGCTATGCTTAATAGGACCTCAGTAAACTTCTTAGCTGAGTTATCTAAACAATCTATACAGAACTTTATTATCCCAATAGTGGCTTTCCGGCTTTCTTTATTCTTTTTGTTATAACTCATAAAATCATTCTAATAAGACTCATTCATTATCCCTAACTCCTCTACCCTAAAACAGCAACTTATAAGTTACTTTTACTTTTCCCTATGATATTTACTAAAAAGTCTTCAGTCACTTCCAAACTTAATCCCCAGTACCACCAACTACCTACACCATCAGGTCAGAGGTCCCATCAGCCTATCAAGTTATACCAGATTCCTCTTTCAGCTTAACAAGCTCTCACGTCTCACAGGTACATGATTAGCCTTCTAAAGAAAGTTATTATCTTAACCTGAAAATTCAGCACTTATTTCCCTTGAACTTAAAATATTAGAAAGACATAATACAGCAAAAAGATCATGGGTTCTGGAATCAAGGCGACCCAGGTTCAAACCCTGGCTTATAGTCAATGTACTATTGAATAACGACTATTTCTCTGAGCTTCATTCTTCTGATCTACCTTATCGAAACTGTTATGAGGGTTACAATGAAATTAAATGCTGCTATGTACAATCAAAAACCTCATGAGATTTAGTTTCTTGGTTTGGAGGTTTAGGGTCATGATTACATAGGACATCCCAGTTAACTGGGCTAGTAATAATACATTTAGTGCTTCTATCTACCTCCCATTGTGTAATAAATGCTTGGGGTCCTAAAAGCTTGCTAGTGGCCATCCAAGGCATCCAACTCACCTGGAGCAACAGAGGAAGGAGAATCAGAAAATGGAAGAAGATATGAAATGTATGGCTAATCAGCTCCATGAACAACTGTCTCCTTTGTCATAAGACCAAAAGAGCAGGATAGTGTCAGCTAGCATTAATTAACACTTTGATCAAAGATTCTATAGAATACAAGGGGGGTAATGTAGAATCCATCCTGAATAGTTTTCCTCTTTTCCAGATGGGTCTGGTGAAAGGGGATAGGGGAGGATGGGGGTAGGATTTTACGAATCAATTGTGTATAACTGTTATCAGGACTAATTGTGATTGTCACAACTATAAATGTAGAAGATGTGTAACTAAAAGGGGGTAGTAATTAATCTTCCATTTTAGGAACAGAGGATCCTCAGACCAGCAAGAGGGAAGAGCATGAGTGGAGCATAGGATCCTAACCAGAAAAGCGGCGACAACAGACAGTGGCAGAGGCGATGGCATAGAGAGACAGAGCAGCTGAGGACTCTAGGCCCAAAGACTGAGAAAGGCTGTGTGCCTGCAAGCAAGGGGCTGGTTTGCAAAGTGTGCCCTTTGGACATTTAAATGCGTATGTATTTTGTTTTGTATGTGTACATCAAAAAAAAAAAGAGAGAGAGAGCGAGAGCGACTAGAAGTAAACACTGTTGATTGATGGTATATGGAGGGGACTGTAATCATTACAATGAAAAAAAATATGATTTATTGAATATAAAACTGATAATCTGTCCTATAAACTTTCACTCAATTCACAACTAAAAAAAAAAAAAATTCTATAGATTAATCCTGATCATAAAGGAGAATATGCACAGAATTTCAAATTCTCATGGATCCAGACTTCCTTCAGCCATAAAGATTATTATTATATTATTATGTGCCATTGAGTCGGTTCCGACCCATAGCGACCCTGTATAGGGTTTCCGAGGGTGTAAATCTTTACGGGAGTAGAAAGCCTCATCTTTCTCCCGCGGAGCAGCTGGCAGTTTCAAACCGCTGACCTTAAGGTTCGCAGCCCGATTCATAACCACTACGCTACCAGAGCTCCTGTATAAAAATTATATGAACCCCTAAAACTACTGCCCTGAGATAATCCTTAAACCAAAAATATCTTCTTAGAGCCAAACAACGGTTTAACTAGTAAAAAAGGTCTGCCCACATACAATTAATTTTACTTGTTCCCAACACTATTGCTGTTATGGAATCATGAAAGTCCTCAAAGATAAAGCACCAAGACTTTGTATTTTCTGAGATCAAATTCAAGACTCTAAGTAAGGCATTTAAGTATTCTACCGAATTCTAGGAATTAGGATTAATGAGATAAAATAATTCATATGAGCTTGACAAACCCTCAGAGGATTAAGTCCCATTTTAAAGCAAATATTATAATGCTTCACAATGTTTTCTAATAGACTCTAAATTATAGAAAGTAAAAGGCTGATGGGAAAAACTGCTAAGAGTAATTTTAATCCATATCTAAAATTTTAAAAATGAATCTGTAATAACTTTTTTTTTTAATTCATGCTTCCCATGGAGAGCCACTACCTTTTGTTCTAAGTCAAAGATACATTTTTTATCTTGTATAAATTCTAATTTATTCTGGGCAAATAGAGAAGCTGCTATTTCCAAAGCTGGTTTCGCATTCTCAAAACAAAAATATTTTTATTACTTTGGTTCTTCTTGCTCTTTCTAAAATTAAGAAAAGTCAAAACATTACAACAGTAAAGTGATTATCTATTAAGTGTCCTAAATATGAGATTCTGACATCATCATTCTTTGATAACCTACACTGAATGAATTATCTGGTTACTACAATCTTGATAACTCAGACTAACCCAACACCAAAAAAACTGGCTTTACTTGAAATTATTTAATTTAGCTCGACTTCATATAAATACAAATTGTAAAAAACCCAAACCACTTGAATTATACTTACTCTAAAGCTAGTTAATAAAGTATGTATACTGAGCTTAGATTTACAATACTATAGTCTCTACAAAGTAAAAAATATATATATGCACTTCTAAATTTGCAGAATCATTTGTAAAACTCTTAGTTTAGAAGAAAGCATTAATGTATCAAACAACACTTTTATAAATGACATAAGGCTAATACCTACCTAATATGCAGAATACATCAGCAAGAATGGAGGGCATATCTTCACGAAACTCCTAATTTTAAAAATAAATTCATGGTTAATAGCTGAATAGCACACCAGCAAGTATTATGGCTTCAAAATACCACTCTTCATTAAAAGTTAAAAATAACCAAAACCCAATTAACACTAGGTTAATATTGCTTTGAGTTAAGCTTTATAAACACAGAGAAAAATAAAGAGGGAAATAAATGTTGGAGGAGTCCTGGTGTGGCACTACGGGATAAGTAGTGGACTGCTAACCACAAGGTTGAAGGTTCAAACCCACCAGTAGCTCCAAGAAAACCATATACAGGGTTGCTAAGTCAGAACTGACTCAATGACATTTAACAGCAACAAAAAGGTTGGGAAAAATAGTTTAAACACCTACCATGGAAATCTTGATAAAAAAACCCAGAAACCTAAACAAGCACCTCAGGAAATATTAAAGAACACTAATAAATGACATTTTTCCAGTGATGTTTTATATTAGAAACCACTGGAATTTAGAGTACCTCACACCTACTATAAAGCAACCCTGTTTAAAAACTGGTGTATTTTTAATCCAAAACTTTAAAAGCTGTACACATGATTGAATAAACAATGATTTTCTTTATTCATTAACACTTATACTATTTGGAGAAGCTGACCTAATAATCTCCATTAATTTCTAGATGAAAACTCCAACATTTATTTAAACCAACATTTTTCTCTTGACTTCCTATCCCATTTTCCAATTGTAAAACCATTCTCCACTAGTAAGGATCACAGTTCAATTAGTGCAATTAGTAATTTTCTGGCAGAATACCAACCCTAAAATTAGAATATTTTCAGGGGATAAAAGAAGAAGCATAATTCTCAAAGAAAAAAAAGAAAAAGCAGTCTCAAGGAGATACACAAGGTATGTTTCTGTAGCTAAGATACAGGACAATACAAAGTACTATGAGAATATTATGATAAAGGCAACCATCTACAGAAGTGCATGTAAATATAGCACCAAGGACTCAAAGAAAAAGAAAAGATAACTAAGAACTAAATAGACACATATAAAGTTCACTGGACTATTCACTTTAAGTATATGACAAAGAATTAGATTCTATAAACACTAATACCTATACTAACACCCAATTTACAGAGTGAAAGATTTTAATTCAAAAGCTGTTTGCATGGGGGCAGGTAATGCTTCATATACAAATTGACATACCAGCCGGCTAATAGATTTGAATGTGTTAAAAAAAAAAAAAAAAAAAGTACAGTAAAAAACTCAAATTTAACTACTGATTTATAGCAAATGCTCTTAAATTTGGAAGCCTATCTTCCAATTCAAGTATGAAAATATCTGGTCTGAATCTAAATTAAATTCTCCAATAACTTAAAGACTGAAAACAGAATAACCACATAAAGAATTTTTATAACCTAGTTATTTCTAGATTAGCAAACAGACAAAACTGGCAAAAAGTGATTTATTAGAATTGTGACACCTCAATTCAAAATAATTCAATCCTCTATTAAAAAATATATTTAATTTCCAAACCTAAGTACAAATAAAGTAAAAATAACTCTGATACGCAATAGTGGGAGAAAAATATTTTAGCAACTTAGTTTTTCAGGGTACAATTTTTATATTAATGCTATCTTGATTTTCACTACAATACAGGTTTCTTCCCTCCCACCAGTTTATATAATATTTTCTGTTTTACTCACAGCCAGACAAAAAAGCAAAATATCTATTTCTGCCTAGCCAAAATGGGTTACCATTATTACCTTAAAACATTTCACTATCACAATTTCTAATAAAATGAAAAAGTATACACTTTAAGGGAAAAAAAAAAAAAAGATGTAGCAATCATTTATATATATATATATATATATATTTAAATATATATATATATATACATACACACATATACTTACACTAATGTCATTAAGAACATTAGATGCCTGTTCATGCTTTAGATTTCCCTTAATGACATGATAAGATAACTCATAGAGAGCTTGCTGGAAATCTGTTGAACATAAAAGAAATAGTGAATGGTAGACTAGTTGAAGGAAAATCTATGTATTTCCCTCATCTAAGAATTATTATAAACATCAATAATGTTAAGAGAAAAAATACATTCTAATGCTTTCCTCTAACACATTCTCTTATTTTCACAAAAACATAACACCAAAAGATAAGAAAGTCAACCATGATTCCACTACGGTAACATAACTACTTGAGCTTCCCTTTCCATGTCTACATCTTTCACATATTTGCATTCATAGTCACACATCATTTGGCATTTTGATTCTCCTACAAATACTTTTAAAAGAATTTTTTTTATGCAACCTAAGTTTCTATAATTATTTTTAATAACTACACAGAACTCCAGTAAGTGGATATAAACCAAATTAACAATTCTGTCACCAACATATTTCACAGATTATTTTTGTTCTGAATTTATAAATTTAAGATTACAGTTAATTCAATCTCAAGGCTACAAGGACAGAAATGAACATAAAATCAAGTTTCCTCCATATCCTACTGTCAGAAAAAATTTCTCCAAATCGAAATCTCTTTTTCTAACAGTATTCAAATTAAAATACATATATACATACATACTATGTCAAATAACAATTCTAAAAAGAATTGTTAACCACAAGTAGGCCCATGCACTATTAATTGCCACATCCCCCTTCCCTGGATAGGAAATTTTTCTTGGGAGTGGGTAAGGATGTAGTGATCAGATGAACACTCCCCTCCAGTCATCTTTTTCTGTAGTCCCCAAAGCTAAAAACTTACCTCTTTCCTCTAAAAGTAGAAAAACAAGTAGCTCTAAAATTGCTATTATAAGATAAAGTATTTAAAATTACTTTTTGGGGGAAATAAAAAAAAATCTTTGAGGGTAAAATAGCAAGTAAAAACATCAGGTATTTTAAACTCTCCTCTGGTTTGACTACTAACCACAAAAGAAAAACAATAAAAATCAAAATTTTTATCAATCCCCCTTTAACCAATAAAAATAGCCTCTTGCAATGAAATCAACTTGTCCAATAAATCATTTGCTAAAAGAAACATAACTAGATTATCCCAATTCTTTATGAAGAATTCATTATTAAATATATTCTGCATTTCTGACAATTATGCCTTTATTATGCATACAAATAAACTATAAAAACTAAAATACAAAGAAAAAAGTTCTATATTTAATATGGTAAGAATACAATATCAACTTCACACTCTATTTCCATTAGTAAAATACTTCATAATAATAATACCCATTTAAAAATTATCCATATAACTAAGGTTTTGTTTAAAAGGAATCACTTTTAGAAGGACAGTTGATCAGCATAATGTAAATTCCCACAAGAATATATTTTCTAGTACTTATTAGGGCTGAGGGAATTCTAATCTTAACCACAAAGGGAGATTAAAATAGAGAACAAATGGCTAGGCTCATTTTGCTGACACTAAAGTGATATATAAAGTCGTCACACTGTAATCCATAAAGCAGCAGAAAATGTCCCCAATTCACATTTTTAAAATGTTCACTTAGAAGTCTGAGGTTAAGAACTTCTATTGTATTTAATTCAAAGAAAAAGAGAAACTGCCTGTCTGAAATGAAATTAGCTTAAGGGAGGAACAGAAAGGGAAAGGACAAAAGAAACACTAAACTTCTGAAGAAATGACATTAAGTCAGTGTCCTGCATGGACTATCAACTGGTGCCCTCAGATCAAAGCTTGATTGCTGGTGGTGGTCAGACAAAGGTATGTGTGTTGAAGAAGCAGGTAGAGGCAAGAAAGGGAGAACACTGGTAACTCAGCCAATGAAGCTGTTAACTATTTTTGGTTCCATGTGTAAATCAGAAGTGAGAAAAAGGGTTCCTAGGAATAGGAGCTGACTCAAGGCACTTAACAACAACAACAAAGATCTACACAATTTCATTTAATTAAAAGAAGAATCACCCTACACTTTGCTATTTAGTTTTTCGGGTAATTATTTTTCTCATTTTGTCACCACGTAAAGGTTTCAATAGCTAACAATATCAAAGTTAACTGAGAAGGTGTTTTAAACATGGAGAAGAGGAAAAAAAACAACCTATCCAAATGTTTTTAGAAAGGAGACTTGTATTTTCTTGCACACTTCTGAGAGTCCACAAACTTATTCAAGTAAGGCATTATAGCATCCTCAGACGCAGAAACCTTTACAAATGATCACATAATTTTATAAGCAGAATTTGGGGGACAGGTAGCTGGGGATGTTGAATCTCAAAGCAGGTCTTACCCAAATGGCAAATATGATTTTCATTTCTTAAAAAGTGCGTTCCACGTAGCTTTTCACATGTAAACTAATAGACTATTTTTAATAAAACAAAAGTAAACTTAACTAGAGAAAAACATTCTATTCTTAAACTAATCACAAAGGTATAATCTAAGTAATTGTAACAAATGTTATCTAATATTGTCTGGTTTAAAATACAACATACATTATAAAAAATTCTTATTTTCCAGATTGAAAAACTTTGAGTTCTAGTCCCCATAAAAGTGACATACGAAAATGTGTTAAACTTACTAAACATGATTGTGATTATTTAACTTTCCCCTTTTTCAAATCCATATACTCAATTTTAAACTAATGAAAGGGCAAATAGTAAAATCCTTTAAAACTAAAATAAGTGGAAGTTTACATCCTCTTTAATTATAAAACATTTTACTTACTAAACCCTATTTGTGATATGCAGTAAACAACTGCTTTGCTTTTCATGTTTTCCATGACAACTGCCTTAATAAGATCCCCAGATACCAGCTAAACATAACCAGCTTCAGGAAAAACACTGAACCTCAGTTTTGGAAACTTTCTTGTGCAAACAAGATCAGGACTACTTTCTTTCTATGCTAGTTTTTCTTTCCTGTTTATGATAGCTAACCTGTGTATATTTTAATACAAGTAGCAAATGCTGAAATTCAGGTAAACATACCAAATCCCAATTATAAAAGTCAATTGATATCAAATAACTCTACTGCAGGTTAAATAATATCTGTGTATAGAGAAGTATACTCTTCTATACCTACAGTTTTAACTCTGACAATAATATATATATATATATATATATATATATATATATATATATATATATCCAAAAGCTTTATGTATTTTCAGTCATAACAATGAATATTCAGTCATAACAATGAATACTAACCTTCAATCAAGTTAAAAATGTTAACTGTTATTCTTTCAAAAGTCTTACCTCTGTAAGTTGAACTATCATGGCTTTTATTTTCACTGAGGATCCGGCATAAATGCAAACTAGAATAAAACAGAAACAATCTGTATTAACTTCTAATTTTAACACTAGATGATTCTTATGTTGTTGCTGTTATTAAGTGCCGTTAAGTAGGTTCCAATCCATAGCTGGTGAACTGGAACCACCATCATTGAGGTTCAAACCAATTTTGCAGTCCAATATATTAACCCATTTAACGCCACACCAGAACTCCTTATAGAGCTAATTTCATCAATTAAAGAAAATTTTGCAATACATCAGATATATTTAAATCCATTATTCATAATGACCTAAAAAAAAACTAAACGCCCTAAAATTGGTCAACACTGGAGAACTCTAATGAACCAATTTATTGCTCTGAAAATTGGTAAATTAAAAAAAAAAATCAAACATTTATTCTATTCTGTCTTTCATATATGAACAATACCACTGGGTAACCAAATAATAGATAAGAAATGTCTCTACATTGAAGAATTTCATCTAATAAGTAATGAGAGAGTTAGAATCTCTCTGGTGTGGCATTGTAGGATAATAACTGAACTGCTAACTACAAGGCCAAAAGTTCAAACCTACCAGCTGGTCCTTTGACACTCTGTACTGAGTCGCTATGAGTCAGAACTTTCCCAAAATCAACTTAAAAAAAAAAAAAAAAAAAAAAAAACTGAACAACAATGAATCAAAAGATCAATTAGGCATTGATCTTCATTGGCTGTTTGCATCACAAGATAGATAATATGTTCCTCTTGATGAAAGAATACACCATCCATCTTCGAAGTTGTCTTATGAAAAAAAAAAAAAAAAAAAGATCTCATCCAGTCATCTAGATCCAACTATTAATTTATAGGAAACCCAGAAGACAAATGAGCATATTAAACAATGGCATGGGGATGCAATCAGCAAAATTCAGATTGTGGCAAACTCTACCCAGTCTCAACATTCAAGAAAAAACAGAAAACAGTGGGGGATCCTGAGGTTAAAAGAGGCTTTAAGAGACATATCAATCACCTTGGATCTTTAGTTGGATCCTGTTTTTAAAAAAACTATTTTACAAATTAACACAACAGAATTGGAATAAAATTTATTAAGGGTCTTTATCTTTGAAAGATAGATTCAAATATTCACAGATGAAATGTCAGTGTCTGGGATTTGTTTCAAAGCAATAAAAAGGAATAGAAAATGGGTGAAATTATAAACAAAAATTAGCTAGAATTAACGGAACTAGTTGATTTCAATGGCTAGTATTCTGTTTATATTTTAATGTGTTTCAGACTTTTTCCCCAAAAATCAACTTAAGAAATAAAAAACTGAACACTGAAAATATGCTTTCACATTTTGACTACAGGTATGTGTACTTTGTTGTTATTGTTAACTGTGTCACTTAACAACATTCACTATCCGACCTCCTATATATCCCACTGTCTATATGTTGTTGAACTCCTGGTATGGCCCTGTAGAATCAGCACTGGACTGCAAACCACAAGATAGGCAGTTCAAACCTACCAGCAGCTCTTCAGAAACCCTATATAGGGTTGCTATGAGCTGGAACTGACTCAGGGGCACTTAACAGGCACTTAACAACTACGTATGTAGTTGGTCCCATAAGGTTTTGTTTTTGTTTTGTTTTGTTTTAAAAGAGAAAGCAGCTCTCCTTCTGTTGATTATAGTATGACACTATAGAATAAGCTGTTGGATAAGCACTGGACTGTTAACTGCAAGGTCAGCGGTTCAAACCCATCAGCTGATCTTTGGAAACCTTATACAGGGTTGCTATGAGAACCGATTTGACAGTACTTAATAACAACAATGGTTTTAATAAGTGCAGTAGCTCTGTAGAAAAAAGACTTGACTGCAAACCACAATTTCAGCAGTTCGAATCCACCATTCACTCTGCAGGAAAAAAAAAATGAAGCTTTCTGCTCCAGCAAAGATTTACAGCCTCAGAAACTCTATACAGGGCACTATGAGTTGGAACCAACTCCACAACACTTAACAACAATGGTTTTAAAGACCAAAAACCCAGACTATTTTTGCAGTACTGGACCACAGGTGCGATACAGGCAGGTGACCCAAGAGGACATGGCTCTGGGTAAGGGTTCATGGGCTGCAATGGGTTGCTCCTGCTGCTCAGGTAGACAGAGCAGCACATGACGCAGGGCACACTTTACTCCTTTCCCTCTCTTCCTCCTCTTACGGTGTTTCACTGCCACCACCACCTATTCCTCTGGCCTGCTCCTGCAGCTCTAGCAGTGCCAGCAGTGGAAATAGCCATAGAGATGACGAAGAAGCAAGATCCCATAAGCTTTTAATATGGTGCTCACACAATGTCCAACTCAAGTAAGTACTATTTCACAGAATTCTGGATACATGGATGCTAACACATTCCTTTATTTCTTCATTGTTGTTGCTGTTGTTAAGTGCCGTCGAGTCGGTTCCGACCCATAGCGACCCTGTACAGGGTTTCCAAGGCTGTATATCTTTACGGGAGCAGAAAGCCTCATCTTTCTCCCGCGGAACAGCTGGTAGTTTTGAACTGCTGACCTTAAGGTTCGCAGCCCAATTCATAACCACTACACTACCAGAGCTCCTTTTAAGTGCCGTCAAGTCGGTTCCGACCCATAGAGACCCTGTACAGGGTTTCCGAGGCTGTAAATCTTTACGGGAGCAGAAAGCCTCATCTTTCTCCCGTGGAGCAGCTGGTAGTTTCAAACTGCTGACCTTGCGGTTTGCAGCCTGATTCATAACCACTACGCTAACAGATACAGCAAAGAAAATATACAGGATGAAGTGAGAAGATATATGTTTAATGGGAATTGCAGAAAAAAGAAAAGAGAACAGAGCAAAAGCAGTATTTGAAGAGCTAATAGCCAAGGATCTAGTTTACCAGAACTGAAGTAAAATCATATCTGGGAACACCATAGCTAAACTACAGAAATGAAAAACAAAACCTTTCAAAAAAAAAAAAAAAAAAAAAAGAGTAGCTTCATAAAAGTCATATGACTCCTCAACAAGAACACTGACTTCCAGAGGCAGAAAGATACACGCACATGCTGAAATCAAATATGTCAATCTAAAATTCTATACCCAAAGAAAATAGTTCCAAGGAAAGGAAAAATAATAAATTTCAGACAAAAATTTACGAGTTCACGATCAACAAATATAAATGCTTTGGGAACACCTCAATTTCAATAAAGTAACGGTTCTGAGTGTGTGGTTCACAACAAGCCCTTGGTTCCTGAGATTCTTACAGGTGACCTTCAAGATCAAAACGATATTTATACATAGTAAAACTAAGATTTCATTTCCCTTTTTCATTCCCTTTGTCCTAATTACATTTGCACTAATAGTGGAAAAGCAATGGAAAGCAAAACTACAAGTACCTTAGCATGTGTCAAGGCAGTAGTACCAAATCATCTGTGTACTCTTCATGACCATGAACTCAAAAATAAAAGGCTAGTCTCATTTTAAGATGTCACCAAATATTCATGTCCATGTACTCGCAGTAAACAAAATCCAGTCTCAGTTAAGAATGCCACTGTTGAAGCAGCAAAACTTACTAAGTTTATTAAGAGCCTTGAGAACATTTTTACAAATATCTTAATATTCTATGTGACAAAATAGAAAGTATACATAAAGTATTTCTGCTACTGTGTTAAGTAAGTGCCATCGAGTAAGTTCTGACCCACAGTGACCCTGTATAGTGTTTACGAGGAGTGGCTGGTGAGTTTGAACCACCACCTTGTGGTTCAAACGGACCTTAAGGTCCAGTACATTATCCTGCAGCGCCACAACAGGACTCCCAAGTATTTCTAGCTCACACCAAATAATATGGTCATTTCCAGGAAAAGAACTGTGTGACTATTGGAACTGTGATCTGAACTAATCACTTTTTCATGGAATGCCACTTTTACTTGAAAAAACAATTGACCAATTATCATTATTCAGATGAGTTTTTGACATTTTTTTCAAAATTGAACCAAATGAGTCTGTCATTTCAAGGAAGACGAATGAGAGTATTTATTGCCAATGAGAAAATTTAAGCTTTCAAGCAAAAATTAAAATTTTGGAAAACTATCTGCCATCATGGGCCTTTTCCAAATTCATAAACACTTTCCTGATTAGTTCAACGATATTTTCAAAATGTGGATTTTGATATTATATAATAAATTATGCCAATACAGTTTTGGTCCTCTATATCCAAGCTTCAGAATTCATAAAGTCAACTGACAATGGATCAAAACTAATTGGGGGGGGGGTTTGACTCAGTGGTCAAAGCAATCTCTCAAAGGCTAAAAGGGAGCTTAAAGTGCTATTTACACAGAGTACTGGTGTGGTGCTGTAGGATAAGCACTTGACCTCAAGGTCGGCAGTCCAAACTCACCAGCCACTCCACAGAAACCCTATACAGGGTCACTACAGTCAGAACCGATTCCACAACACTTAGCAACAATAACAACAATACAGAATTTACACTGTTATAATGCACAAGTACACTAGAGATGATTTAAAGCATATGGGAGGATGTGCATATGTTATACGTAAATACTGTACCAAGGGAAAGGAACTCTGGCAGCATTACAAAAAAAAAAAAAAGTGAATTACAAACTGGGCTGCTAACCAAAAGATCAGCAGTTTGAATCTACCAGTCAATCGCTCCTCAGGAGAAAAATGAGGCTTTCTGTTCCAGTACAACTTTACAGCCTCAGAAACCCTATAAAGGAGCCAACTCCACAGCATATCACCACAATACCAAGGGAAGACAGTACTTGAAAGATATATGTAGGGAGGAACAAACAAGATGGCGGATGGGGTGGATGTATAGCAGAGAGCTCCTCCAACAACAACACAGAATACCTAACCAAGCAGGCTCAGGGGCTGGTCCCAAAACTCTGAACCACAAATAAAGGAATATTTAGAAGGTTGGAAGGCTCACAGCTGGGGGAATTTGTGGCAGAAGCAAGAAGTCTAGTGCTTTCTAGTCCGGAACTCTCGGCTGCTCCAGGAGCCGCCATCTTGGGTGAAACCACGTGGGGAAAGGATCGGAGTGGACACAGATGCCTGGCAGAACTGCTGAGATAAAGGTGTGGACATTCTTTTATTTTGTTACCTGTTCATTGGTCCCTTGCTATCTGCGAACCTCCATTCTGGTGACTATAGGGGTGCCTGAGCTAGTGGGCACCCAAGCCCCACCCTCGGAGGGTTCTACTATGCATGCGCACAGATCTCCTCGAAATTTAAAGAGACAGTTTCCAATTAAAACCAAACGGCCACAGCCGTTTCAACTAGAAAAAAGGACTGAACGGGGATTGTGGAGCGGGACAAGCAGACAAAAGAGGAA
>NW_006408569.1:15530682-15553905 GCF_000296735.1 Chrysochloris asiatica | reverse complement strand
TACTTTTAACTGATGGTATATGGAAGGAATTATAATCAATGAAATGAAACAAGTTATATGAATGTTTGAATGTGAAACTGTTGATGTGCCCTGTAAACTTTCACTCAATCCACAATAAAAACCTTAAATTAAAAAAAAAGAAAGCTATATGTAGTCAATGAACTAATTTCCCAACTGACGAATAGATGATGTTACATGGGTAAAAATCCATTCCAAATGTAAGAGACAAATAGTTTTTAATTTAACAATGCATAAAAAGTTCACTGATAAGTTTTCATACCCCACATTGCAACAAACCGCCAAGAAGTGACCACTTATCAAATGTTGGTGTGATACAAAAGAATATTCACAATATCTAAAAAACTAGAATTCTTTCTATGCCAACTACTTATCTGTGTAAAGCTAAAATCTTCATATTCTTCAACGACAACATACTGCAAACCCCGAACTCACAGTATGGAGACCTGGTGTGATGCTGTGGGTTAATGCACTGGACTGCAAAGTTGGTTTTAACAGCAAGGTCGGCAGTTCAAGCTCACCAGTCACTCCTCGGAAACCCTATATATACAAGGTCACTATGGGTCACAACTGATTTGACAGCACTTAACAACAACTCACAGTATACACAGTATCAATATCAAGTAGATAAATTCCAAAATTCAAAGGCAAAGTAATAGCTTCCTGAAGATTATAGAATAGCTTCATTGCCTTAAAATTGGTAAAGACTGCTTAAACCCAAAAGTACTAACTATAAATGAAAATACTGATAAAGTTGATTACATTAAACTGAATTAATTTCTGTTCATCAAAAATTACTATTATACCTGTGAACCCGGATGGAGACCTGGTTGGCCAGCAGTGTGCCAAATCCAGGGGACTCTTGGACCCAGAGTCAGCGACTAAGCCACAGAGGACTAGAGTGGAGAGTGAAGCGTCCAGCTGATAAGAAGAGAGGGCATATGCATAAGTATACCCACACTTGCAGATAATACCACTTGACCTGGCTTCAATGACTGGATGATCAGAGCTCAAACAGAAGAAGAAAGAAGAGGGAAAAAAGAATAATCTGATACAAGTTGATGAACTAGACCTACACCTATGGAAGCAGTAGCTCAAAAGAGGGAACAAATCTCCACAGCGAGGATTATTCCCACCTCCTCCTCACATGGAGAGGACAGGGATGGGCAACTTGGACATTGGCTACCCAGAATGGGGGGGAGGCGCTACAGAGGTAAGAAGTGACTAGCTTACAAGCTTTCAAGAGGGAACCTAGATCCAGACGGCATGGAGCAAGGTAGAATCTCCACTGAGTAGTATCCATTCTGCCTAGTCAGGGCTGATGAAAGGAGATGCAGATAGATCTCTTGCAATACAATAGTAAAGAATTGTTATCAGGACTGATTGTAAGGGCTACAAATGTAAAGGTAGACGTTTTGGGGCAAAGGGAGGGGAGTGATTAACCTTGCAGTCTAGGAGCAGAGGTCCCCGGGACCATCAAAGGAGAAGAGCGGAGAATGGGACCCTATCCAGAGAAGCAGTGATGCCAGGAATGGAGGCAGAGATGATGACGTGGGGAGATGGAGTGGCTGGGGACTTTGGACCCGGAGAGGGAGAGGGGCTGTATGCAGACAACCGGGGGACAGGCTTGCAGCTTGGTCGATGGATGATGCATGGAAGGGATTATAACCATGGCAAGGAAATGATATATGACGGGATCAATGATGTCCTCCCATGTAAACCATCACATAATTCACAATAAAGCATAAAAAAAACCACACTATTATAAAAGGGGAAAGGCAAGCCAAATGACAAAAGATATTTTATAACAAGGGACTCAAATACAGACTACATTGTTGACTGCCACGGAGTCAAACCCCAACTCATGGCAACCCAAAGCACAATGGAGGAAAAGCCGCCCAGCCATGCACCACTGGTTGCAGATCAGATGGTTGGTAGTTCAGTGGTAAATTCTCACCTTCCAAAACTGAGACTGAAATCTGATTCCCAGTCAATAGACCTCATGTGCAGCTACCACCCACCCATCTGACAGTGGTAGATTGCATTTTGCTATGCTATTGGACAGGTTTCAGCAAAGCGCAGACAGACTAGAAGAAAAGCCTAGTAATTTAACTTTTTTAAATCAGCCAATGAAAACCCTATGGATCATACAACAGTCTAACACTATATAAAGAAGTACAAGGATGAGTCAAAATTATCTGCACATTGGCTCTAGAATTTATTTTAATCAACTTTTAGAAAAGACATATATATCATTTTTCAACATAATCTCCTTACTTTACAATACACTTTGTCCATCTGTCAATAAGCTTTCATCTTTCTTTATTAAAAAAAAGTCTGAGGCTGAACTGCAAGCCTCACTGCTGTTTTCACTTCTTCATCAGAGGCGAATCTTCGTCCTTGAAGGGCTGCGTTCAGAGCACCAAACAGGGGATCAAATGTCTGATGGAGCAAGATCAAGACTATAGGGAGGATGCTTTAACACCTCAAAACAAAATGTTTACAGAATGTCTCCAGTGTGGGCAAAAGTGTGTGGACGTGGATTGTTGTGCAAGATCACAATGCCCTGGGATAACAGTCCTCTGCATTTAATCCCAAATTTAGGCTTCAGCTCTTCAGTGAGCATCTCACTGTAATGAGCACTGTTGATTACTGAAACTTTTTCCCAATAGTTTTCCAATTCTGATCCCTGAGAATCCCAGGAAACTGTAACCATCAATTTTCCAGCTGATGATTTTTTAAAAATTTTTTTTAAGTTTATTTAAAGAAGATACAGACTGATTACATGTTTGACAAACTGCAAGGATCATTTCTGACTGGAGAAAAAAAAAACAACCAGACATGCAGAGAAGCAGAACTCTTCCTTCTGGCGAGCCTGGTTTTATGACACATTTGGGCCATAAATGGATTCTCCTTAAGTTATAATATAAACGCTTATGTTTCAAAAACGTGAAAAGGCCTAAAATGTCCTTTACAGACAACTTCTCATTTATTCATCAAGCCATGAACTTTTTTTGGCTGGCGATTGAGGATGTTTCCATGCCATACTCTGCCGTTTACTCTCAGGCTCATAGTAATGAATCCATATCTTGTCACCAGTAATGATTGTTTTTTTCCCTAAGAAATGTCTACTTTCCTTCGAGTATCAGTCCAAATTTTGTTTGCAGATGTCCAAAAACTTCTGTTTATGTTCTCCCTTGAGTTGTTTCAGTACCCACTGCACACTAACTTTTCAAAACTCAAGTCTGTCATGGGTTATTTCATAGGTAGAACCATGGCTGATTTGCCACACTGTCACTCATCTGACAGAATCATTTCACGTGCACACTCAATGTTGTCATCAGTCATGGACGTGGACAGGCATTTTAATATAACCAGAGAGCAGATGGTTTTTGACTCACATTCATACAAAGCAATGAAATAAACGCATATGTCTTTCGAGATAAGCCTTCTAAAGTGGGTTGTTGCTAAGTGCCGTTAAGTTGGTTCCGACTCAGCAACCCTGGTACAGGGTTTCCAAAGAGCAGCTGGTGAGTTTATGATTAGCAGTACAGTACTTACTTATTCTACAGCACCACACCAGTACTCCAAAGGAAGTAGAGGGGGTAATGTCAATATTCCAAACCCCTAATGGTAGAGTCCTGGTGTGGCGTTATACAATAAGCACTGGACTACTAATCACAAGATTCACAGTTCAAACCCACCGGCTGCTCCTCAGAAACTTTGTGCAGGACTTCTGAGTGAGAACCAACTCGATGACACTTCACCACCACCACCATCTAACTGAACAGTTATATAATTTTAAGAAATAATTTAAAGATCATTATATCTGGTCAGTCACAAGGCCACTAACATTCACTAGTATGCAGATAATGTCAACATGAATTATTAATTAGCATCTCAAAGATCTGTTGAAATTGTATAAAGAATCACTGATAGGTTATTATGATATGGCAATTCACTTGCATAACAGATAATTCTATTAACCCAGGTCTCCCTTAGTTGGACGAAACTTAAAACTAAACACAAATAATTTTCCTCCCATCAGATTTTATTTGTGCTCTTCTCCATAATCTACTGACAGAAAGATAAGTATCCTTAAACAGTTCTGATTCTGACTGTTGAATGTCTTACTAAACGATTTTAGTATCCTAGTCTTCTGAGCTCTGGTAGCGTAGTGGTTATGAATCGATCCAGCTGTGAACCGCAAGTTAGCGGTTCGAAACTAACAGCTGTTTCGCAGGAGAAAGATGAGGCTTTCTGCTCCCATAAAGATTTACAGCCTTAGAAACCCTGTACAGAGTCACTATGAGTCGGAACTGACTCCACGGCACACAACAACAAGTCTTCTGATGGACTCCTGGTATAGTGCTGTAGGATCAGTGCTGCGAACTACAAGGTCAGCTGTTCAAACCCACCATCTGCTCCTTGGAAACCTATACAGGGTCGCTATGAGTTATAACCAACTCTACAGCTACTAACAACAACAATAACAGTCTTCTGGTGTGGCGCTGTGGGATAAAGCATTGAACTGCAAGGTTGGTTTGAACCACAAGGTCAGCAATTCAAACTCACCAGTCGCTCCTTAGAAACTCTATACAGGGTCACACTATGAGTCGGAACAGACTAAACAGCACTTACCAAGTCTTCTGGTGGAGTCCTGGTATGGCACTGTTAGATAAGCACTGGATTGTTAATCACAAGGTCGGTGGTTCAAATATAACAGACACTCCTTGAAACCCTATACTAGATCACTATGAGTTGGAACCAATTCAAGAGCATGTAACAATTCTTGGGGTATGGCACTGTAAGAGAAGCACTAGACTTCTAACCAAAAGGTCAGCAGTTCAAACCCACCAGCTGCTCCTCAGAAACCCTGTACAGGGTCACTATAAGGGGGATTCAACTCAACAACACTTAACAACAACACAAAAATATCTCCCAGAGTTGCCCATTGTAATGTGACCTGAAAAATATCCAAATCTACCTCTTTAGCTCAAATTCAAACGATTATTTTAGTCCCTTAATGGTAGCGTAGTGGTTACGAATCGGGCTGCGAACCTTAAGGTCAGTGGTTCGAAACTACCAGCCGCTCCGCGGGAGAAAGATGAGGCTTTCTACTCCCGTAAGGATTTACACCCTCGGAAACCCTGTACAGGGTCGCTATGGGTCGGCTCCGACTCGAAGGCACTTAACAACAACAACAATGACCACTGAATAATTATGTTTACTATTTTTCCACTTTCAAAGTATTTTAGTGTTATTGTGGAGATGCTGTCTTAGGTGCCTGAGAACAAGGGCAGAATCTACCTTCTGTCCAAGATCTATGAAACTTAACCTGAATTTAACATCTTAAGTTCTTCCAAGACCTTCAGAAGTATTTTATGAATACTTAACTGAGTAGCATTTTACCTTACTTGCTCCCATTTTCCAGTAAACAGGAAACACAGCTCAGTCTCAACTACTTGATTATGTTTAACATTTCAAAGATGGCTTCACATATATAGAAGGCTGGTGTCCATTTGTGCTTCAGTTAATTCTTAAAACAAAACAATAAAAAAGACCAAATTTGGTTAAGCAAAGTGCTACCTCTATTTTAGTGTTAGAACATAAAGATAACTCACAAAAACGTGTGTCTGGACAAAGTAGCTTTATCGTGTGAAAGCATACATTTATAAGGAAAGGGAACAGGAAATGTTAAAAAGTTCCTGTACTTACTGTAGGAAAAAGCACAAAAACAATAATAGCACCCACTCCACCTTACCTCTTAAGCATTATATAATTTTTTGTAAAAAAAAAAACTAACAAAGGAAGATAAAATGTAACCTAGATAGTCTCTTGATATGGCTTTAACATTTTCTGAAGAAAGCATTCGTTATATCATGCAAACAAACTAAGACCTATTTAATTTGTGGATACAGGTCAAAATGAGAAATTAATGTTTGAAGAGTATGACATCAACAAAACTCTTCTGATAAAGCTTAGACTAAATTTAGAACACCTTTTAGGGGAAAAGATCTTCAGCCACCAATATTAAAATGTCTTTGAATAACTGTTTGCTGTAATTACTATACTTTCAGCCAAAAAAAACCGTAATATACTTAAAATAAAATAGCATACTTCCCTCCAAAAACTCAAGTCAGACATTTATTGAGCATCTATCAGATAAGTTCTGGAAATATTTAAAAATCCTTTGTTAAGTGCTGTGGAGTCAGTTCCGACAAGCGGCTGGTGAGCTTGAACCGCTGACCTTATGGTTCAAACCGACCTTGCAGTCCAATGCATTAACCCACAGGGCCAAAGAATGGTAACCAATTAAATTTAAGACTCTATTGTAACTTTTTGTTATTAGATGCTGTCGAGTTGGTTCCAACTCATAGTGACCCTATACAGGGTTTCCAAGGAGCGCTAGTGGGTTTGAACCATCGACCTTGCAATTGGCAGTCCAGTGCTTACCCTACAGTGTCACTCCAGGACTCCTTATTATATGTAACTCATTATAATCATTAATAGTTTAAGACCTAACAAAATTTCTAATTGTGATAATATAGATTTTTTAAAAGCAATGTTATTCATTTAGACTGACAATACTCAACAAATGTATGTATTTCAAAACTAAACTAAAGCTTTACATGAGGCCAGCATCTTCAGATTAGAGGTAGAAAATAGGTATGCAGTTAGGCAAAATACAGTTTTAACTCTCTAAGTACCTAACAAAATTTGTTTTTCAAAGCCAAGGCCTTCCAGTCAATAAACAGTGGCTTTCTATGAGACACAATCAAGAATTTGCCCTCTTTGAATGTTTTTAGATGCCCTATCTCATATGTTGTTTTTTAACACTATTATGCTGAAATTAACTACTACCCTAGAATACCGGCAAGAAATGAACTAACAATTTCATGAACTACTATTTTTTTAGAGGAAATTTCCAGCCAAGTTAAGGCTCATGTGCTAATTTATCTTTAAAAAAAAAAAAAAAAATCCACTGAAGAATTGACAAAAACTTCCAAATTAGGCTACATGCAGCAAAATTTTTAAAGCAGGAAAAGAAGTTAAATAAATGAAAACTAAGTACTGGATGGTGAAAAGTTTGACTATTTTTAAATATTATAAATGTTATATTACTTAAAACTTCAAACTCTCTTCATGTAATAGAAAAAAAATTATAAAACAGACTATTCTGATTGGATCCACAAGCCATGTATTAACTACATACATGTAAATCCTAATAACAGTTTTAAGAATCTCTTCAAACTTGGGAACCATTATAGGGATCATGGATCATGTAATAAATACATAACCAAAACCAAACTCACCGCCATGGAGTCTATCCAGACTCATACTGACTGTATATAGGGTTTCTGAGGCTGTAAATCTAAATTGTTGTTGTTATGTGCCATGGAGTCAGTTCTGACTCACAGCAACCCTGTATAGGGTTTCCGAGGCTGTAAATCTTTACGGGAGCAGAAAGCCTGATCTTTCTCCCGCAGAACAGCTGGTAGTTTCGAACTGCTGAACCATTATGCTATAGGAGCAAAAAGCCTCTTTCTGCCAAGAAGCACGTTTGAACTGGTAGTTTGAACTACCTACCTTGTGGTTAGCAGTCCAATGTATATCCTACAGTACCACATAATGTGAATTCAAAATTCCATTCCGACTAAGTATTTCAACCTCTAACATCCTTTTGTTTTTTCCCCAACCAATGCCCATTAGAAGCCAAACGTCTTAATTTCACCTCCTAACCTTAATACCACTCATTCAAAGGTGAGCGCAATAATAATAAAACTGTCAAAAAGATTAGCAAGGAGTAAACTGACCAATCTCCAAAGACAACAGCCCCTACATAACTGACTTGGCTTTAAAAGTAAGCAAATCAAGGAAGTAATTTATCAGTCGTTTGAGATATCCTAATAATGATGATGATGGTTTAGTCTGGTACCTTCCCATTCTGCCTTCCCAGCACATGGGGGACTAACAGCTAATTGCTGACTAGCTGTATAAGAATTTTGAAAATGTTCCTGACAGTTAAAAATGCTTATCAAATAGACGTCTCTATCTGTAATAAACCAATAGACACTCTAAGAATATGCTAGAGGGCTGGCAGGAGGGGAGGGGCTGATTCAAAAGAAAAATGAGACATAGTCCCTACTCTTCAAGGGCCTCTCAATTCATTAGAGCACAGAAGTAAATACACATGAAAGAGTCAAAGACCAATTGGTAATTGCGAACCTGAGTGCTACAGACTTTAAGTGCAAGAGCTGTCCTGATAAGTTTAAATATCTATAGGTTGGAATAATAATATTACTATTAATAGCTATCACTAGAGCACTTACGATATGCCAAGTGCTTTACAAGGATTATCATTTAGTCTTCACAACACTCTTCTGAATAGAGTACTATTATTTCCAATTTACTCAAGGGGAAACAGTCAAAGTGGTTAAGGAATTTAACCAAGGTCACTCAGCCAGTTAAGTGGCTAAAACGGCTGCTTACTCAGGCAATACAATTCTAGGGCTCCTACTATAAGACTTAGTGAAGCCGAGCACAGGGTGGGGGGCAAAGGGCCATATAGACTGGCAATATTGTTCGCGCAACATCAAGCACACATTCTCCGCATTTCGTTCCAAGAAATGAAGTTCCAAAGATTCCTATCTTTCATACCAGCAACCTTAAACTGGATACTGGGCGGGGGGTGGGGGTGGGGGTTTACAACGACAACAAAAATGTCTAACAAGCGTTAAATTCATACAGGCTTCAATCCAGTGATAGAAATTGAACTAAGTCATTTGTTTTAAAATCTGTGGTTTCTTTTGCTGTTTAACTGATTTTTTTTTTCTCTCTCTTTCTCTGAGAGAGAGAAAGAGCGCACGAGCTGAAAATTAGGGTGAGGAAACCGCAGGTATGGCAAACTACTGTTTTTTGATTTACTGAGAAAAAAATTTAAGTTTCATGGCTAAGGGAAACGCGTTATCCTAGGTACTCGAAAAGCTTGGAAAGTTGCCAAAATTAGTTGCAGTCCCAGGACAAAATGGGGTTTGGGAAACATTTAATGACGAAAGTTTAATCCAACCCGAAACGGCTATAAGGTGAAAAGACGGGGCAAAGAAATGCCAGTTGGTCTTCGAGGAAAGCGACAATCCCTGCCACACTTCCCCACGGTCCGCGGCGCCGCGCGGGGCCGGGACAATCCGAGAAACCGCTCCCCGGGAAGACGAGAGGTGCGAAGCGGGGCTCTTCGCGACGCCCTGGGCTTCGCGGCGGCGGGCCGGAGAGGGGAGGGAGTCCGGGCCGGTTCGCCCTCCTCATACTTCGGGCAGAGGAGGCTCCGAGCTCCAAACTGAGGAGTCGAACGGATGCCGAGTGACGAAATGGAAGAGAGAGAAGATAAGAGCCCGAATGCCCCTGGTGGCCCCAGAAAGAGAAAGGATCCAAGTGAGCTCAAGCAAAGAAGGGGACAAAAAGAGACCAAGCAGGAAAGCGGGGACCCGCGGGGGCGAAACGGAGTTCTATGAAGAGGCTAAAGGAAGCCGGGCTACCGCGGGAAGCACGATTTGGGGGAGACCAGAGATGGAAGGAGATCGACGGCGGTTAAAAGCATCTCTCCTCCAAGAGTTCGAAACTCCTAGCCATCCATCCACGCCCGCCGCCCGGATGGGGGAGGGGGCGCGTCTCCCCCCCTCCCCCCAAGCCTCCTGCCACACAGGAGAGGACGACCACCGCCCGGGCCCGGCCTGGACGGGCGACTGCCTCCGACCTGGACACTCACAATTCGCCTCTCCCTGATTTCTCCCAGTTCTTTATCCACTCTGCGGGAACCACCACAGTTGCGGCCGCCATCTTCCCCTCACTAGTAACAGAGGCCCGGATGTGTAGCACGCGAGCGAGGGGTCAAAGGGGAGTACCGCCCACGGGGAATGCCGGGAGCTGAGAGTTCGGTTTTCGATTTCCCGCCCCACCTTCCTGGTAACCTCGCGGAAGCCCGAAGCCCGGCCACCAAAGATGTGGTCGCGGGCCGTGGGCCTTTCGCGAAGTTCCCATCACTTTCTTTCAGAACAGGAAAAATGCCATCTCCCATCTGACTCATAACCCTTACGTGCCGTCGAGTCGATTCCAACGCAGCTACCCTGTCTAGGAGCAGCTGGTGAATTTGAACCCTCGACCTTGCAGTTCAAACCGACCTTGTGGTCCAGTGCATTATCTCACAGTGCCACACCAGGACTCCAGCCGTTATGTTGTTTTTAAGTGTCGTTGAGTCGGTTCCGACTCATAGCGACCCTGGTGAGCTTGAACTGCCGACCTTGTTGTTCAAACCGGCTTTGCAGTCCAGCACATTAGCCCACAGCGCCACACCATTCAAATTCGATTGTAATTTGTTGTTTGTTAAATGCCCTTGAGTGGGTTCCGACTTAAAGCGACACTGTATAGGGTTTCCAAGGTGTGACTGGTGGTGCCGATCTTGTGGTTAGCAGTCCATTTATCTGCTTATATTTCCAGTGTCTCGCACATATTGTGTATGCTAGACATAGATATTGAGAAACAATAAGCCAGGGTGCTGACCCACTACGAGCTCAGTTTGGGGGAAAGAAGGACATATAGGCAGATAAATGACAGTACACTCTGCTACAGCTGAGATAAAAGAAACCACTCAGGAAGGGGGCGGGTATTCACTGTGTGCCAAGCATTATCCTAATACAAGGGAAGAATCTAGAAATCAGCCCTGGAAAATAGAAGCAATGCATGCATTCTGAAACCCATACTGTATCTAGTGCTTTCGTTGTTGCTGTTAAGTGCCGTCGAGTCAGTTCTGATCCATAGCGACCCTGTATAGGGTTTCTGAGGAGTAACTGGTGAGCTTGAACCACCGACCTTGCAGTTCAAAAACGGTTTTGCAGTCTAGTGCATTAACCCACAGCGCCACACCAGGACTTTCGTAGGCTTATGCAAAACTAGGGGGAGCAAGTACGATGAGAAACTGAGTCTCTACATAGCCACAAAGTATATCCGAGAAGATACTTGATCAAAGAGTGAATTAGAATTGAGGCAGGAGGCAAATAGGAAGGCTGGCAGGTGTGCCAAAAAAAAAAACAAACCAAACACCAAAACCTGATGTTCGTGCAAACGCACCCTCCATAAAAGTTATATCCTAGGAAGATTTGACCTTTCGAAATAAGTCATCCCAAACGAAATTCCCTTTAAGCTGGGGGGACTGGGGAGGGGGGGATTCCCGCTGCAAAGTTGTTTGTTTGTTTGTTGCCATTATGCAACCTCCTAAAGGGGGTCTAGCTAACTAACCTAGGTCTGAAAAAGCTACAGCAAGGACCAGAAGCTCCAGAAGATAAGAAGTAATAACCGCATCCTGAGTTGTGGTCACCTCATCACCTATTTGACACCTAATGGTCTCTTTTAAAGTTGTGTTGCAGAAGTAGCGGGAGCCAAACATGTGCCAATGAGAGAGGCAAAAAGGCAGTGCATATCAAGGAGAGTGGCATGTGCAATTATGACGCAGCCACGCAGCCGTTTGCCAGAGTGACTCCATCTTGGAGTACACACATACTCTTACTAGTGTAACCCAACCCTTTCCTGGCAAGCCCCACCTCCCCCTCACCCAGCTCTTTTATGATGAATCAACATGAGACCTTTTCCCCTTAAAAGCCCCAGCTAAGTTTCTGTTCTGCAGAGTTAAGAGGCTAGCATTGGGTTAGGCCTTTCTGTTTCCCTCAGGAGCTTTTTTCATGTGGAACCTCTGAGCCTCTCCTACTCGTTCTTGGTCAGTAGAAGAAAAGAACCTTAATTGAGGAAAACTGCAGGTCAAAGGTTGCCGCAGGCTACAGAAGCTATATAGTGGAAGAATATGGTGGGCACCATTCTAACTATGTAATGAAAGGAAACATACTAAGATAAAGCTTACTGGTCAGATAGATACTATTGGAAAACCAGAGACTATGACCCTTAGTCACCTTTCAAATCTGGAAAAGAACTCAACCCCATAGCTCAATTTTCAGTCAGACTATAGATAAGATTATAAGGGGAACAATAACACTAGGAAGGTACATAGGCCTTACAGTAATCAACCATTTGAAATCCAAAGGGCAGCATTTATCCAAAGAGGAAGTTCAGAAGAGTTAGGAAAGTTGGAGGAATAGAAACAGGAAATGGGATAAGTGATGTTGCATTATGCGGATTACAATTATCGAACAAAATATGTATGAATCGTTGAATGGAGAACTGATCTGCTCTATAAAAACCTTCACCCAATTTACAATACAAACCTTTTAAAGAGAACAATCGAATTAATATGACACCTATTTTTTTTTTCTTCAGGTAAATCTCTTTTTATTTATTTATTTTCGACCATTCCTGTTGTGTCTCAATTTACCCATATGACCACTCAAGACTCTCAGGATCGATAGGAAGCCTTTATTAGCTGGCCAGCGACTACAGCCTCCCTAAAAATGGGAAAAACTGCAGCCCCGACCCAGTTTTTCAAAGAGTATTTATATATTACATAGGCAGTCTGACATGATGTTGTACAAACCAAGGGTATGATGTATGCATGAGCTATTAGGGTGGGGACTAGGAGTACATCAGCTGGGACAGTTACTTCTCAAGATTAACTTGGGGATAGGGGTACATCTGCCGGGATAGTTAGATTAACTTTGGCCGGCTGTTCTCAAGGTTAGCCTTGGCCGCTGGTCGCAGTATCCTGTGAGTAAGGCAGGCCCACTCAGATGTGAGGAATTTGCATAAACAGTGTTACAGAAGCCAAGTTTAGCCAGAGTTAAGGGGGAAGGGAGTTTCTGAATCCAAGGGTGTTGTTGATGCTAAACATTTCCCACTTCAGCCTGATCCTTTCTTAAAAATTAGTTACTATAGGGCAATTGGGCCTTACAATACCAAGTAAGCATATCTTACTGGTAGTGGTGGCCATGGAATCAGTTCCAACTGTATAGGGTTTCCGAGGCTGTAAATCTTTAAGGGAACAGAAAGCCTCATCTTTCTCCAGCGTAAGTTTCGAACTACTGACCTTGAGATTAGCAGCCCGACTCATAACCACTAAGCTACCAGAGCTCCTTAGTCACAGGGTAGACATGTGCTAAGTTCGGTGATGGGGAAGGCAATATATAACAACACTAGTAAGAAATGCTTAAGGAGCTCTGGTAGCGTAGTGTTTACAATTTGGGCTGCTAACCTCAAGGTCAGCAGTTCGAAACCACCAGCTGTTCCGTGAGAGAAAGATGAGGCTTTTCTGCTCCCTTAAAGATTTACAGCCTCGAAAACCCCATACAGGGTCGCTATGAGTCAGAACCAACTCCACCGGCACACCACCACCACCACCACCACCACCACCACCCTGTGATGAGTGAATTACTGTCTCTTCCCTCCCACCCTAGGAACCATCAAAAAAAATGTTTCTTTTAGTATTAAAACCTTTTCTTTTTACAATAGTGGTTGGTCTCTTACAATATTTGTTCTTTTGTGATTGACTAATTTCACTCAGCATAATGTCCTACAGGTTCATCCATGTTATGATATGTTTTGCAGATACATCATTATTCTTCAACATTTCGTAGTATTCCATTGTGTGGATGTACCAAAGTTTGTTTATCCACTCTTCCATTGGTGGACATTTAGGCTATTCTAACTTTTGCTGTTGTAAATACTGCTGCAATGAATACGGGTGTGAATTTATCTGTTTCTGTCACTGCTCTTATTTCTTCAGGATAAATACCAAGTAGAGGAATTGCTGGATCATACAGTATTTCTGGAGTCCTGGTGTGGTGTTATGGGTTAATGCACTGGTCTGCAAAGTCGCTTTGAACCGCAAGGTCAGCAGTTCAAGCTCATCAGCTGCTCCTTGGAAACCCTCTATAGGGTCACTACGAGTTGGAACCAACTCGACAGCATACAACAACAGAGTATTTTTATTTCCAACTTCTTGACAAAGCACCATACCATTTTTTCACAGTGGTTGCACCATTTTCCAGTCCCACCAGCAGTGTAGGAGAATCTCAGTCTCTCCATACCCTTGCCAGTATTTGTTGTTTTCTGGATTTTTAAACTTTGCTATTAGTGCTGGAGTCCTGGTATGGCTCTCAACCATAAGGCTAGTTTTAACTGCAAAGTAAACAATTCAAACTCACCAACCTCTCCTTGGAAACCTCTCAGGGTCACTGAGTTGGAACCAACTCGACGGCACTTAACAACAACAACAACATTAATGCTGGGGTAAGATAGATATGTCATTTGATTTGCATCTCTCTAATGGCTAATGATCACAAGCATTTCTCCTTATCCTTATTGACTGAATGAATGTCTTCTTTGGTGAAATGTCTGTTCATGTTCTCTCCCCATTTTTAAAATTGGATTATTTTTCTTTTTCTCGTTGGGGCATTAAATTTTAAAGAGTAGTCCCTTGCCTGATGTGTCATTGCCAAAAAATTTCCTCCCAGTCTGTGGGTTCTCCTTTCCACTCTTTTGAGGAAATCTTTTGATGCACATAAGTGTATAATTTTTAGGTGGTAAAACTCTGGTGTATTCCCACAAAGATTTATAGCCTCAGAAACCCTGTACAGGGTCGCTATGAGTCGGAACCAACTCCACGGCACATAACAACAAAAACAACACTCTGGTAGTGGAGTGGTTACAAATTGGGTTGCTAAACTCAGAGTTAGCAGTTCAAAACTACCAGCTGTTACGGGGGAGAAAGATGAGGCGTTCTGCTCCCGTAAAGATTTACAGCCTTGGAAACCCTGTACAGGGTTGCTATGAGTCAGAACTGACTCCATGGCACATAACAACAATTTTTTCTTCTCTTCTGCTATTTGTGTATTTTTAGTGATGTTTGACAGTGTATTTATCCCAGGTATCCGAGCCCCTAAATTTGCCCCTATTTTTTCATTGATGATCTTTGTAGTTCTAGGTTTTACATTTAGGTCTTTAATTCATGTTGAGTTCTTTTTGTGTATGATGTGAGATGTAGGTCTTATTTAATTCTTCTGCAAATGGATCTTCTGTTTTGCCAGCACCATTTGTTAAAGAAACTCCTCCTCATTTAATGTGTTTTGGCCCTTTGTCTAAGATCAGCTGACCATAGGTGGATGGATTTACTTGTGAGTTTTCCATTCTGTTCCATTGGTCTGTGTGCCTTTTGTTATACCAGTACCAGGATATTTTGAACACTGTGACTGTGTAGTAAGTTTTGAGATCAGAAAGTGACAGGCCTCCTACTTTGTTCTTTTTCTTTTGTAATGCTCTGCTTATTTAAGATCTCTTTCCTTTCCACATGAAGTTAGTGACTAGTTTTTCCAACTTTTTAAAGAATGATGTTGAAATCTGGATTTAGAATTTCAATATATCTATTGATCACTTTAGGTAGTGTTACCATTTTCACAATGCTAAATCTTCCTATCCATGAGCATGGTATATTCTTCTATTTTTGCAGGTCTCTTTAAGTTTCTTGTAATAGTATTTTGTAGTTTTCTTTGTATAGGTCTTTTGTTTTTTAGTTAGATTTAGTCCTAAGTATTTGGTAGTGTAGTGGTTACTAATTGGTCTGCGAACCTTAAGGTCAGCAGTTCAAAACTACCAGCTGTTCCACAGGAGAAAGATGAGACTTTCTGCTCACGTAAAGATTTACAGACTTAGAAACCCTGTACAGGGTCGCTATGAGTCGGTTCCGACTCCACGGCACATAACCACCAACCACCATTTTTAAATGGTATTGTTTTCCTGCTTTCCTTTTTGGAACTCTCTTTATTAGTGTAAAGGACTCTGATTGATTTTTTTTTTCTTTTTATTGTGAACTGACAAGACCATCAGTTTTACATTCAACAAATAATACACTTTGTTTCATCTCATTAACATCAATCCCCTCCGTGGAACAATGATCATCTGCTTCCTCCCTGTGGCTCCTATTTCCCTTCTACCCACGTTCCCATCCATTCTTGCCATTGTCCTTAGATACATGTTGCCCCTTTAATTTTTATTTTTTAAGTTTTTATTGTGGATTAAGTGATAGTTTACATGGGAGAGCATCGGTTTTGCATTCATCCTATCATATTTTGTTTCATTGCAATGATTACAATCCCCTCCATGCATAATCATTCAACAGCATTTGCTTCCAATCCCTCTGGGTTGTTTTTTTTTTTGTTGTTGTTGTTAATAAGCTTACTGGGTGTCTCCTGGTGGATATGATCAAGAGATAGGCTTCCCTTTTCACATGTAATGCTTAGCAGCTGTTATTGGCTCTTATCTCAATGGTGGAATATTATGGGATATGCTTGTAGCTTGACTATATGGCCACGATTGCTGTCTCTTCCTGGGTAACATAGGGTTTTGTGTTTTTTTTAGGGTTGTACACTGAAGCACTCAGGAATATATAACCATTCAAACAAGCAAAGGGTATACCCTGCATACCAGCCCCCCAGCCGTCAGCACACAGCCCTGAGACCTCCTTGAGTCTAGAGTCCCCAGCCACTCCGTCTCTCCACGTCATCATCTCTGCCTCTATCTCTGGCATCACTGCTTCTCTGGATAGCGACCCAGACTTTGCTCTTCTCCCTTGATGTGCCCAGGGTACTCCACTCCTGGATTGCAAGATCAACCCCTGCCCTCCTTTTGTTACAAAATGTCTACCTTTACATTTGCAACATTCACATTCAGCTCTGATAGCAATTATTCACTATTGAAGCACAAGAGTCTTACTCCCCTCTCCTTTCACCAACTCCATCCCTACCAATTGGAAACCACTCAGTGGAGATTCTACCTTCCCCCGCACCCTCTGAAACTAGGCTCCCTCTTGAAAACTTGTAAGCCAGTCACTTTGTGCCTTTGTAGCCCATCAAACCACCCCCATTTTGGGTGGTGGTGGTTATGTGCCGTGGAGTCGGTTCTGACCCATAGCGACCCTGTACAGGGTATCTGAGGCTGTAAATCTTTATGGGAGCAGAAAGCCTCATCTTTCTCCCATGGAACAGCTGGTAATTTTGAATTGCTGACCTTGCGGTCCGCAGCCCAATTTGTAACCATTACTCTAGGTAGCCAATGTCTAAGTTGCCCATCCCTGCCAACCCTGTGTGCAGATAGGGGGTGGAAATCATCTTTGCTGTAAAGATTTATTCCCTCTGTTAAGCTACTACATCCATAAGTATAGGTCAAATTCATCAAATTGTAGCGTATTACACTTTTTTCCCCTCTTCTTTCTTCCTCTAGTCGAGTTCTGATCATCCAGCCATTGAAGCCAGGTCAAGTGGGTACTGCAAGTATGGGAAATCTTTCTTGTACATATCCCCTCATATCCCCTCTCTTCATATCAGCTGGATGTTTCACTCTCTGCTCTAGTCCTCTGTGACTATGAGGACTCTGACTGATATTTGTATGCTGAGCTTGTGCCCTGCCCTTTTGCTGAATCTTTCAATGAGTATCAATACTTTTCTTGCTGAGTCTTTGGCTATGTACAGGATCATATCATCTGCAAATAGAGAGAATTTTACTTCTTCTTTGCCAATTTGGAGGCCTTTTATTTCCTTTTCTTGCCTTATAGCTCTGGCTAAGACTTCCAGCACAGTATCAAAAAGGGGTGGTAATAAAAGTCATCCTTGTCTGGTTACTGCTCGCACGGGGAATGCTTTCACTTTCTCTATGTTGAGAGTGATGTTGACTGTTGGTTTCCGTGTTGCTTTTAAGTGCTGTTGAGTCACATCTGGCTCAGTATAGGCTCTCTGAGAAGTGGCTGGTGGGTTTGAACAGCCAAACTTGCTGTTACCAATCCAGTACTTATCCTACAGCACCAATCCAGGACTCTGCTTTTGTATATGTTCATATGCCCTTAATTATGTTAAGAAATTTCCCTTCCATACTTATTTTGTTGAGTGTTTTAATTAGGAATGGGTGCTGGATTTTGTCAAATGATTTTTCTGCATCAATTGATATGATCATGTGTTTGTTTTGTTTTATTTATGTGGTAGATTGCACTGATTTTTTTCTAATATTGAACTATCCTTGCATACCTGGTATGAATCCCACTTGGACATGATATATTATTTTTTTATATGTTGCTGAATTCTATTGACTAGGATTTTGTTGAGAGTTTTGCACCTATGTGCATGAGGGATGATTATCTATACTTTTCTTTTTTTAGTGATATCTTATCCTGGTTTGGGCGTCAGTGTTATGTTCACTTCATAAAATGAATTCTGGAGTTTCCCATCCTTTTCTATGTTCTGGAATAATCTAAGTAGAATTGATGTTAGCTTTCTCTGAATGTTTACTAGAATTCACCAGCAAAACCATCTGGGCCTGGACTTTTTTTTTTTTTTAAGTTTTTTAATAACCTAATCAATTTCTTGGAGTCCTGGTGTGGTGCTGTCGGCTTATGTATTAGACTGCAAAGTTGTTTGAACTGCAAGGTTGGTGGTTCAAGCTTACCAGCTGCTCCTTGGAAACCCTATACAGGGTCTCTATGGGTCAGAAATTAACTCAACGACACTTAACAACAAAAACAATAACTTTCTTCTTTTGTTATAGGCTTGTTCAAATTTTTCTATATCAGTTTGTGTTAGTTTAGGTATGTTGTGTGTTTGTAGAAATTTGGCCATTTCTTCTAAGATTTGTTAGAGTACAATTCTTCATATAATTCTGTAATTATCCTTTTTATTTCCACTGGTTCTGTGGTGACATCACTCATATCAGTTCTTATTCATGTTATTTGCATCTTCTCCTTTTCTTTTGTTAGATTTGCCAGTAGTTTGGCAATTTATGTTAATTATTAAAGAGCCAACTCCTTGTCTTGTTGATTCTTTATATTGTTTTTCTTTTTAATATTTCATTTATTTCTGCTCTAATCTTTATTATTTCTTTTCTTCTGGTGACAGTGGGCTTACTTTGTTGCTATTTTCTAATTGTTGGAGATGTTGGGTTAAGATGTTGATTTTGGTTCTTTTTTTCTTGTTGGATGTGTGTGTTTATTACTATAAATTGCCCTTTGAACACTGCTTTTGCTGTGTCCCAAAGGCTTTGGTATGTTGTGTTTTCATTCACATTTGATTCAAGGAATTATTTTATTTCATTTTTTATTTGTTCTATTATCCAGCAGCTTTTAAGCAGGTGTTATTCAATTTCCATGTATTTTTTTCCTTGATCTTCCTATTGTTATTTCTAATTTTATAGTGTCACAACATAAGCTACTTTGTAGTATTTTGATGTTTTAAAATTTTTTGTGGTTTGCTTTGTGACCAAATATATGATCTACTCTGGAGAGTGTTCCATGTGCCAAGAAAAGAATGTATATTTTGCTGTTATTGGGTTGAGTGCTCTGTATACATTAAGTCAAGTTGCTTGATGGTTGTTGAGTTCTTCTGTGGCTTTGTTAAGTTTCTTTCTAGTTATTCTGTCCTTCACTAAAAGTGGTGTATTAAAATGTTCTACTATTATTGTGGAGTTATCTCTTTCTTCAATTCTGTTAGAGTTTAATTAATGTATTTTGTAGTTCTTCGTTGGGAACATAGATATTTATCACAGCTATGTCCTCTTGTTCAAGTAACCCTTTAATCATGATATAATGCCCTTCTTTGTCTCATGCTGACTTTTGACTTAAAGTCTACTTTATCAGAGATAAATATTGCCACTCTTGCTCATTTTTTTATTGCCATTAGTTTGATATATTTTCCCATCCTTTGATTTTTAGTCTATTTTTGTCTTTGTTTGTAAGATGTATCTCTTGTAGATAGCACATTGAAGGATCCTATTTTGTTATCCATTCTTCATCTGCATCCGTTTTATTTGGTCTTCTGTATCTTTGTTGTAGAGCATGTGTAGCATGTCTGCCTGGTCTATCATCTTACCAGAAGTCTTGAAATCTATTGGCTTTTTAAAGAATCTAATTATATCCACAGCCTTATGATTTGATTGCTTATTAAAAACTTAAGCCCATAGACTCCTGTCAACCTTGAGATGAGAGAGATAAAAGGAAGGGCTGCTTGGTCTGAAGTCTGGGGTGACTTGGGAACTCCTGAGCCCATAGACAATGACCTAGCCATGGAGGGCTAGAGCTGAGAGTGAAGCATCCAACTGATATGAAGTAGGGGGAGATGCACAAGAATGCCCAAACTTGCAGATAGTACCCATTTGACCTAGCTTTGATGGCTTGATGATCAGAACTCAACTAGAGGAAGATAAAGAAATTTGATAAAGGAAGCAAGTTTAAATTGAGACAATTTGATGAACTTGACCTATACTTATGGATGTAGTAGCTCAAAATGCCAACTGAGAGGGAAGGAGTTTTCACATCAGGGATCAAACCTAGCCCCTCTGTACACAGGGTTGATTGGGACGGGCAACTTAGACATGGGCTACCTAAAATTGTGAGGACTATAAAGGCATGAGCTCTGGTAGCGTAGTGGTTATGAATCGGGCTGCGAACCTTAAGGTCAGCGGTTCAAAACTATCAGCTGCTCCGCGGGAGAAAGATGAGGCTTTCTACTCCCGTAAGGACTTACACCCTCGGAAACCCTGTACAGGGTCACTATGGGTCGGAACCGACTCCACGGCACTTAACAACAACAACAACAATAAAGGCATGAAGTGAGTGCCTTACAAGTTTTCAAGAAAGAGTTTAGTTTCAGAGTGTGCAGGGGAAGGTAGAATTCCCCACTGAATGGTTTTCACTTGTCTAGATGGATCGATCTGGTGACAGGAGATGGGGATGGGATTCATTTGATTCAATAGTGAGTAATTGTTATCATGACTAATTGTGATTGTCACAACTATAACAAAGGGGGGGTAATTAATCATACATTCCAGAGACAGAAGACTCTAAGACCATCAAAAGTGAAGAGCATGAGCAGAACATGGGACCCTAACCAGAGAAGCAGCAGCACCAGAGATGGAGGCAGAGGTGATGGCATGGAGAAATTGAGCAGTTGAGGACTCCAGACTCATGGAAAGAGAAAGGCTGTGTGCTCGCAGTTAGGATGCAGGCTTTCAAAATGTGCCCTTTGGTTGTTTAAATGATTACATATTCCTGTGTGGTTTTGTGTACATTCAAAAACAAAAACAAAAGAGGGAATAGAAGCAAATTCTGTTAACCGATGATACATAAAGGGATTCCAATCATTGCAATGAAAAAAAATGTAATAGGTTGAGTGCTAAACTGATGTTCTCCCATGGAAACTATCACTCAATTCACAATAAAAGCTTTCTATAAAAATAAAAGAAAGCTTAAGCTAATCCATTAATTTTCACTCTTAGCTATTTGTAGTCAACATTGTCATAAGATTAAAATTCAGATTAAAAAAAAAAAAAACAGGAAAAGAAAGTAAGCATCCAGTCAATGGACATCATGTGCCTTCTTATAAGGCACTAAGAAAAATACTAATCAATTTTATAGATTTCATGCCAAAACTTTGCATAACATAAACCTGATCCTGAGGAAACATCAAACTCCAAATAAGGAACAGTCTACAAAGTAACTTGCATGCATTCTTCAAGATGATCAGGATCAAGGAAAACGAAGATTGAGGAACACTTCCCAATAAATGAAAACAAACGAGACATGACTAGTGGTCCTGGCCAGAAAAAGCATTTTCAACTAACCAAATTTAATTATCTGTAGACTAAGTAATAGAACAAGGAGTCTTGGTGTGGCTCTGTAAGATAAGCACTGAACCACAAAGTCATTTTAAACTGCAAAGTAAGCAGTTCAACTCTACCAGCTGCTCCTTGGAAACAGTATACAGGGTCTCTGTGAGTTAGAACCGACTCAACGGCACTAAGCAACAACAACAACAGGTATTGCATCAATGCGAACTTCCTGATTTTAATATTTGTACTGTGGTTATGTAAGAGAACAGTCTTTGTTGTAAGAAAATACCCTCTGTCAGTTTTTAAAATATTGAGGCATTATTTTGGAATTTACTCTAAAATGTTTCAGAAAAAAATTAAGGAAGCATGGTACAATGTTAACATTTGAAGAACCTAGGAAAAGTATGTATAGGAATTATCTGTTCTATTTTGGGAAATTTTCCAAACAAAAAGATTAAAATTGATCATTTAAAAATGAAAAGCTAATGTTTATTTCAAAACAGCATTTCATTGTATGTTAGTGTTTATTTCAAAATCAAATCTTTTAAATAAGTATTTATATAGTTTTGTTAAGTGCTGACAAGTCTGTTCTGACTCATGGTGGCCCTATATAGGGGGTGTCCGAGGTGGTGCATCTTTGTGGGAGTGGAAAGCTTCATTTAATAGTTACCTTCAAATCAGCTGTGACTCATGGCAACCTTATCCATAACAGAACAAAATGTTGCTTGGTCCTACACCATCTTCAGGATCCTTGGAATGCCTGTATCTTCTAGCATTGTATTAGACAATATTCTGTGATTCATAGGGTCTTAATTGGCTAATTTTTGGAAGCAGATTGTCAGGCTTTTCTTCCTAGCCTATCTTAGTCTGGAAGTTCTGCTGAAACCTGCCTGTGATGGATGATCCTTGTGACATTTAAAATATTAGTAGCATAGCTTCCAGCACCATTTTATTTTTGTTAAGTGCCATGGAGTTGGTTCTGACTCATAGCGACCATGTATAGGGTTTCCAAGGAGCAGCTGGTGAGTTTGAACTGCCAACCTTATGGTTCAAACTGACCTTGCAGTCCAGTGCTTTATCTCACAGCACCACTCCAGGACTCCAGCACCATAGCAACATGCAAACTACTGCAGTACAAAACACTGACAGGTGATAATGAAATGTCAAGTATAGTGAAATGTGCAAAGACTTGGCGTTAGAAAACAAAAAAGGAAGAACACACTTAGCATTTCTCAAGTTGAAAGAAATGAAGAAAAAAAAATCAAGTCTTGAATTGCCATGTTGAAGGACTCCATGGGCAAAATAATAAATGTCACAGAAAGCATCAAAACAATGTGGAAGGGGATGTAGTAGCTCAAAATACCAACAGAGAGTGAAGGAGTGTTCACATCAAGTATCAATGCTATCCCCTCTGTACACAGGGTAGATAGGGACAGGCAACTTAGACATTGGCTACCTAAAATTAGGGGGCGATAAAGGCACAACGTGACTGGCTTACACGTTTTCAAGAGGGAGTTTAGTTTAAGAGTGTGCAGGGGAAGGTAGAATCCCCACTGAATAGTTTTCATCTTGTCTAGATGGGTCTGGTGAAAAGAGATGGGGATAAGATTCTTATGATTCAATAGT
>NW_006408569.1:15497421-15530337 GCF_000296735.1 Chrysochloris asiatica | reverse complement strand
AAAAAAAAAAGAGCTAAAATGAATAGCGAGAAATATTGTTACTTATGGTACATGGAGGGGATTATAATCAATGTAATGAAACAAGGTGTATGATTTGTTGAATGTAAAATTGATGATCTGTCCTGTAAACTTTCACTCAATTCACACACACACAAAAAAAAAAGAACGTGGAAGGAATACACAGTCACTGTACCAAAAAAAAGGATCAAGAACTGATGGTGTTGAAGGAAGAAGTTCAAGTTGCACTGAAGGCATTGGACTAAGCTGTGTGTTTCATTCTGTTGTGCCTATGGTCATTATGAGTCAGAAGAGGACTTGGAACAGAGAAAATCATTTCTGATTTTAAAGTGTTCAGTATCCTCTTGTTGTGTTCTAACAACTGCTTATTGTTCTATAGGTTTCTCATGAGCACAATTAAATTTTCTGGAATACCCATTTTTCTCAGTGGTATTCATAGCCTATCATGATACATCCAGTCAAAAGCCTTTGCATAGTCAATAAAGCACAAGTAAACATCTTTCTGGTATTTTCTGCTTTTAGTGAAGATCCATCTGATGTAAACAATGATGTCCCTAGTTCCATATCTTCTTCCGAATCCAGCTTACATTTCTAGTAGGTCTCTGTCGTTGTACTGTTGCAGCTGTGTGGATTTTTTTATTATTATTATTTTCAGCAAAATGTATTTCAATGCACTATTAATGATATTGTTCGATGATTTCTGCATTCCATTAAACTAACTCTTTGGAATGGTCACAAATATGGATTTCTTCCAATCAAATTTCTTGGCATAGATGAGTGAACTCCTCCAGTGCTGCATCAGTTTGTTGAAAGATTTCTATTTGTCTCACCATGTTCACTTCTAAGAAGCATTCTGGCTGTACTTCTTCCAAGACACATTTGTTTGCTTTCTGGCAGTCCATGGTACTTTCAATATTTTTCACCAACACCATAATTCAAATTTCATCAATTCTTCTATGGTCTTCCTTATTAATTGTCCAACTTTCATATACATAAGAGGCAATTGAAATATGGTAATATGATGATAGCTTGGGTCAGGTACTCCTTAGTATTAGAGTGACATCTTTGCTCTTAAACACTTTAAACAGTTCTTATGCAGCAGATTTATCCAATGCAAATGATTTCCTGACTGTTGCTTCCATGAGCGTTGATTGTGGATCCAAATAAAATGAAATCCTTGACAACTTCAATCTTTTTTTTCCATTTATCATGTTGTTTATTAATATATTTGTGAAGATGTTTGGTGTTTTTTTAAAAATGTTTTATTGTGAATTATACGATAGTTTACATGGGAGAACTTTAGTTTTACATTCATTCCATCGTATGGTTCCAATCCCCTCTATGCATCATCAACCACCCAAAGGGTATATCCCAGAAACCTGCCCCCTACACTTCCCCCTCCTCCCCCCAGTTTTTGGCCCACAGTCCCTTTCTCTTTCTGGGTCCAAAGTCCCCAGTTGCTTCATCACTCCACGTCATCATCTCTGTCTCTATCTCAGGCATCACTGTTTCTCTGGGTAGGATCCCACTCTCGGCTCTTCTCCGTTGATGGTCCCAGAGGCCTCCTCTCCTATCCTGGAGAATCAATCACTCCCTTCTTTGTTACAAAATTTCTATCTTTGCATTTCCAACCCTCATAGTCCGTCCTGATAAGCATTATTCACTACAGTATCACGAGTTACCCATCTGTATCTCCTTTCATCAGCTCCGCCCAGACAGATTGAATAGTACCTACTGGAGGTTCTGCCTTCCGCCATGCTCCCTAGCACAAGGTTCCTTCTTGAAAGCTTGTAAGCCAGTCACTTCTTGCCTTTATAGTCCCCCCCTCCCCATTTGAGTATCCAATGTCCAAGCTGCCCTTCTCCATCCACTCTGTGTGTGTGTGTGTGTGTGTGTGTGTGAATGTTTCTTGCTGTGAGGATTTGTTCCCTCTTTTGAGTCGCTGCTCCATAGGTATAGGTCAAGTTCATCAGACTGTATCAGCTCACTCTTCCCCTCCCCCCCTTTCCTCTCCTGGTTGAGCTCTGATCATCCAGTCATCCGGTCCAGGTCACGTGGGTATCATCTGCAAGTGTGGGCGCTCCTGTGCATATGTCCTCTCTTCCCGTCAGCTGGTAGCTCCACTCTCCTCTTGAGTTCTCCGTGGCCATGCCACTGACTCTGGGCCCAAGAGTCCCTAGGCCTCTTCACACTGCTTGCCAACCAGGTCCTCAACTGGGTCCACAGAAGTCCACTGAACATTGTAGGGCTTAGCTTGCCGCTTCATTGCTGCTTTTACCCCACTTCCCCCCATCAGTGATGTGTGTGGTCACCAATCAGAGCGTGCATTTCCGTTGAGTCTTAGTCTTGGAAGGGGGTTTGCATTGAGAGGACCTGGCCACTTGCCTTGATGTTTCCTAGGGAAGTGATTTGTTTGTTCTTGTAGTAACAGTCCATCTGCCTCCATTTTTCCTGCAGGTCTTTCTTTCAAGAGGTGAAGATGTTTGTTTTTTTTGCATCGAGGTACAATCCATGCTGATCTTCATCAGCAAATGCTTCAAGTCCTCTTAGCTTTCAGCAAGGAAGGATGTGTCATCTGTATATTGTTGTTGTTAAGTTTCATCTAGTCAATTCCGACTCATAGAGACCCTGTATAGAGTTTCCGAGGAGTGACTGGTAAATTTGAACTGCAGACCTTTCGGTTCAAACCTTTAGGTCCAGTGCATTACCCTGTTCTAAGCCTGATGTCACATTCTTTTTCATAAAGTCCAGTTTCTTGGCTTATTTTTTTAGAATTCAGACTGAATAAGTATAGTGTCTTAATTTTAAACCACTCAGTATCCCTTGTTCCGTTCAAACAATTGCTTTTTAGTGTATGTGCAGGTTCCACATAAACACAATTAAATATTCTGGAATTCCCAATCTTAGCAATGTTATCTATAGTTTGTTATGATCCACATAATGGAATGCCATTGCATAGTCAATTAAAGATAAGTAAGTATCTTTCTAGTATTCTCTGCTGTTAGCTATGTTCCATCTGATATCGGCAACAATATCTCTGCTTCCATATCCTCTTCTGAATCTGACTTGAATTTCTGGCAGCTCCCCATGGATGTGCTGCTGTAACCATTTTTGAATTATCACCAGCAAAATTTTACTTGCATGTGGTATTGTTAGATAATTTCCACATTCTGTTGGGTCATCTTTCTTTGGAATAGGCATAAATATGAAACTCTTCCAGTAGGTTGGCTAGGTAGCTGTCTTCTAAATTTCCTGGTATTGACTAGTGAGTGCTTCCAGTGCAGCATCAGTTTGTTGAAATATTTCCGTTGATATTCCATCAAATCCTGGAGCCTTGTTTTTTGCTAATGTCTTCAGTGCAGCTTGGATTTCTTTCTTAAGTACTATTGGTTCTTGGTCATATGCTAAGTCCTGAAATGGTTGAACATTGATCCAATATTTTTGGTACAGTGACTCTCTGTATTCCTTGTTGTTGTTGTTAGGTGCCATCTAGTCAGTACTGACTCACAGCGACCTTTTGCACAACAGAACAAAACACTGCCTGGTCCTGTATTCCTTACACCTTCCTTTTATGCTTTCTGCATCCTTCAGTATTTTGCCCATAAACTCCTTCAGTATTACAACTCAAGACTTGATTTTGTTCTTCAATTATTTCAGCTTGAGAAATGCGGAATGTGTCTTTCCTTTTTGATTTTCCAGGTCTTTGTGCATTTCATTATAATACTTGACTTTGTTTTCTTGAGCTGTCCTTTGAAACTTTCTATTCAGCTTTTTACTTCATCATTTCTTCCCATTGCTTTAACTACTTTATGTTCAAGAGCAAGTTTCAGAGTCTCTTCTGACACTTGCTTTGGTCTTTTGCTTCTTTTCTGTCTTTTTAATGACCTTTTCCTTTCTTCATGTGTTATGTTCTTAATGTCAATTCCTCTGGTTTTCATTCATTAGTGTTCAATGTGTCAAATCTATTCTTGAGATGGTGTCTAAATTCAGGTGATATATGCTCAAAAGGTGAGACCTGGTGTAGCATTGTAGGATAAGCACAGAACTGCAAGGTCAGTTGGAACCACAAGGTTGATGGTTCAAACTCACCAGTCGATCCTCAGAAACCCTATACTGCGTCACTCTGATTTGGAACCGATTCTACAGAACTTAACAACAATAATATTCAAGGTCATATGGGCTTGTTTTAATTTTTTAAGCTTCAGCCTGAACTTCCATATGTGCAACTGATGGTCTGTTCCACAGTTGACCCCTGGCCTTGTTTTGGCTGATGATATGGAGCTTCTCTATCATCTCTTCCCACACATATAATAAATTGGATTTCTGTGCATTCCATGTGGCTAGGTCTACCTGTATGGTGGTGGTGGTGGTGGTGGTAGTGTGTTGTGGAGTCAGTTCCAACTCATAGCAGCCCTGTATAGAGTTTCTGAGGCTGTAAATCTTTATGGGAACAGAAAGCCTCATCTTTCTCCTGTGGAATGGCTAGTAGTTTCGAACTTCTGACCGTGAACTTCTGACTCGTAACCACTACACTACCAGAGCTCCCTCTACCTGTATAGTTGTCATTTATGTTGTTAGAAAAAGATACTTGCATTGAATAAGTTGTTGGTCTTGAAAAATTCTGTCATGTAATCTCCAGAGTCATTTCAATCACCAAGACCATATTTTCCAACTACTAATCCCTCCTCTTTGTTTCCAACTTTCACATTCCAATCACTAGTAATTATCAATGCAGCTTGATTGCATATTTGTTCAATTTCAGACTGAAGAAGTTGGTAGAATTCTTCTATTTCTGCATCATTGGGTTTGGTGGTTGGTATGTAAATTTGAGTAATAGTTGTCTTAACTGGTCTTTTTTGTAGTTCTATAGGTATTATCCTATCACAGACAGCAACGTACTTCAAGGTGGATCTTGAAATGTTCTTTTTAATGATGAAATGATGCTATTTTTCTTCAATTTGTCATTCCTGGCCTACCTACTCAGAATGGCCAATACCTGTCCATTTCAGTCTTTAATGCCTAGGATATCCATCTTTATGCTATCCATTTCATTTTTGATGACTTGATATTTTCCTAGATTCATGCATTGCACATTTCAATAATCAAAGGATGTTACAGCTGTTTTTTCTCATTTTGAGCACTGAAGGTCTCAAAAGCTTTGCTCCATCCACATCTACTTTGAGGAAGGCGCCATGGTGGCATAGTGGGTCAGCAGTTCAAATCTACAAAGTCAGCAATTCAAATCCACCAGATACAACTTGAGAGAAAGATGAGAATTTCTGCTTTCATAAAGATTTACAGCCTCAGAAACCCTATACAGGGTCGCTATGAGTAGGAACCAATTGCATGGCACATAACCACTACCACCACTACTTCGAGAAAACAACTCTTCCTCAGCCATATTTTGAGTACCTTTTTGAATGCCTTCCAAACAGAGTAGCTCATCTCCTGGCACTGTAACAGACAATGTTCCATTGCTATTCATAAGATTTTCAGGGGCTAATACCTCAGAAGGAACTGCCTATTCCTTCTTCCTAATCTGTTCTTAGTCTGAAAGCTCCACTGACACCTGTCCACTATGGATGACCTTGCTGGTATTTGAAACACCAGGGGCATAGTTTCCACCCTCACAGCAACATGCAAGCCACAACAATGTGACTGTGTGGATCATATCAAGCTAGGGACAACATAGAAAAGAATGAGTATTCCAGAACATTTAATTGTGCTCATGAGAAACCTGTACAGAAATCAAGAGGCAGTTCTTTGAATAGAATCAAGGGATGCTGAGTGGTTTAAAATCAGGGAAAGTCTGAGTCAGGATTGTATACTTTCACTATACTAATTCAATCTGTATGCTGAGGGGCGGGAAATCTATGTAGCTGGATTAGATGAAGAAAAATGCAGCATGGGAATTGAAGGAAAACTCATTCATAGTCTACTATATGCAGATGACACAACCTTGCTTGCTGAAAGCAAAGAACACTTGAAGCACCTATTGATGAAAAGCAACATGAATTACACATCAATGTAAAAGAAAAAAATCCTCACAACTGGACCAATATTCAGCATCACAATAAATGGAGAAAAGATAAAAATTGTCAAGGATCTAATTTTACTTGAATTCACAATCAGTGATCATGGAAGCAGCAGTCAAGAAGTCAAATGACATAATGCATTCTGAAAATATATTGCAAAAGATTTCTTTAATGGGGACATGGAAAGAGGGAGCAGCTGAGAACTCTAGATTCACCGAAAGAGAGGGACTGAGAGCTGGCGGCCAGGAAGCAGGCTTGCAGAATGTGCCCCTTGGTGGTTTAAATTATTATATATGCCTGAGTGTTTAAAAAGGGGAAAAAAAGAGCTAAAAATTAATAGAGTGAAATACTGTTAATGGATGGTATATGGAAGGGATTATAATCATTGTAATGAAACAAAGTGTATGATTTGTTGAATGTAAAACTGATGATCTGCCCTGTAAACAATTCACAATAAAAACTTAAAAACAAATATATATATATCTTTAAAGTGTTAAAAAAACAAAGATGTTTTTGAAGATCCAAGCCATGGTATTTTCAATCACCTCATATACATGTGTAAGCTGGACAGCGAATAAGGTGAGCAAAGAGAATTGAGTTAAGGTGTTAGTGAAGAATATTAAGTATACCATGTGGGTATGTATGTAAAGTGCTGTCGAATCTGTTCTGACTGCTAGCAACCCTATGTAGGATTTCTGAGGAGTAGCTGGTAAGTTTGACCCACTGACACTTTGGTTCAAACTGACCTGCTGTCCAGTGAATATCCTACAGTGCCACACCAAAACTCCAAAATGGACTGCGAGAAAAACGAATAAATCTGTGTTGTAAGAAGTACAACCAGAATGCTCCTTAAAAGTGAGATGGTGAGATTTAGTGTTATGTACTTTGGGCACATCATCAGGAAGGACTAGTCCTTGAAGAAAGACATCTTGCTTGGTAAAGTAGAAGGTCAGGGGAATATGAGATGGATTGACACTGTGAATGATTGTGAGGATTCCACAGGACCTGGGAGTGTTTTGTTTTGTTTTGTTGTACATAGATTTGCTATGAGTCAGACTCAACTAAATGGCAGCTAATAACAACAACATATCTACTTTCATAATGTCCTAACTTTGAAATCCTGAAGTCACCTGAAAAATATGTGTGCTTCAATTTCGATATCATTTGCTCATAAAAACTTTTGTCATTACAGTGAGGGTCAGAAATGAAATGTCCTCTAATCTTTTCACTTTTCATTATTGTAGAATTTTAAAAATATATGCAAAGTAAAGTAAACAGAATGGTATGATGTATCCCTGTGTACCATCACCATCCCTGGAAAATTTAGAAATCATTTTTACAGAATGGCTTCTGTAATACAGCAAAAACTATCCTGATGTTTATGTATATTTTTCTCTACCTGGGCATTATTGACATAGGTGGAGACCTGAACTGTCCTATGCATTGTAGGATGTTTAGCAGCATCCCTGTCCTCAACCCACTATATGTCAGTAGCACCTCCATACACACACTAGTTGACATAACTAACAATGTCTCCAGATATTGCCAAACTTCTGGAGGGCAAATCATCCTTTACTTTGCTATACTAAGCACTGAGCTATAGTATAATACAGCACTGTGGCTCTTTTTGCCACTGTATCAGTGACTTCTTCTTCCAAGTACTAAACTGTACAGTATGCATACGACTCAGTATGACATAAATGAGATGTAAGCTGAGTACAGTGATGCCCTTTGAGGCTTTTGAAGCCCATAGACCTTGATTTTCCCTTCTCCCAGAGCCTACAGTTCTATTTTTAAACAGTATGATGATTCCTTTAGGAATTCCTCAAAGCTAATTGGCTTTTTGCTAAATAAGATTGCAAAGCTATCATCTTTTACATCCTTGTTGTTGGTTTACTTGTCCTTTGCTATCAGTGTCTGGTATTGTCTTGGCATCTGGGAATAATGTTCTCAGGTGACCTCACTGGCTCATGGGTAGCAATCTGCTAGGCAGGGACTGAGTACTGTGGTAATGTCTAGGGATTAGATAGTCTCAATGTTGATTCAGATGTGGATTAGGGCTTGGTAAGCAAGGGATGTGGTGAAAACCATGTCAGTGTTCACTGTATATTAGTAAGTAAAAACAAGTAAGCCTGTGCTTATCTTGCTTATTGGGTACTCTATCCCTGGCAGATATTGTAAATTTGAGAACAGACTTGGATTCTATAGGAAGATGCTGTAGGGTTGAGAGAAAGCAAATGTTAGTTGTACTCGGAAGAAGAATCTTTGATGTGAAAATATGTGAAATCATTCACTACATATCAGTAGTCCCTGCTTGTCTTGCTTATTAGGTAATCTGGCACTGAGTCTAATGAATGTAGTCATTCATAGATTGGTTTTAGATCATTGTAAGGTCAAGCAATCATTTTGCTCACCATCTCAGTGATAACTGATAATGGAACCAAAAAAGAATCACATAAAACAAAGCAAAATAAGTAAAATAATACAAGAATGAGTTCAAAAGGTTTTCCAAGATGTAGACTAAAGAAAAGTTACTTGGAATAAGGTAGCTAATAGCATCTACATTTTATGCTAAGGCTATTTATACCAAACCAATCTACTTGGCTTCAATTTAACTGAACTACTCTTCAAGTGAGATGTTGTTGAGTGTCATCAAGTGAGTTCTGACTCACTGCGACCCTGTATAGGAGTTGGTTCCAAGGAGCAACTGGTGGGTTTGAATTACCAACCTTGCAGTTAGTAGTTCAGTGCTTATCCTATAGCACCACACCAGGACCTCTGGTGAAATAAAAGTCCTTTAATTATTTACGCAAGTTCAGTCTTCAGGTTGGAACTGGAATCTCACAGAGGAGACAGGATGGGAATATCTAGCAGTCCAGATGCCTATGAGAGAGAGAGATGTGTCAGAATCACAGGGCAGAGATGACCACAGTTTGGTAACTGGAATGTGTTAATACGGTCTGTCTTCTAGGCATGAACTGAGCCCAGATTATAAGGTCTGCCATTGTTTTCTCTCAGTTTTTCATTGTTTCTCTCCCTTCTGTTTGATTTTCCTCTTCTCTTTCACTTCAAACCCATGCAATCTAGCTTTAGAGCCCAAAATCTTAGCTCTATACTGCCTGAGTTTGAACCCAAGTTCTGTCACATTACTGTTTGACCTTGGGTAAGTTAATTAACTTTTCTATGCTTCTGTTCCCACCACTCATTTGTCAGTTTGTCATACTGTGGTGGCTTGTGTGTTGCTGTAATGCTGGAAGCTGTAACACTGGGATTTAAATATCAGCAAGGTGTAACCATGGTGGACAGGTTTCAGCAGAGCTTCCAGACTAAAACAGACTAGGAAGAAGGAGAGGCAGACTTCTTATGAATGTTTAGCCACTAAAAACTTCGTGAATAGCAGCAGCGCATTGTCAGATATAGTGCTGGAAAATGAGCCCCTCAGGTTGGAAGGCACCCAAAATACGACTGGGGAAGGGTTGCCTCCTCAAATTAAAGCTGATTATGATGACCCAAATGGAGTAAAGCTTTTGGTACCTTCATTTGATGATGGGGCACAACTCAAAATGATGAACCATTCCATTTCAACTCACTAATGCCTAGTAAAAACAGCTACAAATACACATTAGTAATTGGAACATGGGATGTACCAAGCATGAGGCTAGGAAAACTAGAAGTTGTCAAAAATGAAATACCTGGTATCCTAGGCATAAGTGAGCTGAAATGGACTGGTTTTAGCCATTTTGAATCTGACAATTATTTGATTTACTATGCCAGGAATGACAAATTCTAAAGGAATGGTGCTGCATTCATCATCAAAAAGAACGTTTCTATATCTATCTTGAAGTACTATTATACTGTCTGTGATAGGATAATATCCATATGCCTACAAGGAAGACCAAGGAGTCCTAGTAGCATAGTGGTTTATGAGCTGGGCCGCTAAATGCAGTTTGAATCTACCAGTTACTCTGCAAAAGAAAGATGAGGCTTTCTGCTTCCCTAAACATTTATAGCTTCAGAAACCATATATAGGGTCGCTGTGAGTCAAAAACGACTCAACAGCACACAACCACCACCACTACCACAAGGAAGACCAATTAATACCACTATTATTAAAATTTTACACCAAGCACCAAAGCCAAAGATGATGAAACTGAAAAATTCTGTCAACTTCTTCAGTTTGAAATTGATCAAATATGCAATCAAGATGTATTGATAATTACTGGTGGTTGGCATGTAACAGTTTGAAACAAAGAGAAAGGGACACTAGTTGAAAAATATGTGGAAGAAATGATGCTGGAGATCACATGATAGAATTTTGCAAAACCAATTAGTTATTCATTGTAAACACCTTTTTTTAAGAAAAAACAAAACAAAACATAAAACACATGGACCTCACCAGATGGACTACATAGAAATAAAATAGACTACATCTGTGGGAAGAGATAATGGAAAAGTTTAATATCAGCAGCCAAAACAAGGCCAGAGGTTGATTATGGAACAGACCATCAGTGGCTCATATGCAAGTTCAGACAGAAGCTGAAGAAAATTAAAACAGAACTAAAATATGACCTTGAACATATCCCATGTGAATTTAGAGACCATCTCAAGAACATATTTCATGCATTAGACACTAGTAACTGAAAAACAGGAGGGTTGTGGGATGACATCAAGAACATCATACAGGAAGAATACAAAAGGTAATTAAGAAGACAGGAGACAAAGAAATTGCCAAAATGAATGTTAGAAGAGACTCTGAAACTGACACTTAAATGTAGATAAGCTAAAGCAAATGGATAAAATGAGGAGGTAAAAGAGCTGAACAGAAAATTTCAAAGGGCAGCTCAAGAAGACAGTCAACTATTATTATGAAATGTGCAAAGACCTGGAGTTAGAAAACCAAAAGGGAAGAACACACAGCATTTCTCAAGCTGAATGAACTGAAGAAAACATTCAAGTTTCAACTTGCAACTTTGAAGGATTCTAGCCCTGAAAGTGTCCTGGTGTGGCTCTGTGGGCTAATGTGTCAGACTGCAAAGTTATTTGAACAGCAAAGTTGGTAGTTCAAGCTCACCAGCTGCTCCTTGGAAACCCTATACAAGGTCACTATGGGTTGGAATCGACTTGATGACACTTAACAACTTAACAGCCCTGGTGTGATGCCGCAGGATAAGCACTGGGCTGTTAACCTCAAGGTGGGCGGTTCAAACCCACCAGCTGCTCCTCAGAAATCATATACAGGGTTGCTGTGAGTCAGAACTGAATTGATGGCACTTAACAACAACAATGCGGAAGCAGCGGTCAAGAGATCAGACGACGTATTGCATTGGGCAAATCTGCTGCACAGGAACTTTTTAAAGTACTGAAGAGCAGAGATGTCAGCTTGAGGACTAAGGTGCGCCTGACCCAAGCCATGGTATTTTCAGTAACCTCATATGGATGTGGAAGATCGTAGAAGAATTGATGCCTTTGAGTTGTGGTGTTGGAGGAGAATACTGAAAGTGCCGTGGACTGCCAAAAGAACCAATAGATCTGTTTTGGAAGAAGTACAACCAGAGTGCTCCTTGGAGGCCAGGATGGCTAAGCTTTGTCTCTCCTACTTTGGACACATTGTCCGGCGAGAACAGTCGCTGGAGAAGGATGTCATGCTAGGTAAGGTCAGAGAAAAAGAGGAAGACCCCCAACGAGATGGATCAGCCAGGTGGCATCATTGATGGCGTCAAGTGTGGCAGCAGTAGTGAGGTTGGCCCAGGATCGGACATTGTTTCGTTCTGCTGTGCATGGGGTCGCTATGAGTCGGTTCCGACTCGATGGCAACTGACAACAACAACAACAACAACATGGGCAAAATAATGAATGATAACCAAAAGCATCAAAAGAAAATTGAAGGTATATACAGAGTCGCTGTACCAAAAAGACATGGTCTATGTTCAACCATTTCAAGAGGTAGCATATGATCAAGAACCAATGGCACTGAAGGAAAAAGTCCAAGCTTCCCTGAAGGCATTGAGGAAGAACAAGGAATTGATGGAATGCAAATTCAATCATTCAACAAACTTATGCAGCACTGGAGGAGCTCACTCATTTATGCCAAAAAATTTGGAAGTCAGCTACTTGACCAACAGATTAGAAGAGATCCATATATGTGCCCATTCCAAAGACAGGTGACCCAATGGAATGCGGAAATCATTGGATAATATCATTAATATCACATGCACTTAAAATTTTATTGAAGATAATTCAACAACAGCTGCGACAGTACATCACCAGGGAACTGCCAGAGGTCCAGGCCAGATTCAGAAGAAGACATGGAATGAGGGATATCATTGCTGACGTCAGATGGATCTTGGCTGAAAACAAAGAATACAACAAAAATGTTTGCTTGTTATGCAAAGGCTTTTGACTGTATGGATCATGACAAGCTATGAATAACATTGTGAAGAATGGGTATTCCAGAACACTTAATTGTGCTCAAGAGGGACCTGTACATAGATCAAGATGCAGTTGTTTGAACAGAACATGGAGATACTGAATGTTTTGTAATTAGGAAAGGTGTGCACCAGGGTTGTATTTTTTCACCATACTCATTCAATCTGAAGTTCGGGTGTGGCACTGTAGGATAAGCACTGGACTGCTTACCACAAGGTTGCTAGTTCAAACCCAATAATCGCTCCTCAGAAACCCTGTACAGAGTCGCCAAGAGTCAGAATTTAACAACAGTAATAATTTTCAATCTGTATGCTGAACAAATAATCCGAGAAGATGGATTATACAAAGAAGAAAGTGGCATCAGGATTGAAGGAAGACTCATTAACAACCTGTGATATGCAGATGATACAACCTTGCCTGCTAAAAGCAAAGAGAATTTAAAATACTTTCTGATGATGATCAAACACCACATTGGGTTGTACCTCAATGTGAAAAAAAAAAAATCCTCACTATTGGATCAATAAATAGCATCATGATAAATGGAGAAAAGGTTGAAATTGTCAAAGACTTCATTTTTCTTGGACCCACAATCAACACTCATGGAAGCAGCTGTCAAGATATCTATCAAATGGCATTAGGCAAATCTGCTGCACAAGAACTCTTTAATGTGTACAAGAGCAAAGATGTCAGTTTGAGGATTAAGGGGTGCCTGACCCAAGTCATGGTATATATTTTCAATCACCTCATATGCATGTGAAACTTAGACAATGAATAAGGAAGACCGTAGAAGAATTGTTACATTTGAGTTATGGTGTTGGAGAAGACTATTAAAAGCACCATGGTCTGCCAGAAGAACAAACAAATCTGTGTTGGAGGAAGTACAGCCAGAATGTTCCTTAGAAGCCAGGATGGTGAGACTTCGTCTCATATTTCAAACATGTTATCAGGAGGGACCAACCCCTGGAGAAGGACATCATGTTTGGTTAAGTGGAGGATCCGTGAAAAAGAGGAAGACCCCAATGAGATGAATTGGCATAGTCACAGCAGCAATGGGCTCGAATGTAACAATTGTGAGAATGGCGCAGGACCAGGAAGTCTTTGGTTCTGTTGTACATAGAGATGCTGCTAGTTGGGACCGACTCTACAGTACTTAACAACAATAACAATGTTTCTGTTTCTTCCTTTATCAAATAGGATTGAAGAGAACCCACTGATTTACAGTCCTTCTTCTTGCAGAGTTTTAACAAAAGAAATGGATCATGTGAATTTCAGTCTCATAAGACTGAGACAAGAAGAACCAGATGGTTCCTGGCTACCACTACCAATTGCTCTGAATGGAATGCCATTAGAAGGTTTTAGATAGAGTGGGAGAAAATTGTGGAACAGAACTCAAAATCATAAAAATAATACCAGGCTTACTGGCTGAATAGACACTGGCAGAACCTCCGAGGCTATGGTATTTACTCACCCTTCAGGTCTGGAAATGATCATCCCATGGCTCAATTTTCAAATATACAATAGATAGACATATTGTTGCAGTTGTTGTTAAGTGCCATCAAGTTGGTTCCGACCCATAGAGACCCTGTATAGGGTTTCCAAGGAGCAGCTGGTGAGCTTGAACCACCAACCTTGCAGTTCAAACAGCTTTAGGGGAACAGTAACACTAGGGAGGTACCCATTGTTGTTGTTGTTGTTAGGTGCCATTGAGTTGGTACCGACCCATAGCGACCTTATGCACAGCAGAACGAAAAACTGCTCGATCCTGGGCCAACCTCACTACTGTCGCCACGCTTGAGTCCATCGATGCTGCCACTTGGCCAATCCATCTCATTGGGGGTCTTCCTCTTTTTCTCTGACCTTCCACCTTACCAAACATGATATCCTTCTCCAGCGACTGCTCCCTCCTGATAATATGTCCAAAGTATGAGAGACGAAGTTTGGCCATCTTGGCCTCTAATGAGCACTCTGGCTGCACTTCTTCCAAAATGGGTCTATTGGTTCTTTTGACAGCCCATGGCACTTTCAGTATTCTCCTCCAACACCGTAACTCAAAGGCATCAATTCTTCTACAGTCTTCCTTATTCACTGTCCAGCTTTCTCATGCATATGAGGTTATTGAAAATACCATGGCTTGGGTCAGGTGTACCTTAGTCCTCAAACTGACATCTTTGTTCTTCAACACTGTAAAAAGGTCTTGTGGAGCAGAATTGCCTAATGCAATATGTCGTTTGATCTCTTGACTGCTGCTTCCATGAGTGTTGATAGTTGATCCAAGAAGAATGAAGTCCTTGACAACTTACTTTAGACTAATCAGTCATTTGAAATCAAAAGGGAAGTATTTACCCAAGGACAAAGTTCAGAAAGCTTAGGAACAAAGGATTCAAGGCATTAGGAAACAGGGAGAAAGTAGGATATGTGATGTCACATTAAGGGGATTGCAATCACTGAGATGAAACAAAGTGTGCATGAATTGTTGAATGGAAAATGTTTCTATTGTGTAAACCTTCACCCAATGTGCAAAAAAAAGTTTGTGAGCAGTCATCTACGATACAACAGCTGGTCTCTACTCTTATGGAACGAAAAGAGAATGAAGGAAAATCAAAGATACTAGTCCACAGGACTAATTGCTGTTGTTGTTGTTGTTGTTGTTAAGTACCTTTGAGTCGGTTCCAACTAATAGCAACTCATAGCACAGTGTTTCTGAGAAGTAGCTGGTGAGCTTGAACAGGACTAATAGCCTGCAAAAATCACAGTCTCTTCTAGATAGACCAAAAGAACTAATATTCTGACCATGGACACAATAGAAGGCCCTTCATATGATGGGAGAAAAATGTAGAACAAAACTCAAATTCTTTAAAGCTTGTAAGTCTGTCTTCTGCCTATAAGTGATTGGAATACCTAAAATGAGGCTACAACATGCCCAGTGAAGGAGGTTCCTGCGGATCCTCTGAAATACATGTCTATAGGTCTCCAGAGATGGGAAATTTCCGCTTGAAAGGACAAGCAGACCAACCTGGAGTGGCTAGAAGAACAGAAGATACTTCTTGAAAGAAAGACCTACAGGAAAAATATAAAACAACATAGGCAGACCGACTGTTACTACAAGAACAAGCAACATGCTTGCCCAGGAAACATCAAGGCAAGTGGTTGGGTCCCCTCAGTGCAAACCCCCTTCCAAGACTAAGACTCAATGGGAATACACGCTGTGATTGGTGACCACGCTCCACACCGATAAGGGGAAGTGAGGGAAAAACAGCAATGAAGCGGTGAGCTAAGCCCTACAACGTTCAATAGACTTCTGTTAACCACGGGTGAAGACCTGGTTGGCCAGCAGTGTGGCAAGACCTGGGGACTCTTGGGCCCAGAGTCAGTGACATAGCCACAGAGGACTAGAGCAGAGAGTGAAGTATCCAGCTGATAAGAAGAGAGGGCATATGCATAAGAACACCCACACTTGCAGATAATACCCACTTGTCCTGGCTTCAATGACTGGATGATCAGAGCTCAACCAGAAGTAAAAAGAAGAGGGAAGAAAAACAAACAAAAAAAAGTATTCTCATACAATTTGATGAACTTGACGTGCACCTATGGAAGCAGTAGCTCAAAAGAGGGAACAAGTCCTAACAGCAAGAATCATTCCCACCCCCTCCAAACACAGAGTAGACAGGGATGGGCAACTTGGACATTGGCTACCCAAAATGGGGGGCAGGGGGCTACAAAGGCAAGAAGTGACTGGCTTACAAGCTTTCAAGAGGGAACCTAGATCCAGAGGGCCTGGAGGAAGGTAGAATCTCCAGTGAGTAGTATTCAATCTGACTAGGCGAGGCTGATGCAATGAAATGCAGACAGGTCTCTTGTGATACAATAGTGAATAATTGTTATCAGGACTGATTGTGAGGGTTGGAAATATAAAGGTAGACGTTTTATAGCAAGGAGGGGAATGATTAACTTTTCAGTCTAGGAGCAGAGGTCCCTAGGACCATCAAGGGAGAAGAGCGGGACCCTACCCAGAGAAGCAGTGATGCCTGAAATGGAGCCATAGATGATGACGTGGAGCGATGGAGCAGCTGGGGACTTTAGATCCAGAGAGGGAGAGCGACTGTGTGCTGAAGACATGGGGGGCTCGGGGGAAAGATTGCATGGAGGGGATTGTAACCATGGCAATGAGAAGATATACAATAGAATGAATGTAAAACCCCATGTAAACTCTCCCATGTAAACTATCACATAATTCACAATAAAACATTAAAAAAAAAAAAAAAAAAAACCTCAAATTCTTTAAAAGGCCAGAACTACTGGACCGATTGAACCTACAGGAACCCCCAAAACTATCACCCTAAGGTATACTTTGAACTTGGAGTTGAAATTATTTCTTCAAGTCACTTTACAGTTAAATAACTGATTGGCTTATATATGTATATAACCAATATCACACATGAGCAATGCTGGGTGAAATAAGACAAAATAGGACAAATATTGTATAATCCCACTTCTTTAAAATATCTAGAATAAACAGAGGTATAGAGACAGAAGTTCATTGGTGGTTGCCAGAGGGTAGGAGTGGAGGAATAAGAGCTATTTCTTAAGGAGTACTGAGTTTCTGTTTGGGATGTCAATAAACTTTTGGACCTGGAAAGTGGTGCTGGTAGCACATGGTGAATGTAATTACTGTCATTGAATTCTATACCTACAAATGACTAACATAGTAAGCTTTTTATTATATGTATTGTACACAATAAAAATTTAATTAAGAAAACACAGAATGTGAAAAGAACAAAAAACAGGATAATTTTTTTTTTTAATAGAGGTACAAATTCCTATTGGTTGCATAAAATCGAGGTGATTTCAATTCATTCATACTGCCATGTTAAACTTATAATATTAGCCACCGTCAGTGCCAGTGGTTTGCACATAAAGTAGAAGGGAAATGAAGGAGACCTAGTGGCACTGTGGGTTAGGTATTGGGTTGCTAACCACAAAGCTTATGGTTCAAATCCACCAGCCAATCCATAGGGGAAAGAAGCTATCTACTTTCATAAAGATTTACAGTCTTGGAAACCCTATGCACGGTAGCTATGGATTGGAATTCACTTGATGGCAATGGGTTTAGAAGGGAAATGAGGGACAATTAATATAAAACATAGCTGCTACAGTTTCTGGTTGTGTAGCTGGAAGCTGATAATCTTATCTTCGTTATTCTACTATTTAGTCCCTTAGCCTTTGCCAGCATATCAGCAGGACAGGGTACATTATTTGGTAGCGTGACCTAAACCCTCCTTCCCACAGGATCTCAGTCTTTATAATCTTATCTTGATTAGGCCACCAGTTTCCATTGGCCAATGCTATTGAGCAAGGGAGTATTAAGAAACAACCTAATGAAGCATCTGAGTTCTAGACATAGTCCTCTTTGCTGCCTTTGTGTAGTAGCAAGCTAATTTGCTTTTGGTCATCAGAATAGATAACCCTGATCTGTGCAGTAAACCCTTAATCTGCCTATTAGTTCAGCTGCGTGAGGAGCATAAAATGGCCAGGGGGCAGTTTCAAACATCAAAATCATGGCTATGTTTCCTGGGGGAAGCATTTCTCCCTTGGGTACTAGAGTCTCCTAACCCTTGGAGTATAAGATGTTGGCATGGGAACAAATATTCCTTCAGTGAAAGGGGTGACTCCCACTTATATCCCTTGGATTCTGAACCCATACATTCTGATTACAAAGGAAATGATATGGTCTATTGATCTCTCCACTGTCATTTTGTCATACTGTGGTGGATTATGCGTTGTTGTGATGCTGGCAACTATGCCACAAGTATTTTAAATATCAACAGGGTCCTTCATGGTGGACAGGTTTCAGCGGAGTTTCCAGACTAAGGTAGAGTAGGAAGAAGGAGAAGTGGACCACTTTTGAAGGGTTAGTGACTGAAAGCCTTATGTGAACACAGAAAAAGAGGCAGTTGTTCAAACAGATGAAGGGATGCTGAATGGTTTAAAATCAGAAAAGGTGTGTGCTCTGCTTGGGAAGATTTTCCTTGACCACTAACTTTAAGGGATATTCTTGTGTGGAGCTGTAAGGCAACTGCCACACACTTTTATCGTATCTGGTGTCAGTCTACAATGCAGACCATAAACTAGGCCTGCATTTACTTGCTCTGTTCAGAGAGAACTCAATCCTGGTCATAAAGAAGTCTCCTTGAGTTTGTAATGTATAGGCTGAGTTATGTATAGGCTGACGGGAAGGCAATGATGGGAAGGCAACGAGCAAATGCCATGAGAATTTAAGTCATTCAGTTTATTTTTCTTTTTTAAAACCTTTTATTGTGAATTGGTTTACAGAACAGGTCATCAGTTTTACTTTCATTGGTTGCACTCACCTCAAGGTAACAACCCTTATTCCATGTCCTCCCTGTATTTCTTGTTTCTTTTCTTTCTTTCCTAACCCTTATGAATTTTTTCCTTAGGTAAATGCTGCCTTTTAGATTTCAAATGATTGACTATTCTACCGTGTGTATGCCTCACTAGTGTTGCTCCCCTCTATAGGCCTACTACTGCTTGGCTGAAAATTGAGTCAAGAGGGTAAGTTCAGTTCTGGATCTGAAAGGTGACCAAGGGCCACAGTCCTGGGTTTCCATCAGTCTCTATATGACCAGTAAGCTCCGTCATTTTTTATAATTTTGAGTTTTGTTCCACATTTTCTCCCACTCTATCTAGGCCCTTCTAATGTGAGCCCTTTCACAGCAGGTGGTAGTGGTACCCAGGCACCATCTAGTTCTTCTGGTCTCAGGATTGTGGAGATGATTTCATTTATTTTTTTATTCCCAATATGCTGGAACCTGTATGATGGCTAATATTATGTATCAACTTGGCTAGGCTACGGTTGCCAGTCTTTGTTTTTTTGTTTTGACCAAGCACTAGTCTGGTTATTGCCATGAAGTGATTAAAACAGTTGGATTTGATTAGAGCAGATTCCCTTCCATAATGTAATCTAGTGTTGTTGCTTTTGTTAATTGTTGTCATGTCAATTCCAACTCATGGCAACCTCAAGTATGCAGAGTAGAGCTAAGCCATAGGGTTTTCAAGGCTGTGACCTTTCCGAAGCAGATTGCCAGGCTTGCTTCTGAGGTACCTTGGATCGGTTTGAACGGTCAGCCTTTCAGCTAGTAGACTAGTGCCTAACAGTTTGTATGACCTAATAAGATGTAATATAATCTTTCAGAATGCAATCCAATATAGTATATCCATTCAATCCATCAAGGTTTATCAGTGTAGGGTGAATCCTAAACCTGGTGGTGGTGGTGCTAGTATACCGTGGAGTCGGTTCTGACCCATAGCGACCCTGCACAGGGTTTCCAAGGCTGTTAATCTTTTTATTTTTATTTATTTATTTATTTTAATTAAATGTTTTTATTTTGGATTGAGTGAAAGTTTACAGGGCACATCATCAGCTTCACATTCAACCATTCATATAGCTTGTTTCGTTACATTGATTATTATCCCCTCCATATATCATCAGTTTACAGTGTTTCTCTCTATCTTCTTTAGCTTTTTTTTTTTTGGATGGGGGGGACTTGCCTTTTCGGAATTTACAATCTCGGCTTTTAGGGAAGGTTTTTACATTTGTCTGTGGATATCCAGGGCTCATGTATGAGATTACTAATAAGCATTACTGAATAATCAGATGAGGGACAGTTTGCTATGTCTACTAGGTAGCTAAAGTCTGATCCTCAGAGCCTATGGTTTGGACGTTCAACAATGCTGGGGCCCACAGGGGCTTGGCCTCCTGACCGGGTCTGCACGGTCTGCATCCGAATCCTCCTTATTTATTGTTTGTTTAAGGGACGCTGCCTGTCTTAGGCGGTCAGTGCTAATTCCTCAGTCTTACCAGTCATTGAAACTCATTGCAGCATGGCAATGGCTCTGTCTTAAGTTGCCGAGGTTCCACGTGATCCTTACCCGTCTCTGGCCACACGTCCAGCATAAACACGAGGCTGTTAATCTTTACAGGAGCAGAAAGCCTCATCTTTCTCCCACGGAACAGCTGGTAGTTTCGAACTGCTGACCTTGAGGTTAGCAGCCCGCTACTAGAGCTCCTTAATCCTAAACCTAATCACTTTTAAGTTATGAAGAGACCAGAATAGAGACAGAGATACATACTCACACACAGGGGAAGCAGATGAGTGTTAATAGGATCATTTACAAACACAAGAATGTCAAAAATCACAAACAGACACCAGAATTGAGAGAGTGATTCACAGAATCAATACAGCCAAGAATCTGATTTGAACTTTTAATTTCTATAACCGAACAAAAATTAATTTTTATTCTTAAAAAGCTGTCCATTTGTGGTATTTCTCTTAGTGCAGCACTAGTTATCTAAGACAATCGAATTGTGTATACAATTTCCATCAGCCAGTTCATATGGGCAGTTCAGACTGCATAGTCTTTTGGTGTTCCTGGTCAGGACTTCAGAAATTACCAGGTCCTAGGAGTGGCGCTGTAGAGTCCTGGTGTGGTGCTGTGGGTTAATGCGCCAGACTGCAAAGCCGTTTGAACTGCAAGGTCGGCGGTTCAAGCTCACCAGCCACTCCTGGGAAACCCTATACAGAGTTGCTATGGGTCGGAACTGAGTTAACAGCACTTAACAACAACAACAAGTAGGCTAATAAGGCGCTCTGGTAGCTTAGTGATTATGAGTCAGGCTGCTAATCTCACCTTCAGCAGTTCAAAACTACCAGCCGTTCCACCGAAGAAAGATGAGGCTTTTTGCTCCTGTAAAGATTTACAGCCTCGGAAACCCTATACGGGTTTAACAACAACAACAAATGTTATGGGGCAGTTTTTTTCTGTCCTACAGGGTCTCTAGGAGTTTGGTTTTGGTGGTTTAGTAGGAAGCTGGGAGTGACCTTTCAAATAAAGGATAATTGTCAAACAAGAAAATCAAGGCCTTACTTTGACCCATAAGGGTCTGTGCTGTGAGACTGCTATTAAGAGATATACAACAAAGACTTTTTATTCCAAAACCATTGTGTCTACTGGGTTGTAAGGTCCAAGTGACAGAGAAGCAGGGTAGCAGGTACTACAGCCCAGATTTGCCTCTTCATACTTCCAGTCCTACTCAAATCTAGCAGCCTTACAGGTTATTCAATAAAAGGGCTGCGGCAGCATGCCTCCTAAATCCAAAGAGGCCCACCGAGTACTACCTTCTTTGTGGCAGGTTGTTGTTAAATTCCGTGGAGTTGGTTCCGTCTCCTAGTGACCCTGCATAGGGTTTCCAAGGTTGTAAATCTTTATGGGAACAGAAAGTCTCATCTTTCTCCCATAGAACTTTGAGGTTAGCAGCCCAATTCATAACCACTATGCATGGCAAAACATCTTGTCTCTTACTTTAGAGATTATCTTAATATGCCCCAGATCACAGTGTCTCTAGAAATGTCATCCATGTGGCAGGCCCTGGAACTTTTATCTCTGATCCTCTGGCCTTAAGACACAATTCTTCCTGCTCACCAATTTCATTAGCACAATGTCTTCAGTATAATGTTGTTGTCATGAGCCCTCAGGTCAGTTCTGACTTATAGCTACCCTGTATAGGGTTTCTGGAAACCCTGTACAGGGTCGCTATGGGTCGACATCGACTCGACGGCACTTAACAACAACAACAACAATAGGGTTTCTGAGAGCAGCTAGTGGATTTGAACTTCCCATCTTGCAGTTACCAGTCTAGTGCTTATCCTACAGTGCCATGTATTATGTCTGAGGGATAAAAAGATATTCAAGTTCACCCTGAGCTAGATTATGACAGAAAATAGCATAGTTTAAGATAGTCCTGAGATAAGACTGTGAGAGCAGACTGTTTTCTGATTAACTTTGCTGATTGTATTTGCCAGGGCAACAGGTGCCAGAGACTGTGGTGATTTGTTACAGTAAAGACACCACATTGAAAACTACAGTTATGATTGGTGTTACTACCCATCTGATCAAATTAATCAATAATTCACAATCATTCTCCAAAATATATCTGGCTTTTTCCACAGACCACAGGCAATTTCAACAGGAGTATCACCACACTTGCATTTTTCAAGTCTCTGATGGTGACTCTAATCTCTTCAACTGCCCCAGGGATATAATATTGTTTTGTTTTATTATTTTGGCAGAAGGGGTAGTTGGGAGGGGGAGGTACAGTTCCAGGGGATGCTATTTGACCCTTCTTACAATAAGAACCCTCCCTTCATGGATCAGCAGGTCACAATCAGTGTGTTGATTCTGCCAAGATGGGTTCAAGTTCCCATTGAAATAGACTTAGCTCAAGACTCCATTTATCACTATGACCATAGAACACGATGTCATATTGAATCATTAGTTGTTAGCATCAATTCAGAGCCAGAATCTGACAATCCTCAGAAGGTTCTTAATATATATTTTTTTAGCCTGGTCATGGTCCCTAGGTAGATGACCACAGATCTCACCCAGTCTGAGGAAGATTTGGAAGATTTGCATTTGTGATAGCATTGCACAGTGTTCTTTCTCAAAGGGACCAAGTCTTCTTCCTTAATCAAGAGGCTCCAGATCTGTAACTGGATTAGTATATCTGGGAATAGCATGAGTCCATGAGTTTGTGAAATTTCTGGTTATCAAATCTAGAAGTTTTCTACTTCTACATATCTTGTGGGAGCTCTGGTGTGGTGCTGTAGGATGAGTACTAGACCACAAGGTCGGTTTGAACCATGAGGTTGGCAGTTCAAACCCACTAGCTGTTTCTTGGAAACCCCATACAGGGTTACTATGAGTTGGAGTCGATGAAACAGCACTTAACAAATCTATTTTGTTCTTAAGGAATTGTATAAACAGTCACCCATTGCAACAGATGCAGATCTAAACACTAAAATTAGCATTCTTCCCTGTTTTATTGTGCTAATTGAGTCCACCTTATTTCTAATGATTAAGTATCATCATCTGGGTTCTACTCTTTAAGCCCAAACCAAACGCATTTCCGTGGAGTCCATTCTGACTGATAGTGACCCTATAGAACAGAGTAGAACTGTCACAAAGCTGTAATCCTGATGAAAGTAGACTGCCATATTTTTCTCCCACAGAGCAGCTGCTGGGTTTGAACTGCCAACCTTTTGGTTAGCTACCAAGAGTTTTAAACACTGTGCTACCAGACTCCTCCTTTACCCCTTTAAGAGAGCCAAATTCTGCTGCAGAATCTCCCACCATCATCTCTGGCCTACATAGATTATTTTACAGAACTTTTCAAAATGGTGGTGCTCCTCATACCAATGTGTTTATTTTTTATTTGTTTGTTTTTTAGCCAGTGTATTTCCTAATGCCTTTGTGAAGAGAATGTCCTTCCACTAGGGTGAGCAAGTTGTCCTGGTTGTCCTGGAACTGTCACATGACCTTAATTCCTGGGTAAACTATGACGGTTGGTTGCCCTGTTGCCCCGTCACCCTGTCGCCCAAGAGTATAGTTAGTTGTAAGTAGGCACTGAGCAAGTTGTCCATATTAGATCCATTTCAGCACCTACAATCTCTTGGGCATTTGGGCACCTGGGTGATGATGGGGTCTAACAATTCTTATGGGTACAGAGGCAATGTAGTGTGTTGGTGGCCAGTGCTGAGAAGAATCAGCATTCCCTCTGAAACAAATGCCCCAGGTGAAGTGGAAGTCTGGTTCCTTTAGAGAAGGGATGAAGGGCTTCTTCTGCTATTGAGGAAGTTTAGGTGGATTTAGGGGTTAAACTTTTCTCAGCCTCATCTGCTTATGCCCAAATATTTCCATCCAGTCTTAAGGTCCTACTCTCTCCCCAGGAGTGCCCTTAACTTAGCATGAGAGTCCTGGAAAGGCTATATTTTCATTGATGCTGCACATCTACAACATGCATAATCAATCCTTGAGCATGATCTCCAGATATATTTGACGTGCAACAGCAAGAGAATCAAGACTACTTTAAAGCTGGTATTGAGGATTTTTTATTTTCCACTGTGATACGAGTTATACATTCAAGGCTTTCAATTTGTCTTGTTTTCTGTTTATGCTTGGTAGGGTGATCAGAAGCAGTTAACCCTTGTCATAGCCTTCATAATTATCATTGTCACCATAGGGAGATAATATTAAACAAAAAAGAGAACAAACTAGCCGTGTGAATATGTGGGGGGGAAAGCATTCAAAGCAGAAAGAATAATCAGTACAGAAGTGAAGAGACAGGAATGTACTTGATGTGGAACAACTCAAAGGCAAGAATTAGATCCTTTGTTCTTTCTGATTCTTTGTAGTTTTCCTTCCCCAGGGAGATAAGCTTTAGTTTTTTATTCTATCACACAAACGAGGTCATACTATCCATGCTGTCGACTAACCGACTGGAAGTGATCCATGTTTGTGCCCATTCCAAAGAAAAGTGACCCAACAGAATGCAGAAATTATTGAACAATATCATTAAAATCACATGCAAGTAAATTTTTGCTGAAGACAATTTAAAAATGGTTGCATCAGTGCATCAACAGGGAGATACCAGAATTTGAAGCCAGATTCAGAAGAGGACAATGAGGAGAGATGTCTCATTGCTGATGTCAAACGGATCTTGACTGAAAGCAGAGAATACCAGACAGACGTTTACCTGTGGCTTACAAAAGCATTCGACTGTGTGGATCTTAGCAAACTATGGATAATGTTTCAAAGAATGAGAATTCCAGACACTTAATTGTGCTCATATGGAACCTGTAGTACGAGGCAGTCCTTTGAACAGAATAAGAGGAGACTGTGTGATTTTAAATCAGGAAATGTGTGCATCAGAGTTGTATCCTTTTGCCATACTTATTCAATCTATATGCTGAGCACATAATTCAAGAAGGTGGACTTCATGAAGAAGAATACAGTATAAGATTGGAGGGAGTCTCATGAACAATCTGTAATATACAGATGACACACTTTGCTTACTGAAAGTGAAGAGGACTTGAAGCACTTACTGATGAAGTTCAATGAATACAGCCTTCAGTATGTATAAAGAAAACAAAAATCCTCACAACTATACCAATAGACAACATTGTGATAAACAGAAAAGATTGAAGTTGTCAAAGATTTCTTTTTACTTGAATCTGTAATTAATACTAGCGGAAGCACTGATAAAAAAAATCAAAGTGATAAAAAAAATTTTTTGCTTTGGGCAAATCTTCTGCAAAAGGCCTCTTTAAAGTGTTAAAGAGTAAAGATGTCACTCTGAGAACTAAGGTGTGCCTGATCCATGGTATTTTCAGTAGCCTCATAGGCATGTAAAAGTTGGACAATAAATAAGGAAGATCTGAGAAGAATTGATGCATTTGAATTATGGTATTGGAGAAGAATATCAAAATACCATGGATTTCTAGAAAAGCAGAATGAACAAATAAATCTATTTTGAAAGAAGTATAGCTAGAATGTGCATTAGAAGTCAGGATGGAAAGATTTTGTGTCCCTAGAGAAGTACATCATGCTTGGTAAAGTAGAGGGTCAAGGAAAAAGAGGAAGACCCTCAAGGAGATGGATTAACACAGTGAGTGCAACAGTGGACTCAAATATAACAACAATTGAGAGGATGGCACAAGACCAGGCAGTGTTTTGTTCTGTTGTACATAGGGTTGTTGTAAGTCTGAACCAACTTTTGATGACACCTAATAACAACAGCCATGCTGTTCTGCAACTTCCATTTTACCTTAATGGTAAATAATGCGCATTCTTTTATGCCACTACATTTAATATCTGCTTCATTGTTTATGAAGACTGTACAGTATTCCATCTTAAAAATGGATCAGTTATTTACTTTTTAAAAATCAACTATTTCATAATTGAAAACACTCAGTAAACTAGAAATAGAAGTAAACTTCCTCAACATGATAAAGGCCATACTCACACATCAAAAATCCAGAGTAAATATCATACTTAATGGTGAAAAAACTAAAAGCTTTTCCTCAAAGATCAGGAATAAGACAAGGATGCCCACTTCCACCACTGATATTCACCACAGTACTGGAAGTTTTAGCCAGAGCAATTAGACAAGGAAAAGAATTAAAAGGTATCCCAATCAAGAAGGAAGAAGAAAAACTATCTCTTTCACAGATGTCATGATCTTATATTTGAGACTTCAAAGAATACAAAAAGAAAATTACTAGAACTAATAAATGAATGAAGTAAAATTGCAAGATACAAAGCCAACACACAAACGTAAGTTGTATTACTATACACCAGCAATGAGCAAACCAAAAAGGAAATTAAGAAAGCAATTCCATTTGTGACAGCATCAGAAAGAATAAAATACACAGGAATATATTTAACCAAGGAGATGGAAGGTATTATAAACTAAAAACTATACAACATTGCTGAACTAAATTAAAGAAGACATGAATATATGAAAAGACAACCCATGTTCATAGATTGGAAGACAATATTGCTAAGATGGCAATACTACCCAAAATGATCTACAGAATCAATGCAATCCCAATCAAAATCTCAACAACCTTCTTTACAGAAATGGAAAAGTCAATCTTCAAATTCATATGGAACTGCAAGGGGCCCCAAAGAGCCAAAACAGTCTTGAAGAGAAAAACAAAACAGAAAAACCAAAGTAGGAGGACTCACGTTTCCCAATTTCAAACTGTACTATAATGCTATATAACAGTCTGGTACTGGTATTATGATACACATATGGAATATAATTGAGGGTCCAGAAATAAAATTACTATGACCAATTAGAGTCCTGCTATGGTACTGTAGGATAAGCATCTGACCATGGGTCAGTTTGAACCGAAAGATCAATTGTTCAAATCCACCTGCCGCTCCTTGGAAACCCTATACAGGGTCACTATGAGTTGGAATGGATTCAATGGCACTTAACAACAATATGACCAATTAACTTTTGACAAGGGTGACAAGACCATTCAATGAAGAAGGAATAGTTTCTTCAAAAAATGATGCTGGATCTTCACATGCAAAAGAATGAGGTTGGGCCTATACCTGACATCAATCCATATGAAAAGTAACTCAAAATGTATCAAGGATCAAAATATAATAACTAAAACCATATAAATATTAAAATATAGAAGAAATACTCTGGTAATTTTTTTTAAAATAATACATTCTTAGGTATGACACCAAAAACATGAGCAACAAAGGACAAAATGATAAAATAGACTTAATAAAAATTTTAAATTCTTGTGCATCAACAAAATGAAGGGAAAACCTACAGGATGGGAGAAAATTTGTGTTACCATATATCTGACAATAGTTTAACATACAGAACCTATAAAGAATTTTACTAATTCAACAGCAAAAATAAAACAATTCAATCAAATCATGGGCAAAGAACTTGAATAGACATTTCTCCAAAGAAAATACACAAATGGCCAATAATCACATGAAAAGATGTTCAACATCATGAGTTATTAAGGAAATAAAAGTCAAAACTACAGTGAGATACCACGTCACACCTACTAGGATGGTTGTCATAAAAAACAAAAACAAAAAGCAGAAAATAGTAAGTGGTAGTAAGGATGTGGAGAAATTGGGACCCTTGTGTACTGATGGTGAAAATGTAAAATGGTGCAGAAACTGTGAAAAACAGTACGGTTATTCCTAAAATAATAATAATAATAGAATTACCCTTTTTGTTGTTGTTTGGTACTTTTGAGTTAGTTCCTACTAATAGTGATGAATGAAACACTGTATGGTCCTGTACCATTCTCACAATTATTATATTTAAGGCTATGGTTGCTGCCACTGTGTCAATCCATCTTGTTGGGAGTCTTCCTCTTTGTTGACCCTCTACTTAACCAAACATGATCTCCTTATCCAGGGACTGGTCCTTCCTGACAACATGTCCAAAGTCTGAGAGACGAAGTCGTGCCATCCTTGCTTCTAAGGAGCATTCTGGCTATATGTCTTCCAAGAGAGATTTATTTCTTCTGGCAGTCCATGATACTTTCAATATTCGTCACCAATTGACTCAGCAATTCCACTCTTAGGTATTATCTTAGTTTCGTGTTGCTGCTATAACAGAAATACCACAAGTGGGTGGCTTTAACAAACAGAAATTTAATTTTCATACAGTTTAGATGGCTAGAAGTCTGAATTAAGGGTGACAGCTTAAGGCGAAAGCTCTCTGTCAGCTCTGGAGGAAAGTCTTTTGTCTCTTTTCAGTTTCTGTTCCTCAGTTCCTTGGTGATTTTCATATGGCACGTATCTTCCTTTCTGTTGATGCTTCTTTCTCTGTGCCTAATCTGCTGTTTTTATATCTCAAAGGTGATTGGCTTAAAGCACACCCTACAGTGCTATGGTATCATTAACATAGCAAAGTCCTATTCATAAATGGGATTACATCCACAAGTATAGAGGTTTTAGATTATAACATCTTTTGGGGGGACACAGCTCAATCTGCAACAGGCATATACTCGAAAGATTTGAAATTGGGGACCTGAGTACAACAAAAGTTCACAGTAGTATTATTTACTGCTGGGGAGAGGTGGGTAATGAGTATAGAGATTCTGTTTGGGATGATTTAAAAAATCTGGAAAGAAATAGTAGTGATGTCTACACAACATGGTGAATGTACTTAATGCCATTGAATTGTACACTCAAAAATCGTTATAACAGTAAGTTTTATGAGCTGCATATATTTTTTCATTTTTTATTGTTGTAAAAAATATATAATAGAACATTTGATAATTCAACATTTTTTTACATATATAATTTAGTGATATCAATTACATTAAACAGGTTATATAATCATTGCCAATTTTTTTATCACCTATGTCCTGGTGTGGCGTTGTGGGATACAGCACTGGACCGCAAGGTTGGTTTGAACCACAAATCAGTGGTTCAAACTCACCAGCTGCTCCTTAGAAACTCTGTACAGGGTCACTATGAATCAGAACCAACTTGACAGCACCTAACAACATGTTTTAAAGTAAATTATTTTAACAAATTCCTGTAGATTAAGATTTAGATTGCTTCCTATTCTTAGCAATGACCAAAAAACAAGTTTTCATATATGTGTATTTATCTGTTACTTGTTCATGAATTCCTTTGTTCATCAAAAATTTATTGAGCAGCTACTATGTGTTCAGTACTGTGCTGAGAATTCCGTGTTAAACAAAACAGACATGAAATATAGGGTCTACTAGGGGAGCCCTGGTGTGGCGCTGTGGGTTAATGAGCCAGACAGCAAAACCGTTTGAACTGCAAGGTTGGTGGTTCAAGCTCACCAGCTGCTCCTTGGAAACCCTATACAGGGTCGCTAAGGGTCGGAATCGACTTGATGGCACTTAACAACAACAAGGGGGAGAAAGTGGTGCTGTGTGTTAGTGCGCTTGACTGCAAAGTTGGTTTGAACCGCAAGGTCGAAGGCTTAAGCTCATCAGCTGTTCCTCAGAAACCCTATACAGGCTCGCTGTGGGTCGAAACTGACTTGATGGCACTTAACAACAACAAGAGGAGAAAGAAGAACATGGCATTAGGATTTGAGGGACTCATTAGCAACCTTGATATGTAGACGATACAACTTTGCTTGCTATAAATCAAGAGGACTAACAACTTTTGATATGTAGATGATACAGTTTTGCTTGCTGTAAGTGAAGAGGACTTATAATACTGATGATATAATACTGATTATAATCCATACAGCCTTCAGTATGGATTGCATCTCAATGTAAAGAAAACAAAAATCTTCACCACTGGAGCAACAAATAACATCATGATAAATGGAGAAAAGATTGAAGTTGGCAAAGACTTCGTTTTTCTTGGATCCACAATCAACACTCATGGGAGCAGCAGTCAAGAAATGAAATGACATACTGGATTTGGCAAATCTGCTGCACAAGACCTCTTCAGTGTCCAAAAGCAAATATATCAGTTTGAGAACTAAGGTATGCATGACCAAAGTCAATAGCCTCATATGTATGTGAAAGATGGACAATGAATAAGAAATACCATAGAAGAATTGATGCATATGAGTTATGGTGTTGGAGAAGAATATGAAAAGTACTACAAACTGCCAGAAAAACAAATCAATTTACGTTGAAAGAAATACAGCCAGAATGCTTCTTAGAAACCAGGATGCCAGGACTTCATCTCTCAGACTTTGGACACATTATTAGGAAGGACTAGTCCCTGGAGAAGGACATCACGCTTGCTAAAGTGGAGAGTCCCGGTGATAAATACTGGACTGCTAGGTTGGTTTGAACCACGAGATCGGTAGTTCAAACTCACTAGCTGCTCCTTGGAAAGAAACCCTACACAGGGTCGCTATGAGTTGGAACCGACTGCATGGCACTTAACAATAACAACAAGAATTCACACAAAAAAAAGCTAAATAAAAAAAAAAATTCCTTTAAGCAATTGAGAACAAAAACACATCATACTAAAACCTTTGTGACCCAGCAAAAGCAGTGTTTAGAGGTCAATTTATAGCAACAAACACACACATCAAAAAAAAGAAAAAAACCAAAATGATAACATCAATACAAAAAAAAAAAAAAAAAAAAAAAAAAGGGAAAAAACAAAATGAACACATTTAACACAACATCTCCAACAATTAGAAAAAGACCAGTGAGGTAAGCCTACAGTTAACAGAAGAAAATAATAATACAGATTAAAGCAGAAATGAATGGCTTAGAAAATAGTAGAAAAATAAACAACAAGACAAGAAGCTGGTTGATTAAAAGGATTAATAACATGGACAAACCATTGGCAAATCTAACAAAAGAAAAGAGGGACAAGACAAAACTAACACACATAAGAAACTATATGGATTATATCACAATAGAACCAGTGGAAATAAAACGGATAATAACAGAATATTATGAAGAATTGTACTCCAACAAATTTGAAAATCTAGAAGAAATGAAAAATTTTAGAAAAACACTACCTACCTAAACTAACACAAAGTGAAGTAGAAAATTTCAACAGACCTAAAACAAAAGGAGAAATTGATCAGGTCATTAAAAACCTCCCAACAAAAAAAAGTCCATGTCAAGATGGCTTTATTGGTAAATTTTATCAAACACTTAGAGAAGAACTGACACCAATTTTACTCAAACTATTTCAGTATATAGAAAAGGATGGAAAACTTCGGAATACTTTTTATGAAACGAGGATAACCCTCATACCAAAATCAGGCAAAGACATCACTAAAAAAGAAAATTATAGACCAATATCCCTCATGAATATAAATGCAAAAATTCTCAATAAAATCCTAGCTAATAGAATTTAACAACATATGAAAAAATGATAATATACCATGACCAAGTGGGATTCATTCCAGGAATGCAAGGATGGTTCAATATTAGAAAAACAATCAACAAAATTCAGGATATAATTTTTTTAAAAATGAAACCCTATATGATCATATCAATTGATGCAGAAAAGACATGTGACAAAACCCAATATCCATTCTTGATAAAAAAAAAAAAAACATTCACAAAGTAGGAATTGCAGGGAAATTCCTCAACATAAGTAAGAGCATATATACAAAATCAACATTTAGAATTACTCTCAATGGAGAGAAGCTGAAAGCATTCCCTTTGTGAACAGGAATGAGACAAGGATGCCCTTTATCACCACTCCTATTCAATATTGTATTGGACGTCGTAGCCAGAGTTATAAGGCAAGAGAGGGCACTAAAGCAGTCATATCAGCAAAGAAGGAGTAAAACTTTTTCTATTTGCAGATGATATGATCCTATGCATAGAAAATCCCAAAGATTCAGCAAGAAAATTTATTGGAACTCATTGAAAGATTCAGCAAAGTGGCAGGTTAGACCATCAATATACAAAAATCAGTTGGATTCCTCTATACTGATAAAGACAGCTCTGAAAAGCAAGTTGTGAAAACAGTATCATTTATAATGGTAGTGGTGGTAGTAGTGGTGTCCCGTGGAGTCAGTTCTGACTCAAAGAGACCTTTTATAGGGTTTCTTAGTCTGTAAATCTTTATGGGAGGAGAAAGCCTCATTTTTTTCCCCGTGGAATCACTGGTAACCTTGAGGTTAGCAGCCTGACTCACAACCACTATGCTACCAGAACCATCCCAAAATGAAATACTTAGGAATAATAAATCTAATCAGAGAAACAAAAGGCCTGTACAAAGAAAACTACAAAACATTACTACAAGAAACCAAAAGAGACTTACAAAAATGGCAGAATATACCATGCTTGGCTGGCTGATTTGAAGTTCAGGAAGATGTGTGAACTCCCAAGCCCAAGGCCACTGACCTAGCCACTGGGGGCTAGAGTTAAGAGTGAAGCAGCCACAGTTTGACCAATTTCCATAGACCCCCATCGACCTGGAGATGAGAGAGAAGAGGAAGGGCTAGTTGGTCTGAAGTATGGTGAGACCTGGGGACTCCTGAGCCCATGGACAAGGACATAACCATGGAGTGCTTGGGCTGAGAGTGAAGTGTTCAGCTGATACGAAGTGGGGG
>NW_006408569.1:15493823-15496536 GCF_000296735.1 Chrysochloris asiatica | reverse complement strand
AAATTCCAACCAAATAGGGAAGGATTCTTCATATCTAAGATCAATCGTGTCTCCTCAGTACACTGAGGACACTGATAGGGAAGGGAGCTTTCCTATCAGTGTCCTCAGAGATAGGGAAGGGAACTAGACTTCAGCTATCGAAACTGGGGAGCTATAAAATCACGAAGTGGCTGGCTTGCAAGCTTTCATGAGGTTGTTTAGTGTCAGAATGAGAGAAGTAAGACAGAAACCCTGCTGAATAGTTTTCCTCTTGTCCAGATGGGTCTGGTGATGGGGAATGGAAGGAAGAGTAGGATTTTATGATTCAATTGTAAGTAATTGTCATCAGGTCTAATGGCGATTGTCACAACTGTAAATGTAGAAGAGGTACAACTAAAATGGGGTAGCAGATAATCCCTCATTTCAGGAACAGAGGACCCTAGGACCATCAAGTGGGAAGAACATGAGAGGAGTGAAGGATCCTAACCAGAAAAGCGGCAACAACAGAGATGGTGATATAGGACGTGGGATGGCTGTTGTTCCATGAGGAGGGGTTGCAATCATTGAGATGAAACAGAATGTATGATTTCTTGAATGTAAAACCGATGATCTTGTCTGTAAACCTTCATTCAAAATTCACAATAAAAAGGTTTTTTAAAAATTCAATAATGAGGAAATTAAGAACATTTTATTTGGTAAATTAAAAAAAAGATAGGGAGATAATTTGGGATTATTTGGGTGGAGCCAATGTGATCACAGGGTCTTTAAATGTGGAAGATGGAGGCAGAAGAACTAGACTCAGAAAGAGATGTGCCAACAAAAGCAGCCCAAACCTATCATTTAACTGCAGTATCAAACCCCCACCTCAGGATCTAAAGGAAGAACTCTTCTATCTCCCTGTCCCTTGGTAGCCAGAGCACAGGTACAGGTAAAACAGAAAAAGGATGGTTTTTATTTGTTGTTGACTGCTTTTGAATTGGTGGCAACTCATGGTAACCCTATGTATGGTGGTGGTGGTTATATGCCGTGGAGTCGGTTCCAACTCATAGTGACCCTGTACAGGGTTTCCAAGGAGGCGGTAAACCTTTACAGGAGCAGAAAGCCTCATCTTTCTTCCAAGGAACAGCTAGAAGTTTCGAACTGTTGACCTTGAGGTTAGCAGCCCGATTCGTAACTACTATGCTACCAGAGCTCCTTAACCTTATGTATATGAGAATGAAATGTCTTGTGCCATCCTTACAATTGTTAGTTTGCGTCAGGGTGTACAATATTCTGTTGTGATCCAGAGGGTTTTCACTGGCTAATTTTTGAATGTGGATCATCAGACCTTTCTTCCTAGTATGTCTGAGTCCAGAAGTTCTGCTCAAGCCTGTCCAGCATAGGTTATTCTGCTAGCATTGGAAATACCAGTGGTATAGCTTCTAGCATCACAGCAACATGCAAGTCACCACATTACAGCAAACTGTCACAAATGGTGAGAAAAGATCAAGTATAAAGAAAAAGTTAATAATTTTCCCTTACCCCTTGTAGCCGCCTCTGTTAGTGCCCCTCCCAATATCCTCTAGGCACTTACTATTTCTGTACAGGTCAATTGTTTTTCACAGTAAGCACCTGTGACTGTCTGCCTGAGGACTTTCTGGCCACAGGAGTATGCTCAGTCAGTGTGCAAGTCAGGCCAGAAGTGCCAGGGAATTAACACCCATAGGAGCGATCTTCATTTATGATGGACAGGAGTTGAGGGAAATAAAACCCCAGTCTCTATGTTCCCTGGGTAGGAAAACTCTGAGACATGTTCTACATAGTATTAACACCTAGGTCCCAGTGGAATTGAGTCCCAGTTGCTCACAGCACTAACCTGCTCATTAACAGACCTTGTATTGTTTTTCATCACTTCCATATCTCATTTCTGTACTTCCTCTATTGATTCCTGGGATTATCCCAAATAAACGAATTTTACCCAAATTTTAATTTCAGGGTCTGATTCACCCAAAGTAGCAGTTCATACAGTAAAAGAACCTTTGAAGAAGACCTTCAGGATAGGAATCAGATCACTTGTAGAACATATGGCAAAAGCCTCCTTACTGACTAAATGGGGTGATGATAATTCTTGGCATATTATAGTATCAAAATTACTGAGATTCTCACTTAGGCTCCATTGGATGGAGTACAGGTGGAAGGAGATGTACTGGATTATACAACAGTTTAAAACATGAAAGATATAGGGTAATGAACTTTTGAAGCATCATGGAATTGGTTTTCTGTTATCAATGGCCATAGAATGTTTCAAGGAAGAAAATACTAGGTTAGGTCAGCTAGCTATTAACTCAAGGAACGGTGTGAAAGCAGAAGGCCTTCATGGCAACTTTTATCTTGTTTCATCTCTTGGGAAAAAAAGAGGGAAGGGGCAGCCTATACTGAAAATCAGGTCCAGGATCTGATTGTGAAAGTTGTAGACTTACACAGGGGAATGATGTTTGTCTTCCTCAAGCTCTGTCCCCATCTCAACTCATTTCTCCTATAGACAAATAACTAGGAGCAATTATTACCATGACATCTTTGCTCTTGAACACTTTAAAGAGTTCTGGTGTAGCAGATTTTCCTAGTGCAATAAATACGTCATTTGATTTCTTGACTACTGTTTCCGTGAGTGGTGAGGATTTTTGTTTTCTTTACATTGAGGTGCAACCCATACTAAAGGCTGTGGTCTTTGATCTTCATCAGTAAGTATATTAAC
>NW_006408569.1:15490635-15492718 GCF_000296735.1 Chrysochloris asiatica | reverse complement strand
TTTATCATCTCTATGCTGGAGAAAAAAATTTCAGAGTCTCTTTTGACATCCATTTTGCTCATTTCCTTCTTTTTTGTTTTCTTAATGACCTTTTGCTATCTTTGTATATGATGCTCTTGACGATAATTCCACAACTCTTCTAGTCTTCAGTCATTAGTATCTAATGCATCAAATCTGTTCTTGAGATAATCTCTAAATTCACATGGAATATGTTCAAGGTCATATTTTGGCTCTCGTAGACTTTTTAAAGTTCAGTTTCAGCCTGAACGTACATATGAGCAATTGATGGTCTGTTCCACAGTCTTCCCCTGGCCTAGTTTCCACAGATTATAGTCAGTTTGATTTCTGTGCATTCTATCTGGTGAAGTCTATGTGTATGGTGGTGGTGGTGGTGGTTATATGCCGTGGAGTCAGTTTCAACTCATAGCGACCCTGTACAGGGTTTCCGAGGCTGTAAATCCTTACGGGAGCAGAAAGCCTCATCTTTCTCCCGTGGAACAGCTGGTAGTTTCAAGCTGCTGACCCTGAGGTTAGCAGCCCAATTCGTAACCACTATGCTACCAGAGCTCCTTGTTTATGTGTGTAGTTGTCTTTTATGTTGTTTTAAAAAAGTATTTGCAATGAAGGAGTCATTGGTTTTGCAAAATTCTATCATGTGATCTCTAGCATTGTTTCTATCACCAAGGTCATATTTTCTAATTACTGATCCTTCCTCTTTGTGTCCAACCTTTCTTTGCATTCCAACAGCCAGTAATGATCATATTGATTGCATGTTTGATCAATTTCAGACTGAGGAAGTTGGTAGAATTCTTCAATTTCATCATCACTGACTTTAATGGTTGGTGCAAAATTTGAATAATAGTGGTATTAATTGGTCTTCCTTGTAGGCACATGGATATTATCCTATCACAGACAGTGTTGTACCTCATGACTGCTCTTGATATGTTCTTTTTGATGATGAATGCGACACTATTCGTCTTCCATTTGTTATTCCCATTGTAGAAATCATATGATTGTCAGATTCAAAATGGCCAAAACCAGTCCATTTCAGCTTACTAATACCTGTGATATCAAACTTTATGCTTTCCATTTCATTTTTGGAAACTTGCAATTTCTCTACATTTATATTTCACACATTCCATGGTCCAATTATTAATGGATGTTTGCAGTTGTTTCTCCTCCTCATTTTCAGTTGTGGCCCATCAGTAAATGATGGTCCCAAAAGCTATACTCCATTTGCATCATCATGTTCAACTTTATTTTGAGTAAAGGACCTAAAGCACCATTGGAGATCCCTGTTACAGCGGAAGGTTGAAGGCCTGTGGAGAAATATAATTGTGGCACATGTCTCACAGTGAATCCAATGGACTCACAGATCATTCTGTGGTAACAGTCTGGCCAGTCCAGGCTGGTAGGACACCCTTGTTCCAAAAGGTTATTCTGTGACACAAGTTCTTTCCATCACATTACCCTGCTGTCTACTGGGGTGTTACACTCATCTGCATGATAGAAACCATTTATATTCTAGCTTGTTGGGAACAGAATGGAAGAAAAGTTCAGGGCAATTTCCATTTAGCAACTGAAGGATAATTTGAAATAATAACTTCTGTTCAAATTCTGTTGGTGCAGATACAGTAATGTGGCCTCACTTAGCTTGAAGAAGAACTGGCAAATGCACTCTCTCAGTCATATGCTTAGTTAAAATTGTATTTCTAAGGGAGAATAAGAGAAGAGAGCTTGGGGAACAGCTAATGGCCTGCTGCACATATTACTTTAATATTAGTTTGAACATCAAAACAATATTGAAGAGGGAGTGGATGAAGCTAGAATCTCCACTGAGTAGTATCCAATCTGTCTAGGCGGGGCTGATGAAAGGAAATGCGGATAGGTCTCTTGGGATACAATAGTGAATAATTGTTATCAGGGCGGATTGTGAGGGTTGGAAATGTAAAGGGAGACATTTTGTAGCAAGGAAGGGAGTGATTAACTTTGCAGTCTAGGAGCGGAGGTGCCTGGGACCATCAAGGAAGAAGAGTAGAGAGCGGGATCCTACCCAGAGAAGCAGTGATGCCTGAGATGGAGG
>NW_006408569.1:15466939-15489015 GCF_000296735.1 Chrysochloris asiatica | reverse complement strand
TTAAAAACAAACAAACAAAAACAGAGACGATAGAATCAAATACTGTTAAATGATGTTGCATGGAGGGGATTGTAATCATTGCAATAAACAAAACACGATAGAATGAGTGTAAAACCAATGTTCTCCCATAAAAACTACCACTCAAATCACAATAAAAGCCTTAAAAAAAAAAAAAAGATACACATAGTAGACAGAGAAACAGATATAAGTAAAATTAACTGAAGTGCTCATTCCAAGAATACCAATGAAGGTAGAAGGCTAACAGAATGAAAGATTCACAAGTAAAAATAAGAAAATTCTAATTTAAGTAGTTTCTTTTTCATTTCTACTTTACTTTGGATATTTTTCAGGAATGTTGTTGAATTTTTAATGCCTTCCAGTCTGTTTCTGTTGACATAATGTGAGTTTTTACCTTTAATTGCTTCATAATCATGAATTCTGCTGATAGATTTCCTAATACTGAGTCATTTTTTGCAGTTTTAAAATAAACTCTACTTTGTCGTGGTCTGTGTGTTTTGTTTTGTTTTTGTTTTTTGCTATGGTACTGTTGTTGTCATTAAGTTATTACATACCACCGAATCAGTTCTGACTCATAGCAAGCCTGTGCAGGGTTTTCAAGGAGCGGCAGTGAGTTGAACCACTGACCTTTCTGTTCAAACTGACCTTGTGGTCCAGCGCTGATCTTACAGTGCCACACCAGGAGAATGCTCATGCTATTCTTTTAAAATTATTTTAATACTTTTTATATCTGTGTTTTTCTTGTTACTGAGACTTTACCCCTCCTTCCTCTCTTCCTTTCTTCCTACTTTTGCCAGGATGGTGGTAGTGGTGGTTATGTGCCGTGGAGTTGGTTCTAACTCATAGTGACCCTGTATAGGGTTTCCAAGGAGTGGCTGGTGAGTTGAGCCGCCAACCTTTTGGTTCAAACCAAAAGGCTTTTGGTTCAGTGCTTATCCTACAGCACCATACCAGGACTCCTACTAGAATCCGCTTAATAGCATTTTATTTAGAATTTCTACATGTGTGGTGTTGTGGGTTAATGCACTGTACTGTAGGGTCATTTTGAACTGCAAGGTTGACAGTTCAAGCTCACCAGCTGCTCCTCGGAAGCCTTATTGTACGTGGTCGCTGATTCGTACCGACTTGACGGCTCTTAACAACAATACTTGACATCTATCATATTTACATTGTTTAAAGCTATGCTACCTTTACCAGAGGAATTTGGGGACAATCAATCTTTTTCTATGGTTTGCTATGTAGTATGGTTTAAGGACATGTTGCAGCCTCTGACCTGTCAACTACCAATCCATGGTGGTGGTGGTGGTGGTAGTGGTTGTGTACCATTGAGTCAGTTCCGATTCATAGCGACCCTGTATAGGGTTTCCAAGGCTGTAAATCTTTACAGGAACAGAATGCTTCAACTTCCTTCAGCAGAGCCACTGGAGGATTCAAATAGCTGAACTTGTGGTTAGCAGCCCAATGTGTAACCCACTACACTATCAGGGCTTCGTCAATTCATAATGAGATACAGAAATTGAAAGTGTTTAGAAACCTTTAGAGCAACTTGACATAGTTATGACATCCAAGCAGTGATCAGTGGACTCATCAATGAGTACTGTATTCTGTTTCTGTTATTATTTTCTTTGTCCATCTGCTGAATTTGTTTTGATTGTATGTAATGAAATGCAATATTAGTTCTGATGATCCTAAAAGTTAGATTCCTTTAATGAATTAGATTGCATTTTATGTCTCTTATTTCATTTTTCTAATAATTTTTATAGAATTTTACAGAAGTAGATATTTACTATGTATGTGGACATACACAAAAGAAAACTTGGTCCTTCACTACAGATACTTTGAAAAATGCTGAAATGTTCTATTAAAGTTGGCTATTAATGGACTCCTGGTATGGCGCTGTGGGTTAATGTGCCAGACTGCAGCCGTTTGAACTGCAAGGTAGGTGGTTCAAGCTTACCAGCTGCTCCTTGGAAACCCTATACAAGGTCGCTATGGGTCGGAATCGACTCCACGGCACTTAACAACAGCAACGTAACTTAGTTGGAGTCCTGGTATGGCACTGTGGACTAATGTGCTGGACTGCAATGTCGGTTTGAATACCAAGATCGGCGGTTCAAGCTCATCAATCGCTCCTTGGGAACCCTATACAGGGCCGCTATGGGTCGGAACCAACTTGACGGCACTTAACAACAACATAACGTAGTTGTAAGACCAACAGCATCTGATAATGTCCCATTTTATCCTATGGTAGTTGCTTCCTTTTGTTTTTCTACTTTTTGGCCGATTTTGGTAACTTATTTTGGAGTCCTGGTGTGGCACTGTGGGATAATGCGCTGGACTGCAAGGTTGGTTTGAATCCTAAGGTCTGATGTTCAAGCTCACCAGCCGCTCCTCTGAAAAAACCTATACAGGTGGTGGTGGTGGTGTGTCTGCCTTGTAGTTGGTTCCCACTCACAGCGACTTTGTATAGGATTTCTGAGGTTGTAAATCTTTACGGGAGAAGTAAGCCTCATTTTTCTCCCGTGGAACTACTGATAAGTTTCAAACTACTAACCTTGAAGTCAGCAGCACAGAGCTCCTTAAGGGCTAAGTACTCAACTGCTAATTGATGCCTGAACTCATCCAGCTGCTCCGTGGGGAAAAGACCTGGTGATCTGCTTTCATAAAGATTCCAGCCAAGAAAACCGTACGTTTCCATTCTGTTGCATGGGGTCGTTATGAGTAAGCATCGATTGACAGCACACAAAGATATAGTTTGCTAGGAAATAAATCACTCCTACTATAGATTCAAATTTGTTGCACATGATTAAAAAAAAAAAAAATCCCAACCCGGTTGCTGTAAAGTGGATTCTGACAAAGCGACGCCATGTGACACAGGCGAACCGCCGCACAGTGTTTTCTAGACTACAGCCTTAACGGAAGCAGCTCACCAGCTCTTTTCTCTCTCTCCAAGCACTGGTGGGTTCCAAGCACTCTTCCGGTTAGCAGTAGAGCGCTTAACGACTACGCCATTAGAGCTCTTTCTGTACCTGATTCTTGTTACTGTCAAGTGCTGAGGAGTCGGTTTCGACTTATAGGGTTTCTGAGGAGCAGCTGGTGGGTTTGAACTGCTGATCTATGGTTCGCAGTCAGTGCTGATCCTACAGCGCCACACCAGGAGTATTACTGATAATTTACCCCTCCTTCCTCTCTGTGCCAAGATGGCTATGTGCCGTGGAATCGGCATACGGTTTCCAAGGCTGGAAGCTTCATCTTTATTCCACGGAGTTGCTGGTAGATTCGAACTGTTCACTCAGCTCGTAATCCACAACACGACCATAGCTGCTTGCCAGGATAGCCAAGCGTTTAACCTATTTAATTGGTCCTATGAGGGGCGAGGGGAACCGGCTTTGGTAGGAGGTGCAGCAGGAGTGCTCAGTCCCGGGTAAGGTTGGGACACGGCGGGCAAGGTGCCCACCGGATGAGGTCCGTGGCGGACTCCCAGCAACCGCCAGAGCCGAGAGTGGCAGTGAATCACCCCACCAGGGAAAAGCGGCAACTCCGGGGGCGGAACTAGGGGTTTAGAGGAAGCCTCTGCAGGGCCAGTCTTCCGGAGTCATCGCCCAGTTGCCATTTCCTCCTCCTTTGTCGCCGCCTCTTCCGTCTCCCCGGTCAGGCTTGAGGAGCCTGTTTCCTCCCAGTGCCACTCCTGCTGTCGCAGCGGCTGCTGCCGCCTCCACTCTGTCGGTTCATCCTCCTGCACCAGATGGCTCACCTAGTCATCAGCCAGTACACAATGCTTCCCAGTTGAATGCACAGCTTGAAAGCTGACTTTCATAGAGACCGCCAACAAAAAGGCTTGCTAGAGACATTATCGCGCCCCATTCAGGATATACTTAACTGTGGGTCTTGTGTTATCTATGCTTATGACCTTCCTTCCTATTGTCACGGTTGGTTGAAGTGTCCCTGGAACCGTATTACTGTCCTTCCAAAGAACTGGGAAGGCAGAACACACATTCCACACAAAAGAGGTTAGAAAGACAAAAAGCTTAAGCAGATAAAAGGATTTATTAAGCATAGGTGTTCTTACAGTGAGATAAGAAAGGGCTTCCCACTCTCGACTGAGGAGGGGCCCCAATACAATTTGACTTTTATCTTTCTGTTAGGGGCGTGATCTTTACTCCTGGTTCAAGTGTTCAAACAGCTAATTTGAGGAATTTGTCTAAATATTCTTACTCTGAGTCTTGTTCCCCAATCTCATGACTGACTAACTTCCTTCCCTTTTACAACAGTTTCTTTCCCTACCCCCGTCAGGGTCTCCTTATTGCTGAGATTGGTTTACTTTTTTGCTGAGACCAGCTGCGTGTATGACACGATACTCTCTTCTTTTCCCTGTTCTAACTGCCTAACACTATCACATGCCCCTATCTTGGTGTGCACTTTACACTGTGAGTACATACAGGACACCACTATAGGATAAAAAAAAAAATCATGCAGAAGTACAGATGGATGGGCACAGTGCTGAAATACATCGACCTTACATTGTTAAAGCCATGGCACCCCAAATTTGTTGCACAGAATGGTTTTACCGTGCTGTACCGTACTAACTAGAATTCAGTAAGTCAAAAGAACAGGCATTCCACAGTGTGGCAAGACCTTGGGACTCTTGGGCCCAGAGTCAGTGATATAGCCACAGAGGACTAGAGTGGAGAATAGAGAGGGCATATGCATAAGAACACCCACACTTGCAGATAATACCCACTTGACCTGGCTTCAATGACTGGATTATCAGAGCTCAACTAGAAGAAGAAAGAAGAGGAAAAAAGGAGTAATCTGATGAACTTAACCTACACCTATGGATGCAGTAGCTCAAAAAAGGGAACAAATCTTTACAGCAAGGATCATTCCCACCCCCTCCATACACAGAGTAGACAGGGATGGGCAACTTGGACATTGGCTACCCAAAACGGGAGGGGGGGGGCTACAAAGGCAAGAAGTGACTGGCTTACAAGCTTTCAAGAGGGAACTTAGATATAGAGGGCATGGAGGAAGGTAGACTCTCCACTGAGTAGTATCCAATCTGTCTAGGTGGGGCTGATGAAAGGAGATGTGGATAGGTCTCTTGTTGTACAATAGTGAATAATTGTTATCAGGACTGATTGTGAGGGTTGGAAATGTAAAGGTAGACGTTTTATAGCAAGGAGGGGAGTGATTAACTTTTCAGTCTAGGAGCTGAGGTCCCTAGGACCATCAATGGAGAAGAGCGGAGAGCAGGACCCTACCCAGAGAAGCAGTGATGCCAGAGATGGAGGCAGAGACGATGACGTGGAGAGATGGACTTTAGACCCAGAGAGGGAGTGGGGCTGTGTGCTGACGACTGACAGGGGAGAGGTGGGGGGCAGGCTTGCTGGGATTGTAACCATGGCAATGAAACGATATACGATTGGATGAATGTAAAGCTAATGTTCTCCCATGTAAATATCCTGTGCTCAAATACAAATAGATGTGAGCCACAAGTGTGAGCTGCCTGGCTGCCTGTGTAATGTTTAAATTATTTTTTATATGTTGTTGAGAATATTCACAGCAGAACATTCACCCATTCCACCATTTCTACATGTACAATTCCGTGAAATTGATTACATTCTTCCAGTTGTGCGAACATTCTCACCCTTGTCCCCCCCTCCCCATTAACACAAATTCACTGACCCCTAAGGCTCCTATCTAATCTTTTTAGTTGTTGTCAACTCAATCCAATATATTGTTGTGTGCCGTCCACTGGGTTCTGAACCCACAGCCTTGAGGTTAGTAGTACTGTACTTATCCCACAGTGCCACACCAGGGCTCAATATAGATTCCATATAGATACTGACCCCATAAAGATTGTTCTTAAAAGAGCATTGTAGTGCTTAAGGCAGACATTCTTTACTTGTTTGTTTATAAGAAGACTTCTGGGTATATTTTTGGTTTAAGTTTTAAAAATTATCTTCAGGGCACTAGTTTCAGGGGCTTTAGTCCATTAGTTTGGAGTCCAAGGGAATTTGAAATTCTGTTCTGCAAATTCCTTCTTTTGATCAGGATTTCTCTATAGAACAACTGACACCTTTGCCATGAGACGAGAAGTACTGGATGGTGCCTAGCTACCACTGTTTTTAAGTGCTGTTGAGTGGGTGCCGACTCATAGTGACCCTGTGTAGGGTCTCCAAGGAGTGGTTTGCACTGCCGATCTTTCAGCTAGCAGCCCAATGCTTATCCTACAGCACCACATCAGGACTCCCCCAGCTACTATTACTGCATGTGTAATGTTAAATGATCTAGTCACCATATTGTGGAGGGTCAGCAAAAAGAAGACCCCCAATGAGATGGGTTGACATAGTAAAAGCAACTATGGGCTCAAACATAATTGTGGGAATGGTGCAGGACTGGGCAGTGTTTCATTTTGTTATACATAAGGTCACTATAAGTCAGAACCAACTCAATGGCATCTAACAACAAAGTAACCACATTAGAAAAGGTAAAAAGAAAGCAGGAGAAATTCATCTTAGTACATTATTTTTATGATATATTGCACATATTACAACCTACACTCAATGTAAAATTATTAATTAGGTATTTTACATTTTTTCATACAACATCTTTGATAACCTGTATGTATTTACACTTCCAGCAAATCTCAAATCAGTTAGTCACATTTCAAGCCTTATTATGAGCTAGTAGCCACCATGTTGGATATTATTGTTTCTTCTGATATTTGCCACTGGGGTCTGTTTTAGTTATAAAGTGCTACTATAATAGAAATACTATAAGTGAGTGACTTTAACAAACAGAAATTTATTTTCTCACAGTTTGTTGTTATTGTTGTTAAGTACCGTCGAGTTGATTCTGACCCATAGTGAACCTATATAGGGTTTCTGAGGAGCAACTGGTGAGCTTGAACTGCCAACCTTGCAGTTCAAATGGCTTTGCAGTCTGGCACATAGTTCTTACAGTTTGTTGTTGTTAAGTTCCATCTAGTCTATTCGGACCCATAGCGACCCTGTACAGGGTTTCCAACGAGCAGCTGGTGAGCTTGAACCACCGACCTTGCAGTTCAAATGACTTTGCAGTCTGATGCAGTATCCCACTGCGCCACACCAGGACTCCACTCTCACAGTTTTGTTGTTTTTAGGTGCCATCGAGTTGGTACCGACCCATAGCGACATTATGCACAGCAGAATGAAACACTACCCGATCCTGGGCCAACCTCACGACTGTTGCCACGCTTGAGTCCATCAATGCTGTCACCTGGCCAATCCATCTCAGTGGGGGTCTTCCTCTTTTTCTCTGACCCTCCACCTTACCAAACATGATATCCTTCTCCAGCAACTGCTTCCTCCTGACAATATGTCTGAAGTATGAGAGACAAAGTTTGGCCATCTTGGCCTCCAAGGAGCACTCTGGCTGCACTTCTTCCAAAACAGATCTATTGGTTCTTTTGGCAGCCCATGGCACTTTCAATATTCTCCTCCAACACCATAACTCAAAAGCATCAATTCTTCTACGATCTTCCTTATTCACTGTCCAGCTTTCACATGCATATGAGGTTATTGAAAATACCGTGGCTTAGGTCAAGTGCACCTTAGTCCTCAAGCTGACATCTTTGTTCTTTAACACTTTTAAAAGGTCTTGTGCAGCAGATTTGCCTAATGCAATATGTCGTTTGATCTCTTGACTGCTGCTTCCATGAGTGTTGATAGTTGATCCAAGAAGAATGAAGTCCTTGACAACTTCAATCTTTTCTCTGTTGATAATAATGTTGTTTATTGGTCCAGTGGTGAAGATTTTTGTTTTCTTGACATTGAGATGTAGTCCATACCGAAGGCTGTGCTCTTTGATCTTCATCAGTAAATGTTTTAAGTCCTCTTCACTATCAGCAAGCAAGGTTGTATCATCTGCATATCGCAGGTTGTTAATGAGACTTCCTCCAATCCTGATGCCACGTTTTTCTTCATATAGCCCAGCTTCTAGGATTATTTGCTCAGCTTACAAGTTGAGTAAGTATGGTGAAAGAATACAACCTTGTCGCAAACCTTTTTTAATTTTAAACCATTCAGTGTTTCCATGCTCAGTTCGAACAACTGCTTCTTGGTCCAGGTACAGATTCCTCATGAGCACAATTAAGTGTTCTGGAATACTCATACTTCTCAATGTTGTCCATAGCTTGTCGTGATCCACACAATCAAAAGCCTTTGTGTAGTCAATAAAGCACAGGTAAATATCTTTCTGATATTCTCTGCTTTCAGCCAAGATCCACCAGGAAGCTATAAATACAAATTCAGGGTGTTGACTCTAGGGAAAGACTTTTCTCTCTGTTTACTCTTGAGAAAGGTCCTTGTTTCTTTTCAGCTTCAGTTCCTTAATTCCTTGGTGAACTTTGGCATCCATCTTCCTATCTCTGTGCTCCCTTGTGTTTATTCCTAATCTGTTCTTTTTATCTCAAAAGGAACTGGCTTAAATGAGGAACTGCTACATAGACCAAGAGGCAATTGTTCAAACAGACACTGAATGGTTTAAAATCAGGAAAGATGTATGCCAGGGCTATATTCTTTCACCATATTTATTCAATCTGTATGTTGAGAAAAATCCGAATAGCTGGATTACATGAAGACTGTGACATCAAGATTGAAGGAAGACTCATTAACAACCTGTGATGTGCAGATGACACAATCTTGCTGGACGCTTCTTGTTATTGTTCAGTGCCTGTGTAGGGTTTCCGAGGAGCAGCTGGTGAGCTTGATCCACTGACCTTGTTTTTCAAACCAACTTTGCAGTCCAGCACATTAACCCAAAGCACCAGGACACTAAGAGGAATTAAAATACTTACTGATGAAGATCAAAGACTTTGGTATGCATTGCATCTCATTGTCAAGAAAACAAAAATCCTCACCACTGGACCAATAAATACCATCATGGAAAATGTAGAAAAGATTGACGTTGTCAAAGAGTTCATTTTGCTTGGATCCACTATCAACATTCACAGAAGTAGCTGTCAAGAAATCAAATGACATATTACATTAGGCAAATCTGCTGCACAAGAGGTCTTTAAAGTGTTTGAGAGCAAAAGATAACAGTTTGGGGACTAGGGTGCACCTGATCCAAGCCATGGTATTTTTTTTGGGGGGGTGATTAATTTTTATTAACCCATGTAACCACCATGTATTCAAGATCTGAAACATCCAGTTGGAAAGTTCTCTTAGGACCCTCTCTAGTTCAACCCTTGTTCCCTTCCCTGCCCAGAGGTAACCATGATTCCAACCTGATCATTACACACTAGTTTTGCCTGTTCTTGAACTTAATATATATGGAATCATGCAATAGCTACTCTTTTGTGTCTGGCTTCTTACATGCACCATAATGTCTCTGAGGTATAGCCAAGTTGTAAATGTCAACAGTTGGTTGCTTTTAATCTTTGAGTTGTGTCCACTGCATGAGTGTGACACAGTTTATCCACTCTCCCAAGGATGGACATTTGGGTTGTTCTTGCTCTTTGACTATTATGTGTAGACCACATTCTTGCATTTGTCGTTGGGTGGATATGTGGATTTATTTCTGTTGGGTATTTACTTCGGCTACTAACTGAAACCCCCACCACTCATCTGTCAGTTTGTCATGCTGTGGTTGTGGAAGCTATGCCATGGGTGTCTTAAATGCCAGCAGGGTCAGGCATAGCAGTAGAACACTGTAAGCACCAGAATACTGAATACTGAAACATGATGAAGAGCAGCAGAATACTGTCAGACATTGTTTTGTTTTTTTTAATTGCCTCATATGCATATTCAAGTTGGACCAGGAATAAGAAAGACCATAGAAGAACTGATGCATTTGAGTTATGGTGTTGAAGAAGAACACTGGAAAGTACCATGGATTGCTAGAAGGACAAACAAATCTGTGTTGGAAGAAGTGCAGCCAGAATGCTTCTTAGAAGCCAGGATGGTAAGACTTTGTCTCTCATACTTTGGACATATTATTAGGAGAGACCAGTCCCTGGAGAAGGGCATTATGCTTGGTAAAGTGGAGGGTCGGTGAAAAAAGAGTAAGACGCCCAATGATGTGAATTGACACAGTGACAACAGCAATGTGGTATTGTAACAATGGCGTAGGACTGGGCAGTGTTTTATTCTATAGTGCATAGGATTGTTATAAGTCAGAATGGACTCAATGATACCTAACAACAATAACAACTCTGATATGAATTCATTAACATAACAAAACCCTATTCCAAGCTTTCACATGGACAAGGCAGACTTTTTTTTTTTTTTTTACTAGTTTACCTAAACCGTTCAGCTCAATTGCTTCACATGCACATGAAATTTGAACAATAAATAAGGAAAACCATAGAAGAATTGATACATTTGAATTGTGGTGTTGGTGAAGAATATTGAAAGTATCACGGACTGCCAGAAGAATGAACAAATCTGTGTTGAAAAAAATACAGCCAGAATGCTCCTTAGAAGCTAGGATGGCAAAACTTCATCTCTCATACTTCAGACATGTTATCAGGAGGGACCAGTCCCTGGAAAAGGTTACTATGCTTGGTAAAGTGGAGGGTCAGAGAAAAAAGAGGAAGGCCCCCTAGGAGATGGAGTGACACAGTGGCAGCAACAATGGGCTCAAACATAACAACAATTGTGAGAATAGCCCAGGACTGAACAGTATTTTGTTCTGTTGTCCATGGGGTTGCTATGAGCCAGAACTAACTCGAAGGGACCTAACAACAACAATAACATTGTTCATTTTTAAGAAGACTTCAGGGGAAAATTTTGACATAAGATTTAAAGATTATCTCAAGACAATAGTGTCAGGGATTCACCAAGCTCCCATGGCTCCAGAAGTTCTGGAATCCATGCAAATCTGAAATTCTGTTCTGCATTTTCTGCCATTTGATCAGGATTCTTCTATAGACTCTTTGATCAAAGTGTTCTTCTGGTCTCACTTGTTCATAGAGGCAATTAGACACACATTCTATATTCTCCTCCTGTATCTGATGTTCCTTCTTCTTCTTTTGCTCCAGGTTAATATTGTTTTATCAATTATGCCTTGTATAGCTGTTTGCAAGCTTTAAAGAACTCAGGCACTACACAATGAACTAGGAGGTAGAACAAAAGCATTAAACACATTATTAGGCCAACTAACCAAAGACATACCATTATTTTTGCCATAATCTAGTTGCGAGATTCAAGTTACTAAGTTCAACACACATATATGTAAGGGGGGAGAATTACACATCTTAGTACATCCCAGGAGGCAAGCATCATTGGGAGCCATTTCAGAAGCCGCCTACTATAGCTGGGTACAGGATTTTTAGCTAACAACGTTTTTCTTCCAGCATTCTGTAGATGGTATTCCACTGTTTTCTGAATTTCTACTTTGCAAATGAAAAGTCTAATTCCAGTGTAACTTATTTTCATTTATCAGTCAGGTCTCAAACAGAAACATAGAAACAGCTCTGAATATTTAAAATTGTTGTTATCAAGTGCTGTCAAGTTAGTTCCAACTAACTTGTATTTGGATTCCAAAGAATGGCTGGTGGGTTTGAACAACCAACCTCATGGTTAGCAGTCCAGTACTTATTCTACAGTGCCACACCAGGAGGGAATATAACAATGCAAGTAATGTATTACTCGGGTAATGGAAGAACTGAAAAACCTAACAATAGCAGCCCCAAAGTTAGCAATAAAGGGAGCTACTACTAAAACCTAGGCTGGAGAATCAAAGGAAGAAGGTGGAGTCCCAGGTCTAGTGTTACCCAGTAACTTATTTGACCACAGATTTCCTTGGAAAACTCAAATATCCCTGCCATGCTTGATAATGGGAATACAGGCTGCTCCACTTCTGTGGTCTCTCCTCACCCTGCTATCTTAGGCTACTCTTGCCTACACCCCCACCTGCAACATTCTTTGTGGGAGAGGTGGAAACCATTCTGTGTTCACATTTGACTGCAAATTCCAAGGAATACATGTCAAATCCTCAATAATTTTGTCACTACTCTACATTCTGGTGGATCTCTGTGACAGACATGATGGAGCACTACTAGGATCTCCTTTCAAAAAAGAACTGTATTGTGAGGAGTGAAGTAGCTGACAGTCACAATTCGCAGTGTCTTCAGGATCCATTGCAGTATTTTGATAAAGGCTGCTCTTTCTGTGCAGCCTCCAACCAATAAGAGATGGAAGAAGTACTAGGACATGACACTTGATGCCCAACATGTAACACCAGGCGATCACCTTGTTAGATTTACATTGTGGTCTCAGGCTCTCTGACCAATCCTGCTTCTCACTTACCTCATTCCTTTTGCAGGTGTCCTATCTGTGCCGCTGTCTGAAGGCTCTCACTGTGCAATTTGTTTCTTCTATTTCTTTTCGTAAATGTCAGATCTATATCATGGTCTGAGACTTTTCCTGCTCAGTTTTTCTTCTTCCTCCTTTATCTTTCACCAGCATCACCTAAGTAAGCTCATCACACTCTGAAATTTACTCTCAGCATCTGCTTCCCATAGGATCCAAACTGACACAGACTCCAAATTTCTGAAGCTCAGGAGCCACCCCAACTTCGAGTTGTCCTCATAAATTCCCCACTGTTAAAGGGAAAGGGATAAATACACTTCAGTTTAAAATTCTTGATCTGGCATCTTGTTCATATTTAAATGAATTTGCCCCAGCTTTCTGGTCTTCATATATTATAGTAGGAATCATGGTTGAAGAACCAATTTTTCTGTTTTTTAGTATGAGCTAGTGGGAGTGTCTAGCAGTTCCTTGGTCTGCTCTTTAAAAAGTGCCTGCTATACTCAGCTTTGAACTTTAGCCAAAATTCTACTCAAATTTTATATGCATTAATGCCAAAGATGAAAAAAATTCAAGATTTTGTTTTTTTTTTACCAACTTCTACAATCTGAAATTGATCAAACATGCAACCAATATGTGTTGATAATTACTGGTGATTTTAATGCAGAAGTTGGAAACAAAGAAGGATTGGTAGTTGGGAAATGTAGCCTTGGTGATAGTGAACATTTTGATCAACGATTCCATAGAAGAGTTCTGATCAATGTTAGAAATCACATGACAGAATATTTAAGAACAATGACTTCTTGATTGAAAATATCTTTTTCCAATAACATAAATGGTGACTATACACGTGCTAGAGTCTTGGATAGCATTGGATTGCTAACCACACGTGTTGCACTACATGATAAGCACTGGACTGCTAACCACAAGCAGTCCAGTGGTGATCATACTAGGAGTCCCTACAACAACAATATCTTTACAGAATTCAATTTTTTGATGTCCCTCTGGAATGATTCTAGTTTCCTTTATGTAGATTTTATATAATTTCTTCATTAAGAAAATACTTAATTGTGTACTTGTAATGTACAGGGCACTGTTTTATTTGTTGAACACAGAAACATAAATTAAATAGAGTCCCTGATTTCATAGAGTTTATTATATAGTGGGGAAGGGAGATAATATTTTATTAAACAAATAAATATATAATATGACAAGTGCTACAAATGAAATAAAACCAGATACGAGGGTAAAAAATAAAAGACAATGAGTGCTATTTTATATGGATCATCAGGAAAAAAGGTTTCTCTGATAAGTAAAACTTGAGCAGCAGCTCAGAGAATGAACCAGTTATGTGAGTATCAGGTTAAAGAGCATTGTAAGAAGTAAATACAAAGTCCCTAAGGCTCAAGTCTCTAAACTCAAGACCTTCCTAGAAGATGTTTATTTTCAGTTTTTATGGAAAGAAATTTCAAGAGAATTAACTCAAACTTAACACAGTTAACTCATTTTGAGAAAAAGGCCAATTGGCATAAATTAATGCTTGGAAGATATCATCACTAAATCCTAATCATTAAGATGAAACTAAGTACAGTGAGTTTTGAATTAAAGCACTTATTTTATATTGCCTAATGTAAATAACTACTGGTGTGGCACTGTAGGATCAGCACTAGACTTCAAACTGCAAGGTTGGCAGTTCAAATCCACCAGCTGCTCCACAGAAATCCTATAAGGGTCACTTTTGAATTGGAATTGACTCAACAAGCACTTAACAACAACAGGCTCAAACAAGGAGACCTGGTAATGTAGTGGATTATGAGTTCTGGCTGCTATCTGAAAGGTCAGCAATTCTAATCTGCAAGCTGTTCTGCAGGGGAAAAATGAGACTTTCCTCTCCTTTAAAGATTTACAGTCTGAGAAACCCTAAACAGGGTTGCTATGAATTGGAACTGACTCCCTGGCACAGAATCACCACCACTACTACCAAGGCCCAAGCATGATTGGCCTGTTTGAGGAAAAGCAAGGAAACCAGTATGACTAAAATTCAGATGATTAAAATCTGAGTGGTAACCAGGGGCCAAATTATGTAAGGCCTTGTAGATAGATTATGGAAAGGACTTTGGATTTTATTCTGAGTTGAAAAGTCACTGAGGGGTTTAAAACAAAGAAATTACAAATCTGATGTATGTTTTTAAAGGATCACTGTCACCTCTATGAGGAGACTAGGGGCAAAAGTGGAAAGGAGACCAGTTAAGGCCAGGAGGTAGGTGATGGTAACTAGAACCAGGGTGGTAGTGGTGAAGGTAATGAATAGTGAGTTCAGTGCAGTGAATTACTTGATTTGGCTCTTGTAACCATCATAGTCTTTGTAATTTCTACCAAATGATTAGGTTGTTGTTGTTGTTAACTTTTGTAGAGTTGGTTCAAACTCAGATCGACCTGTATAGGTTTTCCAAAAAGTGACTGGTGAGTTTGAACTGCCAACCTTGCTGTTAGAAGTCTGGTGCTTATCCTACAGCTCCAGAGCTATATAAATGTGGGAGTCCTGGTGTGGTGCTGTAGGATAAGCACTGGATGTTTGTGGCCCACCGAGGGGATTGGATAGCTAACTAATAAGGCAAATAAGGTTTGTGGCACCCATGTGGGTGGAATCATGCAAATAAGATATACAAAATTTTAATGTGGGGACTTGTCAGTTTTGCCATTCTACTAGGTTTAAAATGAGCCATCTTAGAAGTGGAAAGGGAGGATCTCACTACATCAAGAAAGAAGATTCAGGAGTGCAGCAGTGTATCCTTTGGACACTAAGATTTCCGAACTGAATAAAGTTTCTCCATCCAAGAGACAGAGAGCTGTGACAGCAGAGACGACAGAGATGTGGCAGAAATGAGGAAGAGAGACTGTGACAACAGAGGCAGCAGAACTAAGAGCACAAGACAGAGCTCTGGGCTTCCTGGCCCTCCAGCAAGAAAGCTGAATGCCTTTGGGTTGGGAGACTTGCTATCCAGTGAGTGCCTTCAGGCAGAGACTTACTGGTAGAATGGTTGCCTAATAGGCAGAGCTACATTTTCCCAAGCAGTGCAAAGGCCAAGGGACCTTGTGGCTGAGAAGCTGAAGACCAGAGAGAGGTGTACCTGCAGGTAAGGTATGACTGAGAAGAGGTGCTCCTGACTGGAGAACTGTATTTTGAGCATTTCTGATCCTGACATTACCTGCTGAAACTTCCCAAATAAGCCCCATAATCATGAGTATTGTCTGTGAGTTCTGTGTGGCCATTACAATGAATTATTGAAACCAGCAGAGAAGTAGAGAATGCTGTGGGAGGGATGGTTGGTATCAGAATTGGTAAAGAAAATTTGAGGGTGGAGGCTGATGTTGAGTTTGGTTCTTCTCCCTTGTAAAGTCAGAGGAGATCAGATGACACCCCCACACTGGAGCCTATTCTATCCAGAGGCATTTTCCACAGCTTTATTCAACAGCTGAGAGGTGGAGACCGTAGCCTTTTCACCAGAGGTCACTTGCCCACCCCAGGAAACAGCTAATAAATACGCAGTGTTTTAGTGGACACCAGGAGCTGAAAGAACAGTGGGGGATGAGTACCAGCCAAAGGGGCTCTGCTAGTACAACACAACATACACCCTACTGTGGAAAGGGACCTCAGAAGATTACATTCTGGAAGTTAGGAAAACAAAAAAATTCTCACTCTTTGGTCCCAGACCAGTAAGCCCCTATTGAGTTGGTATTTGAAAGTGGCTAAAAACCCAGAGAGCTTAGCAAAACATGTAGAGATGCTTTTATTCTAAGGTATGCAGATCTGAGGACATTTGTTCATTCCAAAGAGGTTATCTGAGAAGTTGAGTTGCTCTTTTGCTAGCTTCAGTGGGTTCCAACAGCAAAACCAAACTCACTGTCATGGAGTCCATTCCAACCCATAGCGACCCTGTATAGGGTTTCTCAGACTATAGATCTTTACTGGAGTAGAAAGCCTCATTTTTCTGCTGTGGGTGGATGGTGGGTTTGAACTACCAACCTTGTGGTTAGTCCATTGCTTATCCTACAGCACCAACAGGGGTCCTTTTCATGGGATTGGTGGTGGTGGTGGTCGTGTGCCATTGAGTCAGTTCCAACTCATAGCGATTCTGTGTAGGGTTTCCGAGGCTGTAAATCTTTATGGGAGCAGAAAGCCTCATCTTTCTCCTGAGGAACCACTGGTAGTTTCAAATTGCTGAGATTAGCAGCCCAACTCATAACCACTATGCTACCAGAACTTCTTGTTGTTGCTGTTGTTATGTGCTGTGGAGTTGGTTCCAACTCATAGTGATCCAGTACAGGGTTTCTGAAGCTGTAAATCTTTACAGAAGCAGAAAGCCTCATCTTTCTCTCGCGGAACAGCTGGTAGTTGCGAACTGCTGACTGTGAGGTTAGCAGCCTGATTCATAACCACTACACTACCAGAGTTCCTTAGAAGAACAAAAATTGAAATCTGAGGTAAACTGTTCCCTACTTTGGTCTTAGAAACTAGAGGGCTATACCCTAAGAATAAGGATGAACCCAAAGTAAATCTGCCATTGTAAAGTCAATAGTTCAGTTTTGCTATTTGGATAGTAGATAAAATGTCTGTATTTAAACTTGGATTAAGGTAATCTCAGACTCAGTATATCCAGTTACTTGGCAAGAACCAAGCAACTCCTTTATGGAAGAAGAGAATAATGTTCCAGGTTTCAAATTATTTTTATGAGTAATTCTTCAAATATGATATCCAATACCTAATTAAAGAAAACCAGACACTGAGAACACAGAATGAGTGAGAACCATCAGAAACAACAGGCAATAGAAACAGACCTACTAGGGCTCCAGATACTGATTTTAAAAAAAAAGAAAGAAAGAAAGAAATCAGTTTTAAAAATGTATAAGAAAGCTACAAGTTCAGATGACATCACATGTAAATTCTACCAAACATTCAATGAAGATAACATTCCAATTTGTGTAAAATCTTCCAGAGAATACTTAAAGGAGGTGCCCTCCACAAATTATTTTATGAATGTAGCATAACCTCGATACCAAAACAAACAAATAAACAAACCAAAATAAGCAGTTCAAGAAAAACTACAGGTTAATGTATATTGTGAATACTGTTGCAAAAATCCTGGACAGAAAGTTAGCAAACTGGATTTGTTATTGAGTACCATAGAGATGATTCTGATTCATTGCTACCCTGTGTAGGAATACTGGTGTGGCGCTGTAGGATAAGCACGGACTGCAAGGTCAGCGGTTCAAACTCACTAACTACACCTTGAAAACCCTATACAGAGTTGCTATGCGTCAGAACCAACCACACTTAACAACAGTAACAACATAGGGTTTCCGAAGATCGGCTAGTGGGTTTGAACCTATGATCTTGTAGTTAACAGTCCAGTGTTTATCCTATGGTGCCACACCAGGACTCCAAACTGAATTTAGCAATATATATATAAGGGGTAATACATCATGCCTAAGTTGAATTTATCCCAAGAATGTAAATCTGAATGAACATTAAAAATCAATCAGTGATGGTGATAAGATTCTTATGATTCAATAGTGAATAATTATTATCATGACGAATTGCGACTGTCACAATTGTAAAGGTAGAAGTTTTGTAACAAAAAGGAGGGGGTAGTTAATCTTAGAGTCCAGGAACAGAGGACCCTAGGACCATCAATGGAGAAGAGCAATGGAGATGCAGCGACCCCAGAGATGGAGGCAGAGATGAGGACATGGAGAGAGAGAGCAGCTGAGGACTCTAGACTCATGGAAAGAGAGGGACTGAGAGCTGGTGGCCAGAAGGCAGGCTTACAGAATGTGCCCTTTGGTTGTCTAAATGATTATATATTCCTGAATGCTTTTGTGTATATCCCCCTTCCCCCTCCACACACACACACAAAAGGAAAACAGAGGGAATAGAAGCAAATACTGTTGAATGATGATACACGGAGGAGATTGTAATCATTGCAATGAAATGATAAGTGTAAAACTGGTGTTCCCCCACAGTAAAAACTTAAAAAAAAAAAAAAAAAAAAATCAATGGACTTTTTTCCCTTTGTTTCCAAAGGCGGAGGAGGCTCTGAGCCCTGCCCCCTTTCTCATTCCCCTCACCCCCACCCTGTGCTGGTTCCATGTCTGTGTGACTGGCCCCAGGGGTGTAGAGTCTATCCAGCCCATGAAGTGACAGACTGCCAACTGCAGTAAGCTCTGCCATCCCCTGAAGTAGAACTGGATGACTGAGGGCATCTACAGCAGTGAGGACTCCCTTGAGTTCTCCAGAATGAGGGCCGTGTTTATGACCAAAGCAAAAATTCCTGTCTCAGTACATTTTTATACCTGGATTCCTGGCAGTGTGGGTACTTGTCCTTCTGGCAGATTTTGTCCTGGAGTTCAGATTTGGCTACCTATGGCCATTCTGGCTCTTCATAAAAAATGTCAATGATTACTTCCGATACCAGGGACTGACCTTCTCAGTGTTTGTAGTTTGTGTAGCATTCACTTCTAATATAATAAAATGCCTGCTGTTCATCCTCACACAATGGCTTTTTTTCTTATTGCTGCTAGCACATATGTATGGGTTCAGTATGTCTTGCACAAAGAAAGGGAAGTGTGTTTTCCTATGGTGTCCCTCTGGATACTCTTGGTGTATATTGAAGCAGCAATTAGATTTAAAAAGCTGAAAATTTTAATCATAGACCTTTGTTATCCATTTACTTACTGCTCACTGCATCGGGTACCCTGTGGTGACTTTGGGCGTTGGCTTCAAAAATTATGTAAGCTACAAAATGCAGATAAGGAAGTGCAAAAAGTGAATGAATTTTACATGCAGCTTCTTTATCAAGCACTCCCTCCAAAACAGCAGATGCTACAAAAGCAAGAAAAAGAAGCTGAGGAAGCAGCCAAAGGATTACCTGATATGATTCTCTATCCTTATTTGCCACAATGGAATCCTGGTGTGGCACTGTAGGATCAGCACTGCACTGCTAACCAAAAGGTTGGCAGTTCAAAAACCCACCAGCTACTCTTTGGAAACCCTATACAGAGTCATTTCTATGAGTCAGAATTGACTCCACAGCATTAATAATAACAGTACACCACAATGGAGGTATCCCAGGCAGAAAAATCTCTCCACAACGTTGCCAGAGATAGAATACAGAAAAAAAGGGGAAAGATAAGGACAAGGAAGCCAAAAGAAAACACAACCTTGGAATAAATAACAATAGTATTCTACAATGTGTAGACTCTAAAATACAAGAGATAGAGTATATAGAGAAGCATATCAATAGTAAAAGATTAAATAATGATCAGAAAGTACAGAAAATCTCTTGAAAGAAGACTCACGCATTGTTTCCTAAAAAAAAATCACAAAAAATGTCAGTGGAGTTGTGAATTCCTCACCTTGAAGTCACAGTGCCACAAATGGAAGCATCCCTTCCTCATCTAGTAAAAATGAGAAGAAGCAGAAGTGCACAAGCAAGAGCCCAAGTACATACAAGGACTTAATAGAAAACTGTATCCCTAATAACCAGCTAAGTAAACCATATGCACTGGTAAGGCTGGAACAATACATTAAAAAGTTAAAGGCTGACCTACAGACCAGCAAGCAAGTGGATCAAGAGCTCTGCATTCAGATCAGCTCCCTCTCACATACCTAATGAGGGATCCACACAGAAATGGCAAGAGAACGGGCTGCTGCCAAACAAGTTACATAACGCTATACAAATGAAGCAAAAAGACAAGCAGAATATCAACCAGTTGGAGAAAAATTAAAAGTTGAGCAGGAAGCACGGAGCTTTGTAGAAAAGCAGCTTATGGAGGAGACAAAAAGGAAGAAGCCAAAAGTAGTCACTGCTGCTCAGGCTGTTGCATTTGCTGCTACAACTTGGGGAGAGTGCCATGAGACCTTACAAAATCACATTGGAGAACTAGAAGCAGAGGGCAAGAAGCTAACCATGGACGTGAAGGTGAAAGAAGACCAGCTCAGAGAACTAGAACTGAAAGTTCAGGAGCTTTGGAAGTATAAGGAAAATGAGAAGGACACTGAAGTGTTAATGTCAGCCCTTTCAGCCTTGCAAAATAAAATGCAGCACCTGGAGAAAGGCCTAAGCCCAGGGACCAGAATCAAACTAGATCTGTTCTCCGCACTTGGGATGCAAAGTGGCAACTCAAGATTGCCCAAGGATAGATCCTTCAGAAAGACCAGGAAATCAAGGACCTAAACCAGAAGATAGCTGAAGTCATGACTGTCATGCCAAGCATAATGTACAGTGCTGCCACCAGCCCCCTGAACCCTGATTCCACCCATTACTCTCCCAAATTTATGGAGACCAGCCCTGCTGCACTGGATCCCAATGCCTCTGAAGAAATGAAGTCCAGCTGCGTGCTTTGCCCAATCATTTGGTTACCAGAAGGCATCACAAAGAAGGATCTCTTGCAGTCAAGAAAAAAAATATATATATATTGTATTTTGTGGGATTGTATATGTAGCCATTTTTAGAATAAGGAGAAGATACCATCCAAATCTGATTAGAAAAAAACATCCATTTTCTTAGTTAATTTTTAGAGGGCCTCATACAGAACTTTGCAGTTTATTTTTCTCTGCCAGCACATTCTTGGGTTTCAAATTGAAAGAAAAAAAAAATCAATGTCCACAAAGACAATGTTCTACATACTACTTTGCTGAGTAGTGACTGTGATCTTAAAAACTCATGAATATCCTTCTAAGGTTCAGCCATTGGCCTCTCTCCCTGTTTGGAGGAAAGAAGAGTGATTAAAATTGAAGAAGGAAACAATTAGTTCAATGGAATAATGGACCATGTGAATATCAATTTCCACTACCCTGAAACCAGAACGAGATGGTGTCTTGTTACTACTACCAACTGCTCAGAAGGGATCACATTAGGAGGTCCTGGATAGAATGGGAGAAAATGTGGAACAAAATGCAAAATCATAAAAAAGATCAGGCTTACTGGTCAGATGGAGACTGGTGGAACCTCAAAACTATAGTCCTTGGCCACCCTTCTGATCTGGGTGGCCCCCATGGTTCAATTTTCAGCCAAGCAATAGATATGTTATAGGGAGGGACCATAACACTAATGAGTTATACACATCATAGAATGGTCAACCATTTGAGATCAATTTACCCAAGGAAAAAGTTCAGAAGGAGGGATAGAAACAGGAAACACAGGGTGGAAGTGGAATAAGTGATGTTACATGGAGGAATGGTAATCATTCAGATGAAATGAAGTGTATGATTTGTTGAATGTAAAACTGATGATCTGCTCTGTAAATCTTCACTAAATTCACAATAAAAAGGTAAAAAGAAAAAGATATTTGGAAAGGTACAGAAAAAAAACACAATGCATGATCCTGCTTACATGAGCTATCTAGAATAAGCAAATGCATACAGACCAAAGTTCATTAGTGGTTATTAGGGATAGGAGGGAGGGTAAGGAAAGGAGAAACAGCTTCAGGCACTGAGCTTCTGTTAAGGATGATGGAAAACACTGGGAATTGACATAGTAGTGATGGCATCACAGCGCAGTGAACATAATTAATGTCACTGAACTGTATACTTGAAAATGGTTCTAAAATGGCAAATATTTTAGCTTACACGTATTCACTGCAATAAAAATGTTTAAATCAGTTATGGAATTATACTAAGCATTATACTAAGCAGAAAACAAAATAAGAAATAAAAGATTTAAAGATGGGGAAAAATTGAAAACTTATTCTTTGTAGATG
>NW_006408569.1:15460749-15464724 GCF_000296735.1 Chrysochloris asiatica | reverse complement strand
GTGCCCTTTGGTTGTTTAAATAACTATATATTCCTGAGTGTTTTTGTGTACATCAAAACAAAACAACAACAAACAAACCAGAGAGAATAGAAGCAAATACTGTTGAATCATGATGCATGGAGGGCATTGTAATCATTGCAATGAAATGAAACATGGTAGGATAAGTTGCAAAACCGATGATCTCCCATATAAGCTATCATTCAATTCACAATAATAGCTTTTTAAAAAGAAGACAAAACAATAACAAAATAAAACAGAAATGCTTCTTATGGAAATAAATAAATTATAGAATTATTATAGAAGTAAATCTGTGTGGCCTTGGGTTTGCGAATGATTTCTTAGATATGACACCTAAAGCAAAAGTAACAATTTAAAAACTAAATTGGACTTTATCAAAATTTATAATTTTTCCACATCAAATGTCACTGTTTTAGTTTTCTCATGCTGCTATAACAGAAATATTACAACCAGAAATGTATTCTTTCACAGTTTGGGAGGCTGGAAGTCCAAATTCAGAGTGCTGGCTCTTGGGGAAGGCTTTTTCTTTGTTGGCTCTGGGGGAAGGTCCTTGTCTCTTTCCGCATCCGTAGCCCAGTATTCCTTGGAGATCTCCATATACCTTGTCATCAATCTTCCCCGGGATCTAGGAGTTTCACAGTGCTCATCTTATGTCATTATATCTGACAATATTCTGGTGCTATTCATAATGTTTTCATCTTCCGGCACTATATTTGACAATGTTCTACTTACATTCACAAAGTTTTCAATGGCTAAACATTCAGAAAGAGTCTGCTTCTCCTTCCTAGTCTGGAAGCTCTGCAAAAACGTGTTTACCACAGGTAACCCTGCTAGCATTTAACATACCTGTGTCATAGCTTCCAGCATCACAGCAACATGCAAGCCACCATAGTATGATGATATTAAAAAGCATGATGATATTACATAACACTCATACTCAGGACAGCGAACCATATTGTTATTGTTGTTTTTGTTGTTAAGTGCCTTCGAGTTGGTTCCAACTTTTAGCAACTCTGAATAAGGTTTCTGAAGATCATCAACTGGTGAATTTGAACTGCCAACCTTATGGTGGAATACTTATCCTACAGTGTCACACCAGGACTCCTAGTAAGTAATCATAAGAACAGGTTTGCGATCTGGTGGATAGGAGCACTGACTAAGAGTCAAAAGGAAAAGGTTTGAAAATTGTACAGAACCAGAGGCAATAGTCTTGCAAAGGAAAGGAAAAGATTACTTGGAAGGGATAAGTACCACTTAAAGGAATAGTGGAGCAGCATCTCAGAATCAGAAGCCCAAAGACTCATCTCCAAAAAGAATGTTGTTGTTGTTGTTGTTAAGTGCCATTTGAGTCGGTTCCAACTCATAGGGACCCTGTATAAGTTTTTTTTTTTTTTTTAAGGTTTTTATTGTTGATTGAGTGAAAGTTTTCAGGGCACATCATCGGTTTCACATTCAAACATTCATATACCTTGTTTCATTACATTGATTATAATCCCCTCCACATACCATCAGTTAACAGAGCCTGTATAGGTTTTCCATGAAGTAACTGGTGAGTTTAAACTGCCAACCTTGTAGTTAGCAGTCCAGCACTACTAGGATAATTACAGCGTCACACCAAGAATCCAAAAAGGTACCATCTATTAAAGAAACTGTACTTCATTGTATCAACAGAAGAGGGTGCTGTTGAATCAATAAGTCAAATTAGCATCCAAACCCTTTTTTGCATAGAAGCACCTGTTATTGCTGACCCAGGAAAATCCAACACAATTTATCATGAAGGAATACAGCTTCCACATGAGGCAGAGAAAAACAAATTAAATATAATTATATAAGGAATTACAAATGTGAAAGAATATTATGAGTCAAATTCAGAAACTCAGAATAGAAATCAATAATAGGAGAACGTGAAATGAATGCTGACTGAGTTCAGGAAAGTAAGTAAAGTAAAAGACAAAATAAGCTCAGAAGAGAAGACAAGATCATAAGGTACCCAAGAAAGAGTGCATATGATTGAAAATACAATAAAGGACAGAAAAATGAGAATGAAAAAGATAAGATTTGGAGAACCATCTATATAACATTCTTTAACAAAGTAGAAATAACTAAACAATGGAAGCAAAGGAGAGAGGGAAAGGGAATCAAAAAGCTCAATGCATAGATCACAGGTGGGAGTCAAGCCTGGAACTGAACTCACATTCATGACTCAACTTTTAGCCAAACAATAGACAAGTATATAAGATGAACAATAACTCCAGGGAAGTACATGCCCTAGAACAACCAACCATACAATAGCAAAAGAGCTACACTAGTCAAGGAAAAATTGTTCAAAAGGCAGGAAAGGATGGGAAAGAAGGGCGAATGGAATGAGGAACACAGGAAGGAAATGGGAAGAGTGCTGTTACATTGTGAGGTGTGGGGATTGTGATCATTGTCAGGAAATAAAAATGTACCCGAATCATTGAATGGAAAACCTATGTGCTGTGTAAAATTTCACCCAAATCACAATTAAAAAAAAGAAAAAAGAAAAAAGAATTATCACTTATACACCAATCAGCAGAAATCCAAGCAAGGAAAACTGGGACTAAGAGCTAAGATTCTTATCTATGACAGTTTGACCACCTTGTCATGTTCAAACCCTTCATATCTTTTAAATGTCTCATTTACCAGTATCACATAAGCCCCAATCTAGACAACACATCTCTCTCTCTCTCTCTCTCTCACACACACACACTGCTGCCTGCCCTGGCCATTACATAACACCTTTTCGCTCAAGCTTTTGTAATCTTACAGCAACACTCTCACATTCTCAGCTCACAGACAAGGAACATTTTACCTTCCTGCTGGGCTAGCTGCCCTAATTCTAGGCAGGGAATCCAGCTCCTCTTCAGCTTTCCAAAGAGCTTCCAGGTGAGCTTTAATTACACAGATTTACGAAACACATTTGTCACGAGGGGCATCACCCCCAGTTAGAACCAGATATTGAAAGATTATTCTCTACTTCAGGAAATTGCTGGAATGTAAAAATTGTTTGAGTGTGTGTGCTTTAAATTATAAGCAGCAACACTTTGCTTTAGGGCTTACTCAATTGCTTGTACTCAAACCATAGAAGAGCAGACAGGAGGTAGTTTTGAAAAGAAATTAATATAAAGATGATCCTGGCTTTTTGTTTGAGGTATCTTTCTTTTTTAATCGTGTTAAGGTACTCTCAGCCATATTTATTCTACTAATGTTTTTGAAAATGTTGTAAATATGGAATTCTGTCAGATGCCTTTTTGGCATACAACTAGGTCATATGGATTTGCACCTTTAATAAGCATATAATATTAAAATATTTCATCATGCAGAGTCATCTTCATATTTCTGGAATGAATCCCACTTAGTCATAATTAATGCATGACTATATTCTCTTTATTAATATCTTATTAGGACTTTTGCAGCAATATTTTTAAGTTGATTGTTGTTGGTGTTATTAGGTGCCATCAAGTTGGTACCAACTCATAGCGACCCTATGGACAAGAGAACAAAGCACTGCCTGATCCTGGGCCAATCGCACAATCATTGCTATGCCTGAGCCCATCGCTGCCGCCACTGTGCCAATCCATCTTGTTGGGGGTCTTCCTCTCCTTCTCTGACCCCCAACTTTAACAAACATGTTATGTTTCTCCAGTGACTGGTCCCTACTGACAACATGTCCAAAGTATGAGAGATGAAGTCTGGCCATCCTGGCTTCCAAGGAGCACGCTAGCTGTATGTCTTCCAACACAGATCTATTTGTTCTTTTGGCAGTCCATTGTACTTTCAATATTCTCCTCCAACACCATAACTCAAATGCATCAATTATTCTACAGTCTTTCTTATTCACTGTCCAATTTTCGCTTGCAAAGGAGGTTATTGAAAATAACATGGCTTGGGACAGGCGCACCTTAGTCCTCAAGCTGACATCTTTGCTCTTCAACA
>NW_006408569.1:15454196-15458254 GCF_000296735.1 Chrysochloris asiatica | reverse complement strand
CATAACAACAACAACAACATATATATACATGTATATGTCCTATACATGTATATGTATATCTGCTCTTGTTAAGTGCCATAATCAGTTCCAACTCATGTTGTCAGGTGCTGACGAGTTCTGTGCCAGTCTCACAATTGTTGGTAACATTTCAGCCCATTGTCGATGCCACTGTGGCAGTCCATCTCATTGGGGATCTTCCTCTTTTTCACTGACCCTCCACTTTAACAAACATGATGTCCTTCTCCAGGGACTGGTGATTACATGTCTGAAGTATTAGAGACAAAGTCTCCCCATCCTGGCTTCTAAGGAGCATTCTGGTTGTACTTTTTCCAACACAGATTTGTTTATTCTTCTGGCAGTCTATGGTACTTTTAATATTCTTCTCCAACATCATAACTCAAATGCATTGATTCTTCTACAGTCTTCCTTATTCATTGTCCAATTTTCACATGCATATGAGGCTATTGAAAATACCATAACTTGGGTCAGGCACAGCTTAGTCCTCAAACTTTTGTCTTTGGTACTGAACACTTTAAAGAGGTCTTGTGCAGCAGTTTGCCTGATGCAATCTGTTGTTTGATTTCTTGACTGCTGCTTCCATGAGCATTGATTGTGGATTCAAGCAAAATGATGTCTTTGACAATCTTATCTCCATTTTTCATGATGTTTTTTATTTGTCCAGTGGTGAAGATTTTTGTTTTCTTCACATTGAGATGCAACCCATACCAAAGACTGTGGTCTTTGATCTTTATCAGTAAGTATTTTAAGTCCTCCTTTTCATTTTCAGTAAACAAGGTTGTATCGTCTGCATATTGCAGGTTGTTAATGAGTCTTCCTCCAATCCTGATGCCACATTCTTCATATAATTCAGCTTCTTGGATTATTTGCTCAGCATACAGATTGATTAAATATAAGTATGGTTAAAAAATACAGTCCTGGTGTACACCTTTCCTGATTTTAAACCATTCGGTATCCCCTTGTTCTGTTTGAACTACTATCTCTTGGTCTTTGCACGAATACAATTAAGTTTTGAAATTCTCATTCTTCGCAATGTTATCCATAGTTTGTCGTGACCCACACAGTTAAAAGCCTTTGCAAAGTCCATAGAGCACAAGTAAACATCTTTTTGGTAGTCTCTTCTTTCAGCCACGATCCCTCTGACATCAGCAATGCTCCACATCCTCTTCAAAATATGGCTTGAATTTCTGGCAATTCTTTGTGAATGTACTGTTACAACAGTTTTTAAATTATCTTGAACAAATTTCTACTTGCATGGAATATTAATGATACTGTTTTGTTGTTGTTTTTTCAGAGTTTGGTAAAGGTCTATTTCATTATTGGTGTAGGCGCATTAACAGTAAATACATTTAAATAATGTGTAGGTGAGACTGCACAACTGCAGCACTGTTAACTAGACAGAGCCAATGGAACTAGAACCCAGCGAACAAGTAACTGTCTCAGGATTGAAAACACAGCTCCTGCTTAGATCATCCGTTATGTTAATCACCTTCCTGGGGGTGGGGGTGGGGAGGAGGAAACCTGCTGGTCGCAATGGAAATATATTAAGGCCAAATCTTCTGCTATCCGTTCCCAGAGGTTTCTTCAGCTGGATTAAGCCTCCAGCTCCAGGACAAGCCCAAGTTTGTGGCCTCCAGCATGAATGCTCTTCCCGTCTACCAGAGCAGACAGTGTCAGCTTCACACCAGGCCTCAGAGTCTGAGTATAGCCCACTCCAATTAAACTAGAGTTGTTGACTTTTGCAGAACTTAGCAGCAATGTCAAAACAAGTACAGTTGGTACCTGATGTCTAAGCAAGGTTTACTGAAGTGTCAAGATCTTCATATACTTTCTGATAAATTGATCCTCCAAATTCTGTTCCATCATTGACATTAGTGTGTAATGGAAGTCCCCAGTCCTGTAGCCCACTGCAAAGTTATTCTGTGTCAGTTTTGATTTGGCACTGTCAAAGGTCATCTGGTAACCAGCAAGCCAGCCCTCATACCCAAAGACAGCTGAACCATGGATTACAGGTCCAGCAAAATCCAAGGCGACATCACAACCAAGGTTTATGCACTCCTCTTGTAAGAAGACTTGATTTTACCACTTTTCTTTCCATTGTTTCATGAAAAGGTAGTATCAAATGCCAATTTTAAACCTTGACAAATCTGATCTTCAATCGATATTTCTGTTCCCAGAGTGTTATCAGTGTTCCATTTTTCTGTGAAAGTCAGACCATACTCACACCACTTGCGTTTGGTCTCTAAGGTTCCAGTAACTTTACCAGTGTCTGTATTAGATGAACCAGCTGTGGAGAATTCCACTCCACTACATGACTTTGTTTTCACATCCAGTTTCACCAACCCAAAACCAAATCCTTTGTTGACGATATCTCTTACAACTTTGCCAAGGTCAGCATATGATGGAGGAATGCACATTGGCTGCGCACAGCTCTGCTGGTAGGTCACCATGGCGAGGCAGCGGGAGGGAGTGATCTGATGGTCTCCTGAAGGGGGCCGCCATGCTGCTCGCTCCCAAATGAGGCCTCTCGACCGACGCAAAATCGGGTTGTAGCTGCTGCAGCTGGAGAGCGCAGTATGATATTGTTTTATGATAGGATGTTGGTGTGTTCTCAGGCACTTACTACCTGTCTCCTGATAGAGACTGGAAGTGTGAACGTAGTTCTCTAATCTCTGTCTGGCATAGTTCAGGGTGGGCTCCCGCCTCTCCCAAAGCGGGAGTAGTATGTTAGGTTTCCAAACCCAGGCAGAGCAGAGGCTTAGCAGGAGGAGTGTCACTGCTGAGGGTGGGGACTGGCCATGCTCCCGGTTATCAGTAGGGCACAGGAACAAAGGAGAACTGCACACCCCTTGCTACCAATTTCCAGGTCATTTTATTGATAGCTGCTTTCAAAAGCTCCAGATGGTCCCGCGGCTCCAGGCCAGCCTCCAATCTGCCAGTTTTTCTTCCTTCTCATTATTCGTTCCACTTCTTCTTCCAGTTGGTACTTAAACCACCTTTCTGTCCTATGCTCTGAAGCTCAGGGTTCCAGGATCCCCATCAGTATTTGTTTCACTTGTTCTCACATGTCTTTGTTGTAGAAGGTTTGCTCGGCACCATTTTGCCCTGGAAGTCAACTGTATGCTTTTTTGAAGATTTTCATCAAATTTAGGACATTCCTGTCTATTCCTCTTTTGCAGAGTTTTGAATGCATATAGAATTTATAAATATTTTCCTACATGTTCTGAGATTGCCATTCTGCTTTCCCAGAAATAAATCCAACTTTTCAAGGATTTGGCGTGTTAGAATCTAATGGAGACATTTGCATCTATGTTCATGGGTTCTGTTACCAAGATTATGTTGTTGTTATTGTTATTGTTGTTACATGCTGTTGAGTAGGTTCCAACTCATAGCGACCCTGTATAGGGTCTCTGAGGAGCAGCTGGTGGATTTGAACTGCTGACCTTGTGGTTCACAGTCTAGTGCTGATCTACAGCACCACAAATGACATGGCGAATATCCCATCTATTTTTAGTCTCGAAGAGAGATGGGAGCTATTTCTTTTTCAAATGTTTATTAGAATTCAACTGTGAAGCCATGTGGGCCTGAAGCATTAATATTAAATATAAAAATGCATAACAAAGTTGACCATTTATTATGTGATCTGATTATGTGATTATCTACAATAAATTTCTCACTATGTTAGTAGCTTTTTGATGGTTTTAAAAATAATTATTCATGAGTTACTGGGCCTGGGGGCTCAGGACCATAGTCTTAAGAGACACTACGGTCAATTGGCATAAGTTAGTTCACAAAGACAATGTTTTACATCCTATTTTGGTGAGTAGCGTCTGGGATCTTAAAAGCTCACGAGCAACCATCTAAGGTGTAGCTATTGGTCTTTCCATGTGCAGAAGAAAGAAGAGTGATGAGAATTGAATATGCTTGGAATCAGCTAGTCCAACAGACTAATGAAACATGTGAACCTCAGTATCCACATCTCTGGACCAGAAGAACTAGATGGTACCAAGCCAACACTACCAACTTCTCTGAAAGGAATC
>NW_006408569.1:15450670-15452951 GCF_000296735.1 Chrysochloris asiatica | reverse complement strand
GTCCTCAAGCTCTAGGGCTGTGCGTTTGGAAGCTGGGAGTGGCTGGGACCTGCCCACGGATCACCTAGCACCCATGAACAACATGAGACAGGACACCTGCTGCTTGCTGCTGCTGGGGAGGGAGGTGGGGAGGAGACAATGCTCAAGGCAGGAGAGGCTGTCAAACTTTGCTTTGCCCAAGTGGCAGCCAGGGCCACCTTTAAAAGCCTCTGTAAATGTGTGTTGAATCAGCTGAGAGGCGTCTGCGCAGGCTTAGTCATCATGAGAGGCATGAAGGGCCCTCGAATTCCTGCTGTTAGTAAAGATAATTTGGCAAGCAGAAGAGAAGGAGGTTGCATCAGCTGCTTGCAAGAGAAAATTACCCAGCTGAAGCAGATTGGGCAGGAGTGGCCCCATGATGTCAGACCAAATGCAGGACGAGCATGGCTTCTGCCCACCAAGGGTCACTAGCCTCCTTCCTACACACGGAACCCTGTCTCCTGGGTCAGGCGGCCAAGCACTCTTCACAGCAGTCCAGTGATGCATGGGGTGAGGGTTGGGGATGGTTTTATGGTGACCAACCATCTCTGCTTGCCTGGGACTGAGACATTTCAGTTTTCAAAGCCGAACAATTCAGAGCAAACCTGGGCAGTTAGTCACCCAAGGTGGCATGGGGGGGGCGGAGGGTGGAGACTTGTTGGTCTCAAATGGGGTTCCCTTCTGCTGTTTTAAGAAAAAGAAGTGGAGGGGGCTTTGTTCTGAGTTGCAGCATCATCAGGATGCTCCCAGTGAGACTTGGATCTGAATCTACTTTTGATGGAGGGTTGCCTGGAGGAGGCATGAGCATGGGTCCTCTTTCTAGAGGGCTTACCCTAAAGAATACCCAGCAGGGCTTGGTCTCAGCTATGCTTTGGGAACACTTTCTTTGGCAGGTGTACATGTAAAGTCTTTGTACTGAACTAGACCATTCAGCATTGTCCTGAGCTGGTGTCTATGGCCTTAGTTTGTCTTGAGAAGTCCTTGTTGTTGTGTGACTTTTAGTTATTTCTGACTCATAGCAACCCTGTATAGAGTTTTCAAGAGTGCCTGGTAGGTTTGAACTGCCAAACTTCTGATTAGCCATCCAGTGTTTATACAACAACGTCACACCAGACACGTTCTTAAACCTTGGTAAAGTTAAGCATGGTGGACTGAGTTAGACATGCGTGTACTCAGGTCTGTGTGGAGCCAGTGTCATTGTGTGTTGAGTGAGGCAATGTCCATGCCCTGCTTCCTGCATCCAAAGGGATACACATTATATCTTTTGGTATGGGTCCAACCAGGGCTTAGGAGGTGTGCCACATACCCCAAATAACCTAGGTCATCCACTATTCTGAGCAATAAGTGGAATGTCCAAGCATCTGAAATGCTAGAGCGAGGGTTGGTACGCTGCCAGATTTTTTAAAATTTTTTTTTTTTTTTTGCCTTTTGAAAATATTACTTTTTCTTCTTATTTTTTAAATTGTCTATCCTGTTACCCAAGTTGACACATGTATACCCTTAGCCAGTGAATTGTTCTCCCTTCTCTCCCACCCCAGGTAACAAACATAGAATGTTTATTTTAACATGTAAACTTTTTCTTGTCTTTTTGCAGTAGTGGTCTCCTACAATACTTGTCTTTTTGAGGGTGTCAGATGAATCTTGGCTGAAGGCAGAGAATACCAGAAAGATGTTGACCTGTGATTTATTGACCATGCAAAGGCTTTTGATTGTGTGAATCATGACAAGCTATGGACAGCATTGCAGAGAATGAGTATTCCGGAACACTTAATTATGCTCATGCAGAACCTGTACATACATAGACCAAGAGGCAGTCCTTCAAACAACAAGGCAACACTGACTGGTTTAAAATCAGGAAAGGTGTGTGCCAGGGTTGTATTCTTTCACTATTCTTATCAATCTGTATGCTGAGCAAATAATCCGAGAAAATGGATTATATGAGGAAAAACGTGGCATCAGGATTGGAGGAACACTCATTAACAACCTTAGCTATGCAGATGATGCAACCTTGCTTGCTGAAAGCGAAGAAGACTTAAAATAGTTATTGATGAAGACCAAAATCTTCTCCACTGGACCAATAAATAACATCACGATAAATGGAGAAAAGATTGACGTTGTCAAGGACTTCATTCTTCTTGGATCAACCATCAATATTCATGGAAACAACAGTCTAGAAATTAAACGATGTATTGCATTAGGCAAATCTGCTGCACAAGACCGTTTTAAAGTGTTGAAAAGCAAAGATGTCAGTTTGAGGACTAAG
>NW_006408569.1:15446159-15447364 GCF_000296735.1 Chrysochloris asiatica | reverse complement strand
TTATTATTTTGGTGTAATCTTTTGATGCACATAAGTGTCTAATTTTTAGGCGGTTCCAGTCATCTATTTTGTCTTCTTCTGTTTGTGTGTTTCAGTTATGTTTGCTAGTGCATTTATGCCATGTATCAGATTCCCTAGGTCTGTCCCTATTTTGTTACTGATGATCTTTATAGTTCCAGGTATTACATTTAAGTCTTTTATCACATTGAGTTCATTTGTGTAAATTATGTGAGATATGGGCTTTGGATTATTCTTCTGAAAATGAATTTCCAAATTTGCCAACATCATTTGTTGAAGAGACTATCTCTTCCTCGTTTGATGTGTTTTGGCCCCTCTATCAAAGCTCAGTTGACTGTAGGTGTATGGATTTACTTTTGGTTTCCTTTTAAATTTTTGATGTGAATGTATACTACTTTTATTTGAGGTTACTCTGTAATTGGAGTCCTGGTGTGGCACTATAGGATAAGCACTGGACTGCTAACAGTAAAGTTGTTGGTTCAAACCCATCAACCTCTCCTCAGAAACCCTATACAGAGTTGCTGTCACTTGGAACCAACTCAACAGCACTTAACAAAAACAGCAGCCCTGTAATTTATTAATTAATAAAAGTCTGTTGTATCTTGAAATTTACTTGACTTGTTCATCTTTTGGAAGTTCTATATCTACACTATTCGTTTTTGTCGTTATCTTCATTATAAATTGATATCTCATATTCTCTATTTTCAATCTTGTAGATTTGTTTTACTTTAAATACTTCTATATCTGGATTGAGTTCTGGGTGTGTTGCTATGTATGGTAATCTCAGGTCTACTGTTGTTGATTCTCAGTTCAATGAACAGCCTTTAGTATTTTTTGTAAAGTTGATCTGGTTTATCTGGAAATATCCTAATTTAAGAGACAGCTTTTCTGGGTATTTGATTCTTGGTTGGCAGATTTTTTTCTTTCAGAGTTTTGTATATGTCATTCCATTGCCTTCTTTGCCGACATGGTTTTGGCTAAGAAACCAGAGCTTAGTCTTACTAAATTTCCTTTGTAGATAACTTTTCATTTTCCCCGAACTCTTAGGATTCTTGTCTTTGGTTTGGGAAAGTTTGATTATGATACGCCTTGGTGATTTTCTTTTGGGGCCTATCCTGTTTGGAGTTTGTTCAGCTTCTTGAATGCCTATTTTCTCATCTTTCATGATGTTAGGGAAGTTTTCTTCC
>NW_006408569.1:15428761-15445664 GCF_000296735.1 Chrysochloris asiatica | reverse complement strand
TTTTTTTTTCCCATGTGAACTAAAATTGTCTGTTATCTCTGAGACATTGTGGTGTCATCATGTTTTTATTTAATCGATGATTGTATGCTGGTGTGTTCTTAGATTGTCATTAATTACAAATGGAAATGTGTGCACAGTTCTACCTTCACCAGTTGTGCAGCTCAGTTTAGGATGCATTTGATCGATGCTGGGTGCTGTCTATCACTGATTAGGTGGCTCATGGCCAGTGGGTGGGGCTACAGAAAGTATGATTGTGCCTAGGCTGTCTGGGCACAGGTTCTGTTTCCTGTTGGGTGGGGCAGGAAAAGAAAACATACACACACAAAGAAAACAAAACAAACAAACAATAATGGAAAAGAAGATAATAAAGGAGGAAAAAGGGGGGATGCCCAGGCAGCAACAAGCAGAAAATGCTATAGTATCTAAGAAGAGAAAAGAGTAACAGCAAAGTAGAGTTATAGAAGAAACAAATAACAGAAAAAATTTTAAAAGAAGGAAAAAAAAAAACAAAACACTAAACAAAACCAGGGAGAGGGAAGATGATAAGAGAGACTAGAGAGTAGTAAAGAAAGATCAAGAGTGAGGGGAAAAGAAAGAATAAGATAGGGTGAAAGAGAAATATAAGAAAAGAAAAAACAAAAGCAGCGACAGAAAAGATAAAAAGCAAGGGAAGGAAAAGAGGAAGAAGGAGAAGAAAGAATAAACAAACAAAAATAATACAAGGAACAAAAAAAAAAAACAGTGCAGGTGCTAGACCCAGAAAGGTGAAAACTCTGGAGTGCTCCTGCCACTCAATGAGCTCACGAGGTGAATGAGGAAGGGATGAGAAGGCAGTGTTCCTGGTCCTACGTGGAGTTCCAATAGGCCTAGGTGTTGTCTGTCATGACCAGCCACAAGGGCTCCTGCTAGTCCAAGGCTGGAGTGACAGCACTGCAGACTCTGTATATCTGGAACAGAGAACACTCAAATCCAGGAGCCAAGGTGGTATAGCCAACTCTGGCTTCACTCTGATTTAATCTACCACTGTGCAGCTCTGAACTTCCAGAGAGCAAAGGAAGGTACTAGGTGTGAAAGAGAGTGGGGGCTGACCACACCTCCAGTCACCAGGGAAGCATGGGGAACAAGAAAAAAAAAATCACACCTTTCCCATAGCCAGTGGCCACATTAATTTGCATTGCCAGACTCTCTGTCTCCAAAGCTGCCTGCAAAAGTTCAAAGTGGCATGGCTGTATCAAAACCACATTTTGACATAGATACTATTAGTCTCATCCATATTTTTCAGATGAAGAAACTAGGCTACAGAGAGGTGGCATGGCTTGTGGTGCAAGGCCACACCGCTCATCAGTCTGTCTTCCTCTTTTGCAGCCCCTGCTTGGCTTCTCCCAGTAATTACTCAATCCACTTCTCTGACCTTCCTTTGGAAGCTCAAGGTTCCAGTATTATCATCTCTGTGTGTTTCATTTGGTCTCCCTTATCTTTGTTTTAGAGGGTCTGTATCTACCTAGTCTACCATCTTGCTGTAACTCCCAGTTTTTTATTAATAAAGTTTTATTGGGATTCAGCCATGTTCATTTACTCAGCTCTGGTAGCGTAGTGGTTACAAATTGGGCTGTGAGCCACAAGGTTAGCAGTTTGAAACTACCAGCTGTTCCGAGGGAGAAAGATGAGGCTTTCTGTTCCCGTAAAGATTTACAGCCTCGGAAACCCTGTGAAGAGTTGTTATGAGTCGGAACCGACTCCATGGCACATAACAACAACAACAATTGTCCATGGATGCTTTTTCCTTACAACAGCAGAGCTAAGTAGTTGTGACAGAGATCTTATGGCTTGCAAAGCCTCTTGTTCAAGTGGGCTTCAAAATGTTCATGGGAAAATGGAACTTAAAAAAAAAGAAATTTTTCCACCATTTTTTTTTTTACTGGCTCCTGTGCTAAAGGACTATTCCCATTAGTGCACCTTTCCAGGGTGAATAATAGCAGAAAATAGCAGAAAATTCAGTTGGTCACCTCAAAACAACATTTTGACATGGGTACTATTAGTCTTATCCATATTTTTCAGATGAAGAAACTAGGCTACAGAGAAGTGGCATGATTTGTGGTGGCAAGGCCACACAGTCTATATTTTCCAGAATCGATATTTGATCCAAGGCAGACTAGCCCTATAGATTGGCTCCTAACTATCACAGGGAACTGCCACGTTGGCAGAGCAGAGATGAGAATGCAAAGCTTATAATACCTCCAAATGGTTAGTATCATCATGATTCCAGAGCTCCCTGGGACCTCTGCCGAAGGCTGGCTGAAGCAACATTCTCCCAAAACACCACCTGGACCTTGACAACAGATAATTGTACTATTCTATACGTCTGTCTGTTTTCCTTGGTCACATCTATAATGTAGATCCTTCTGGTCTCCTATCATCGACTATACTCTCTCTGCACACACAAAAAAGTACAAGGAATTTCATAAGTAATATTCTGTTGTTGTCAGGTGCTCTCGAGTCCATTTTGATTCATAGTGACACCGTGTGACAGAGTAGAACTTCCCCATGAGATTTTTTAAAACTTTTTATTGTGAATTGAGTTAAGATTTACAGACTCAATTATAAATTTTGCATTCAACAAATTATATACTTTGTTTCATTTCAATTATTGCAATCCTCTCCATGTAACATCAGTTATCCTACTTCTTCCCTGTGATTCTTGTTTCTAACCCACCTTCTTTCCTAAGTCTTCTGAAATTTTTTCCTTAGGATTTTTTCCTTTTGATCTTGACTGGTTGACCACTCCATGCCATGCATACTGCAGTAGTGTTGTCCCTTCTATATTGGTTGGCTGAAAATTGAGCCATGAGGGTAACTTCAGTTCCAGACCTGAGGGGTAATGAAGGGCTGTAGTCTCAGGTTCTTCTGTTCTCTTTCTGACCCGTGAGCCTGGTCTTTTTTATAATTTTGAGTTTTGTTCCACATTTTCTACTATTCTATCTAGGACCTTCTAATGTGATCCCTTTCAGAACAATCAGTGGTGGTCACCAGGCACCATCTAGTTCTTCTGCTGTCAGGGTTGTGGAGACTGATGTTCACATGTTCCATTAGCTCTTTGGACTAATTGATTAAGGTACCTTCGATTTTCATCACTCTTCTTTCCTCCAGACAGAAAGAGACCAATGGTTGTCCTTTAGATGGACACTCACGAGCTTTTAAAATCCCAGTTTCACAAAAGCAGTATGTAAAGGAGGACATTATGCTGAGTGAAATTAGTCAATCACAAAAGGACAAATATTGTATGAGACCATTATTGTAAATGTGTAAGAAAAGATTTCCATACCAAAAGAAGAATTCTTTGATGTAGTAAGGAGGGGAGAGTAATTCACTGACTAGAGGGTAGACACATGTTACCTCTGGTGATGGGGAGGGCAATATACAAGAAGTGGGAGGAAAATACACATGAAGAGGGAGGGTGGCATAAGAATAATGAAGATAGATGAAGACAAAGGGAGGTATGCATGGGCTAAAGGGGGTAGAAGTAAATAGTGATCTGTATGCAACCTTGGAACAACAGTATTCTGTGCATAGATTGTTGTTGTTGTTAGGTGCTGTTGACTCAGTACCAACCCATAGCAACCTTATGCACAACAGAACTAAACCCTGCCTGGTCCTTCACCAACCTCACAATCGTTGCTATGCTTTAGCTCATTGCTGCTGCCATTGTACCAATCCATCTCATTGGGGTCTTCCTCTTTTTCACTGATCCTCCATTTTACTGAGCATAATTTCCTTCTCCAGGGACTGGTCCCTCCATATAATATGTCTCAAGTATAAGAGACAAAGTCTTGCCATACTTCTTCCAACACAGATTTCTTTGTTATTTTGGCATTTCATGATACTTTCAATATTCTCCTCCAACACCATAACTCAAATGCATCAATTCTTCTATGTCCGATTTTCCGGTTTTCAAATGCATATGAGGTTCTTGAAAATAACATGGTTTGGGTCAGGCACAACTTAGCCCTCAAACAGACATCTTTGTTCTTCAACACTTTAAAAAGGTTTTGTGCAGCAGATTTGCCTAATACATCATTTGACTGCTGTTTCCATGAGTGTTGATGGTTGATCTCAGAAAAATGAAGTCTTGTACTTCAATCCTTTCTCCATTTCTCTTGATGGTATTTATTGGTCCAGTGGTGAGGATTATAGTTTTCTTTACATTAAGGACCAACCCGTACAGAAGGCTGTGTTCTTTGACCTTCATCAGCAAGTATTTTAAGGCCTCTTCCATTTCAACAAGCAAGATTGTAACATCTGCATATCACAAGTTGTTAATGAATCTTTCTCCCATCCTGAAGCTATGTTTTTCTTCATATAATCCAGCTTCTCATATTATTTGCTCAGCATACAGATTGAAGAATTATGGTGAAAGAATACAACCCCAGCACACACCTTTCCTAATTTTAAACTATTTGGTGTTCCCTTGCTCTGTTAGAATACAATGCTGGTACACACCTTTCTTGATTTTAAACTATTGATTATCCCCTTGTTTTGTTTGAATGATTGCTTCTTGGTCTATGTATAGGTTCCTCATGAGCACAATTAAGTGATCTAGAATACTCATTCTCTGCAATGTTGTCCGTAGCTTGCTATGATCCACACAGTTGGAAACGTTTGCATAGTCAATAAAGCATAAGTAAACATAAAAAAAAAAGAAAGAAAAAGTAAGATGTAGATCATTGTCTTTGTGGACTATGCTATACCAATTTACTATGGTGTTCACCGAGACTCCCATAGAGTTTTCTAGAGTCTTGATGTGGCTCTGTATGATAAGCACTGGACTACTAAACACAAGGTCAATAGTTCAAACCCACCAGTCACTCCTCAGAAATCCTATACAGGCTCGCTATGAGTTGGAACGGAGTCAATGGCACTTCACAACAACAATCTTTACAGGAGCCGACGGCCAGGTCTTTTCTCATGCTGAGCTGCTGATGGATTCAGACTGGAGGCTTCTAGATTAGCAGACGAGTGTACCACCAGGACTCCTTAAAAACACCTGAACACTAACTATTATTATGGAACTTTAGCATTGGCTTTTATTTGCTTCAATATTTCTTTACCATTAAATAAAATGTTCTTATTCTTAACTGCCATTGAGTCAACTCTTACTGTATGGGGTTTCCAAGAATCGAGTGGTGGATTTGAACTGCTGACCATGTGGTTAGCAGTTCAATGCTTATCCCTCTTTTCTTATAGATCTCTTTTTGTTCCCTCTCCAGAGCTTGTCTACTTTACTGCAGTTGGAGTTTATCTTTCCAATGCATGCCAGAACTCTTTACCTGCCTGCCTTTTTAAAAAAACCAAAAAATTTCATCATTCAGCATGTGCAAGAAATTCTAGTTCTTCTGGTTCCTATAGTCTCCCCAGTAATTTTCATTCCTCTTCTGATGAGGTTTCCTTTGAACCTGGTTGTTTGGAGTCCAGTGTCTTTATTCTCAGTGATCCTAATCTATTCATGGGTGTGGTAGCCAGGCAAGGGAATGAGTGGAGGTAAACAGAACTGGGTGATGACTGAGTGACTGGCCTGCCATGAGTAAGTGGCATCACATTCAGTTGTCACTCACAGGACCAGAGCAACTATAGCAGAGACACTTGCTATGAGGGTCTTTGCTCAAATAGTGTGCATGCTGAACTGGACAATGTTATCTAGAGCAGATGAAAACATCATGGTCAAAGGAATAAGAAAGGAAGAATGCCAGAAGTCACAAGTAAGCAGCAGTGACAATGCTATCATGCTGAACAGGTTTCAGTGGAGCTTCCAGATGAAGACAGACTAGGAAGAAAGGCCTAATGATCTACTTCCGAAAATCAGCCAATGAAAAAAACCCTATGTGTCACAGTGATCTGATCTACAAACTGTCATGGAGATAATGCAGGACTGGGCAGCATTTTGCTCCATTGTGCATTGGGTCGCCATGAGTCTGGGGCTAACTGGATGGCAGCTAACAACAATCATTTCTGTAATAGCTTAATAACCTCAGAGAATCAGTGACAACTATTAGCTTACAGAGAAGACCTTCAGTTTTACATAAGAAATTAGTTACGGAGTTAAATGCATGTAAAACCAGAAACTGTCCAGGAACTCGAATGTCAGATATCTTGAGTCCAAGGCTTTCAGAGTACAGAACATAGTGGGCATCAAGATGGGCAGAACTGGCAAGATAATAGAGGGATGGAGAAGAATGGAGTTGTAATACTTATTTCTGGCTATTGCCCTGAGAGATCTCTGTAGAATAGCTGTCCTTTCCCCTCAACTGAACTCCATAGTTTCTCCTATCAGGCAGCCACACAACACTTGATCCCCAACCCCCAACCCTGGTTCAAGTCACCACTCCCTTCCTTTGCTGCTTCAAGCCAAGAGGTGTTAATAGTCTCCTACTTTACTAGTCCTGGTTTCTGCAATATAATTTGTGCATTCTCTGCACTTCACCCAGATTTAGTAGATGCTTCGTTAAAAAATATAAGTGTGCTATCTCTTCCTACTCAGCATTAACTGATTTGGCTCATTCTTGTATTATGAATTACTGAGAAAATTCTTGAAGGTGCAACTTCTATTAAGAATAAGTCAGTAGCATTAACTTTCCATTTAAAGAGATTTATAGAAAGCCTCTCTAACAAATGATTTCGAAAACCACAAAATGCATACACTTAAATGTCCTAAAGAAATTGTATCCAGGAACATTGAGTCTTAAACCAAAAAAACTGCATATTTTTTGAAATGTTGATTTTTAAAAGGTAATCTTTGATGTGCTTACTTGCCTAATTATAAATTCCATGAGAACAAGGACCTGTTTTATTCACTGCTGCATCTTCGGTGACCAGACAGTACCACTTAAAGAGTAGATAACAATTTTTTTTATTATTTAATGAATGAATGAATTATGGTCCCATAAAAAAAAGTTAAAAACAGTAGTGAAACAATTAAATGTCATGGATTACTGTTGAGTCATTATCTTAATTAGAGGCAGACATTTGTTTGAATATTTTCCTCTGTGAATCATATGACCTCTTTGTGACTTGCAATCATACATTTCTGTGAAAGAGGTGTGGGAGTGTTCACGAAATTTTCAGGGTGTCTGCTCAATTGTAGAGATAGAAGGAGATGGTATAAATTTCAACATAGCTTGCACAAAATTGTTTAGGCTTTGCTTTAAGAAAAGCCTTAACATATTCAGAGCCAAGGAATCCATAACACATGCTTTGCAGAGGTGTGTCTATAAAATTAAATGAACTTCTGAAGGGAAAAGGCAATAGCATCAAGAAATTTATAAATGCTTTTGATAACGAAATTAGCAGAGATTCTTTAACTTACTTGAACCCTGATTAACACCCAGGAAATAAAACTTCGTCAGTATACTCCTTGTCATGTGTTCATTTGTGATTACTTATAAGACATAGTCCATATCTGTGATTGCTCACAGATTAGTGGAGCTACAATCACAAAATAATTTAATGGTTAATAAAGGCATTTTAAAAGACATTTTTATTGTGGTTTGAGAGAAAATTTGCAGAGAAAATTAGTTTCCCATTCAACACTCTATATACATTTTCTTTTGTGACATCAGTTGCTATCCCCTCAAAGTAGCATCACTCTTCCCACTCTCTCCCTGGGTTTCATTTGCCCATTTTCCTGTCCCTTCCTTTCTTCTGAAATTTGCTGCCTTTTTGGTCTCATATGGTTGATTGTTCTGAGGAACATGTTCCTCACAGATACTACTGTTCACTTTGTAAGCATGTCTGTCTATTGGGCTGAAAGGTGATCTGTGCAAATGTGTTTATTTGCAGGTATGAAGGATGTTTAAGGGTTATAGTCTTAAGGGTTCTACCAGTCCCTATCAGACCTGTAAGTCTCGTCTTTTTTATGAATATAAATTTTGTTCTACCTTTGTCTCCCACTCTGTCCAGGACCTTCTATTGTGATCTCAATCAGAGCACTTCATAGTGCTCTGATCAAATTTTTCTGGTCTTAGGTTAGTGGAGACTGTGTTTCATTGGTTCAATAGTCCTTTGGACTAATTGTCTCCTTGCATCTTTTATTTTCTTCACTTTTCTCTACTTTGGGTGGGAAGAGATCAATAAGCATATCTTAGATGGCCTCTGGAAAGCTTTTAAGACCCCAGATGCTACTCACCGAAGTAGGATATAGGACATTGTCTTTATAGAGTACATTAGGTCAATTGACTTAGATGATTCCAACCCATAGCAACCCTGTATAGGGTTTCCAAGAAGCAGCTGGTGAGCTTGAACCACCGACCTTGCAGTTCAAACGACTTTGCAGTCTGATGCACTAGCCCACAGCGCCACACCAGGACTTTAGCCCCCTTTAATCTGAAACATTTCCACAGGCTTTCCTTGTCTTTTAGGACACTAACATTTGTGAAGAACACATTTCCTTTTTTTTTTAATGTTTTATTGTGAATTATATGGTAGTTTACATGAGAGCATCATCAACCAACCAAAGGGTATATCCTAGAAACCTGCCCCCTACACTTCTCCCCCCCCCCCCCCCCCCTTCTCCCCACCCCCCCCCTCCTCCCTCCCCCCCTCGGGGTCTCCAAAACCCCCAGCCGCTTCATTACTCCATGTCATCGTCTCTGTCTCCATCTCAGGCATCTCTGTTTCTCTGGGTAGGGTCCCGCTCTCGGCTCTTCTCCCTTGATGGTCCCAGAGACCTCTGCTCCTAGCCTGTAGAATTAATCACTCCCTTCCTTGTTCCAAAACGTCTACCTTTGCATTTCCAACCCTCATAATCCGTCCTGATAAGCATTATTCACTACAGTATCACAAGTTACCCATCTGTATTTCCTTTCATCCGCTCCGCCCAGACAGATTGAATAGTACCCACTAGAGATTCTGCCTTTCTCCATGCTCCCTAGCACTAGGTTCCCCTTGAAAGCTTGTAAGCAAGTCACTTCTTGCCTTTGTAGTCCCCCCCTCCCCATTTGAGTATCCAGTGTCCAAGTTGCCCATCTCCGTCCACTCTGTGTGTGGAGGGGGTGGGAATGATTCTTGCTGTAAGGATTTGTTCCATCTTTTGAGTTGCTGCTCCATAGGTATAGGTCAAGTTCATCAGATTGTATCAGCTCACACTTTTTTTTTTTTTTTCACGTGGGTATCATCTGCAAGTGTGGGTGCTCCTGTGCACATGCCCTCTCTTCCCGTCAGCCGGTAGCTCTACTCTCCTCTCGAGTCCTCCGTGGCCACGCCACTGATTCTGGGCCCAAGAGTCCCCAGTACTCCTCACACTGCTTACCACCAGGTCCCCAACTGGGTCCACAGAAGTCCACTGAACATTGTAGGGCTTAGCTTGCCACTTCATTGCTGCTTTTACCCCATTTCCCCCCATCGGTGATGTGTGTGGTCACCAATCAGAGCGTGCATTTCCGTTGAGTCTTAGTCTTGGAAGGGGGTTTGCATTGAGAGGACCTGGCCACTTGCCTTGATGTTTCCTAGGGAAGCGATATTTTTGTTCTTGTAGTAACAGTCCATCTGCCTCCATTTTTCCTGCAGGTCTTCTTTCAAGAGGTATTTTTTTATTCTTCTAGCCGCTCCAGGCTGGTCTGCTCATCCTTTCAAGTGGAGATTTCTCATCTCTGGAGATCTGGATGTGGTTCCGGTTTATACCTATAGTTTTATGTATTGCAGAGGCTCTGCAGAAAGCCTCATTCACTGGGTACGCTGTAGCCCCATTTTAGGTATTCCAATCAGTCATAGGCAGAAGACGGACTTACAAGCCTTCTAATGTGAAGTTTCTGACTAGTCCTTTCTCTCCCTCTCCAGTGTCTACTCTGTATTATAATGCAAGGGAAACCAAGATTAAAAAACAAACAAACAAACAAAAAACAGTCAAGCATCTTAACATGATTCCCCCCCTCCATTCCAGCCATGACTCAATCCTTGTATCTCAGAGCCCTGCAGTTCCAAGGCTGTGCATATATCGTCCTTTATCTCTGTCCCATTTGGCCCTTTCAAACATGCCCAATTGTTCTCCCATCTGCCCCGTTTCACCACTTCCCTCTCCCTCCCTGTATATTGCCCCCCTCCCCAGCACCCAAGCTCTCCTTTATCCAATCCTCACCCTGCGCTCCACCCTCCACTGTTCCACCCCCATCACCAACTTCCCAACAACCAACAAAGACTTCCCCCTACCCCCCTTTAGTATAATTTCTTTTTCTTAGTCTTTTATAGTAGTGGTCCTATGCATAATGTCCTCAAGGTTCATCCATGTTATGTGGTGGCTTGCTGCTTCCTTGTTATTCTTCAATGTAGCATACTATTCCATTGTGTGTATGTACCACAATTTGTTTATCCATTCTTCAGTTGGTGGGCACTTTGGTTGTCTCCATCTTTTTGCTATTGTAAATAAGAACACATTTCCTTTTGTAAAAAAATCAAATGTTTCTCACTTTGTATTTGCCTAAGGTCAGTGGTTCAAACTCACCAGCTGCTCCTCAGAAACCCAATACAGGGTTGCTATGGGTCGGAATCGACTGGACAGCACTTGACAACAACAACGTTTACTCAGGACTTTGGATGTGGTGCTGTGGGCTAACGCACTGGTCTGCAAAGTCATTTGAACCACAAGGTTGGTGATTCAAGCTCACCAGCCACTCCTTGGAAACCCTGTACAGGGTCGCTATGGGTCAGAACCTACTCAACAGCACTTAACAACAACAACAATGTTTCCTCATAATTGAATTGACATTATGTATTCTTGACCAGAATCTTCTACAGGTAATGTGTCCTTCTCAGGGTATCACATCTGGAGGTACATGATGTCCATCTTCACTGTTGTTGTTGTTGTTACATGCCATTAATTTTGATCACCTAGTCAATAGGTTGTCAGATTTCTCTCCCTGATACCTTAACCAATTCTGTGAGTAGTTACCGTCAGAGAAAGAAAATATTCTACTTCTCATTAAAAAAAATTCCCCAGGACAGTCAGCAAAACATTCCAAGTAGAGCCTCATTCTCTTGTTCATAGGACTGAAAAAAAGAGACACCTCCAAACCAGAAGTGTTAACTACCCCATTCCTCAGCTCACTCCTGTCTACACATGCTTGAAACTGGCTGAGAACAGCATTGAAAGCCTTTGAAAACCAAACTGAGATAGCAGGCAACACAGAACTTGCTATCTGAATCTAGTTAAATTGATCTTCTGCTAAAACAAACAAATAAGCAAAAAACCAAACCAAAACAACCCAAAAGACCAACATCTTCCAGATAATTTTAACAGAACCAAGAGATTTACATCCTAATACTCAAAATGTTCAGGATATGATGCACAAAGGGCCCAGAAATTGTGGCTAGTTCTCAAAGTAAAAGAAAATGAAAGGATACCAATTCCAAGATGACCCAGATGTTGGAAATATCAATGACTAAAGCAGCTGTAAGGAACTTGGGTTGTACAACGGTTAAATACTCAGCTGTTATGTGGAATGTCAGTGGTCTAAACCCACCAGAACCTCCAGGGAAGAAAATACCTGATGATCTGCTCCTGTAAAGATTAAAGCCTAGGAAACCCTAAACACACAGTCATCATGAGTTGGAATTGATTCAATGGCACACAACATCAACAAAGCAGCTGTTCTATCCATACTTTATGAGGTTATGGTAAGTACTCCTGAAGTAAATAGAAGTAAGAGAAACAATAACTAAGATTCATATGGAAATTGCAAGACTTACAGATTTTATATCTGAAATAAAAAGGTCATTGGATGGGCTCATAGCAGAATGGAAATAATGAAAAAACAGAGTCAATAAATTTGAAGATTGATTTATAGATGTCATGTGTTCTGAGTAATAGGAGAGAAGAAAAAACAGATATTATCAAATTATCTAAAATCTATGTCATTGAAGAGAAGAAGTGAACCTGTGCAAAAAGAATATTTGAAGAAATAATGACTAAATTTCCCCTAAGCTGTGGAAAACATAATTTCACAAATTCAGGAAGCTCAGAGAACTCCAAACAAGACAAATGCAAAGAAACCCATGCCTAGATACCAAACTGCTTAACATCAAATACATATATTTTTTCATTTTTTAACTTTTTTTTAATTATTATTTTGAACTGAGTGATAGTATATATGGGAGAACATCGGCTTTACACCATCATTTCATTGCAGTGACTACAATCTCCTCCATGCATCATGATTCAACAGTATTTGCTTCCATTCCCTGTTTTGTTTTGCTTTTTTTCAGTTTGAGGGAGAGATGTACACAGAAACACTCAGGAACAAATAATAATTTAAACAACCAAAGGGCAGATTCTGCAAGCCTGCCTCCTGGCCGCCAACACCCAGTCCCTCTCTTTCCATGAGTCCAGAGTCCTCAGCTGCTCCCTCTCTCCATGTCCTCATTTCTGCCTCCATCTCTGGTGTTGCTGCTTCTCTGGATAGGGTCCCACATTCTACTTGTGCTCTTCTCCCTTAATGGTCCTAGGGTCCTCTGTTCCTGAACTGTAAGATTAATGACTCCCCTCTTTTTATTACAAAACTTCTACCTTTACAGTTGTGACGATCACAATTAGTCATGATAACAATTACTCACTACTGAATCATAAGAATCTTATCCCCATCTCTTTTAACCACACCTGCCTAGATAAGATGAAAATTATTCAGGGTGGACTCTATCTTCCCCCCCACACTCTTAAACTAAACTCCCTCTTTTTTTTTTTTATGTTTTGTTGCGAATTATGTGATAGTTTACATGGTAAACTCCCTCTTAAAAACTTGTAAGCCAGTCACTTCGTGCCTTTATCACCCCCTCATTTTAGGTAGCGAGTATCTAAGTTGCCCGTCCCTATCTACCTTGTATAAGGAGCTCTGGTAGTGTAGTGGTTACAAATTGGGCTGCTAATCTCACGGTCAGCAGTTCGAAACTACCAGCTGTTCTGTGGAAGAAAGATGAGGCTTTCTACTCCCGTAAAGATTTACAGTCTCGGAAACCCTGTACAGGGTCACTAAGAGTTGGAACTGACTCCACAGCACATAACAACAACAATCTACCCTATATACAGAGGGGATAGGATTGATCCTTGATGTAAAGACTTCTTCCCTCTCTGTTGGTATTTTGAGCTACTACCTCCATGAATATAGGTTAAGTTCATAAAATTATAGCAATTTACCCTTGTTTCCTTTATCACACAAAAAAAATTTTGTTGTTTTTTAAATCTTCCTCTAGTCAAGTTCTGATTATCAAGCCATTAAGGCTAGGTCAAATGGGTACTATCTGAAAGTTTGGGTGTTCTTGTGCATCTCCTCTCACTTCATATCAGCTGATGCTTCACTTTCTGCTCTAGCCCTCCATGGCTATGACCTTTTCCATGGACTCAGGAGTCCCTGGGTCTCACCACACTTTGGACCAACCAGCTCTTCCTCTTCTCTCTCTCGTCTCCAGGTCAACGGGAGTGTATGGAACGTGGTTGAACTCAGCCCATTTCTTCATTGTTGCTTTTCCCCCTCTTCCACTCACCAGGTTGCCAGCAAGCTTACATGCTTGTTCATGTGTTCCCTTTGAGTTTCAGCCTGGAAGGGGATTTGTCCTGAAGGGACTTGATTACTTGCCTTGATGGCTTCCCAGATAACTACTTGCTAGTTCTTCTAGTAGCCAATCATATGGCCATTTTTGTTTGGTGTTTTTCCTCCCGATGTTTCTTTGAAGATTTATCTTCTGTCACTCCAGCTGTTCCAGGCTGGTCTGATTGTCCTTTCTAGTGGGAATGTTCCACCTCAGAAGGTTCTGGATGGGGCTCAGGATTCCACTTAAGGTCCTATACACTGTAAAGGCTCCACAAGAGGCCTATTTCACTGGGTAAATTCTAGAACCCTTTTAGATCAAATACATATATTTTTTAATTTGAAAAACAACCAGAAAAATTGCACATTACATATAAGGGAACAACTATTCAGATTATTGCTGACTTTTTCATCAGAAACCATATGGACCAGAAGACAGTGGAAGAGCATCTTTAGAGGACTGAAAAAAAGAACTGTCAACCCAGAACTCTATATCTAGTGAAAAGATCCAGCATAAAATCATTATCACATGAAGGAAAATATAGAATTTGTCACCAACACACTTGCTCAAAAAGAAGTGTTAAAGGAAGTTCTTGTGGTTGAAGAGAAATTATAGCAGAGGGATTACTATAGGAATGAGGGAAGAACAATAGAAATGGTAACTATCTAGGTAAATATAATAGACTATTTTCTCCTATTATTTCTTTAAAATATATATGGTTGAGTTTTTCTGGTAAGGTTGTCCATGTTTATAGATATAGTACTAGTGACAATCAAAGCATAATAGTGGGGGGGCAAAAGAAGTCCAGGAAATAAAGGACCTTGGGGTGCAGAGATTCTTTGATAATGCATTTCCATGTAATATCTACATTCTGCCAAATACATGGACAAAAATTAGACATCTTAGAATGCTTCGATGTAAGGGAAGGTGTAAGTGGAGGTCTCGAAAAGTTTGTGGGGAAATTCCATTACCTTTTCATTCTATTTTTCCAGCTCAATCATATTTAAATTCATGTGATAAAAAGATCATGTTTTCATTACTGTTTCCTTTCTTCTTTATTTATCAACTTCTTTGTCTGAAATAATATGCAACAAACATATGAGAAGGGGTAATGGAACCAACAAGGATGGAGGAAAGTCATTTGTAGTAGTAGTATGTGCCACCAGAAAAGAACCTTGCTTTCCTGTATCTATAACTGAGATAGAAACGATTAAGTGTCTGCATATGAAAGGAGCTCTAGTAGAGCAGTGGTTTACGAACTGAGCTACTAACAGAAAGATCAGTAGTTCGAATCTACCAGTTGCTCTGCGGGAGAAAGATGAGGCTTTCTGCTCCTGTAAAGATTTATAGCTTCAGAAACCCCATACAGGGTTGCTATGAGTTGGAACTGACTTGGTGGCACTCTACCATCTACATATGTAGGAATATGACACATTTACCTAGATAAATGACAGGTATCTTTTTCTTCAATTATTTCCCACACCTCCAAAAAATTGGCTTTGGGGAATTTGAATTAACCCCAGATATAAGGAGCTCTGGTAGCGTAGTGGTTACGAATTGGGCTGTGAACTGTAAGGTCAGCAGTTCGAAACTACCAGCTGTTTCACAGGAGAAAGATGAGGCTTTCTGCTCCCATAAAGAGTTATAGTCTCGGAAACCCTGTACAGGGTCACTATGAGTCACAGCCTACTCCACAGCACATAACAACAACAACATAATTGCTTTGGGGTCCTGATGTGGCACTGTGGGTTAATGCACCAGACTGAAAAGCCGTTTGAACTGCTAAGTCAGTGGCTCAAGCTTACCAGCGGCTCCTTGGAAACCCTATACAGGGTCGCTAAGGGTTGGAAGCGACTGGACGGCACTTAATAACAACAGCAACATGATTGCTTTAAATTTTCAGTTAGCACTTGTGGAAACATCCTTAGACAATGTTAGTGTTAACTCTATAAAACCAGTTGTCTTAAAACATCTTACTTAAAACATGCAAAAATGATTTTGCAAAACCAACTGCTCCCTTGCACACTTTTAGTTGTCATACAAAACTCTGCATCATGAACTTAGAAACGTGGCAAAGGTAGTAATTTTCAGTGTATTGACAACACTGAAAATTAAAACAAACCATCGCACCAGTTTTTTTCAAATCCCCCCAGGATTTAGTTTCTTTTGCTGATTCTTACTTGATGCCGTCTTTACAAAGAAAGCTACAGAACACTGATTTTTTCTACTCCAGAATTCCTTCTGCTCAAATGACATTCTACTTTAAGCGAGATCCCTCCTTTCTCCCTTTTTAATATATTGTCAGTGGGAACTATGTTTTTTTCAATGATTTATCATTCATTACCATATTGAATTATTTTGGTGCTCAGATGTTCCTGAACTTGGTTAATGGGAGCTTCTTCAAACTGGTTCCTGGATACTTACAAGAAGGTCACATCGTTTATCAAAGCACTTCTTCCTTACTTTCCTTACTGAAATACTAAGATATTCCAGATTTATCTTGTTCTTACCCTACACAAGTTCTGGAATCAGTCATTACTGTAAGGAACACTTTTTGATTTTAGGTGGGTAACAGTTTTAGAAACCATGGTCTGAAGACTAGATATGCTCATTGCTATTCGGGTATCTTTGCTTCTTGGCCCTCCAGAAGACATCGCTAGGATATATCAGCATGTATGTGCACAAATGCTTACAAACATATATACTGGAGCACAGAAGCATGCATTGTTGTTGTGTGTTATTGAGTCAATTCTGTTCCAGGGGAGAAAAATCCATATTTAAGTATATAAATATTATACTGTTTCTTTATTAAGTCTTAAACAGAAGCAAAAACAAGACAAAATAAACAGATAACCTGGCTGAGGGAAATCGTTGACAAGACACCATGATGAAATTCAAAGTAATTCTGCCTCCACATGGTAACCTTTTATAGGGCACAGAGAGAAAGAATCTTCTTTCACAACCCTGACTGACAGCAGCAGTATGTCACATACACAGATTGAATCTACGGAAGCTGCAGCAGGGGCGGGGGCGGGTATTGAAGATACAAAAACTTGAAAGCTTACAGACTATCTTTGAGGCTCTTGGGGTATGACATCACAACCAGGGACCTCAGAATCTATTCCTGCTGCACTTGCTGGGCTGGGGGAAGTGGCCCAAAACCCACTTTCAAATATCCTCTGCTTCTGACTTTGGCAGTTTGGCCATCTGAGGTGCTCAAGAAAAAAATCCAGATCATGACTGATCTGGATATGTTCTTTTTGATGATGAATGCAACACCATTCCTCTTCAATTTGTCATTCCTGACATAGTAAACCATGTGGTTGTCAGATTCAAAATG
>NW_006408569.1:15423411-15424741 GCF_000296735.1 Chrysochloris asiatica | reverse complement strand
CTCAGGCTCCCCCTCTAGTCACCGGAATGGAGGTGTGCAAACAGTGGGCGGCCAATGAACAAGATACCAAAAAGAAAAAAAGGAAAGAAAAAATCAGAACAAAGCAAAACCGACAAAGTGTATTGTCTACCTTTGCTCTAAGGTTCCCGCAGCATTATTCTGTGGTGGGTCTGTTCCCCCACTTGGTCTTGTTGTTTGGTCTCACCCAAGTTGTTGGCTCCGGGCCACTGAGCCCGGCAGATTAAAAAATATGTGATTTCTTATTCCCGCTACAAGTTCCAGTAGCTATAAGCCTTCAAACTTTAAAAATTTTCCTAGATATGTGGTTCAGAGTTTTGGAGCTCTGCCCTGAACCCTCTTCACCTGGTATTCTGTGGTATTGCTGATGGCTAACTTCACTGCATCTCTACCCTATCCGCCATCAAGCCCCACCTCTCATCTCTTTCTTTCTTATTTCTTATATTTTGGAGCCCAGAGTGGGACATGGGAGAGTAAACCAAGGTTCCCGGCTACCTCTGGATTACCTTCACCTCATTCCCCCACACCCCTTTTCTTTCTCTCCTCACGATCTAAGGTGTGGTAGTCAGCTGAAACTCAACGGGCGAATCTTAGATGTGAGATTAACTTTTTCTTTCTGAGCCATCTTGGAGTTGTGAGAAAACCAAGTCCAATTAAGGAGGCTTGGCCGGGGTTACTCTCTGGTAGTCTCTAAAGGGGCTTGTGGCATTCACATCTTTGGTCGCCCATCCGAGCGGTTGTCTCCCTTTCCTCCTCCCTAACCTTGTGGCTCCAGCAGAACACAGGACCATGTTCCAGACCAGCTCCAACCATCCACCACCAGCAGCTTCCTCACTAGTCGTTCCCACTGGGAAGGTTAGTTAGCTTCCAGAGGCTTTCTCTAAGGTACCTAGAGAATGCCTCCTCTGGACCCCCAGACATAAGACCTCAGCAGGCCTTCCTTACATGTCTCTGGGGCCTGCCATTAGAACAATACAGGGGATGCTCTGGTAGTTCTTCTGGCCCTCCCACCCTTCCTTCTACATCCTCGATGTTTCTCTCCTCAGGATGTCCTGTAGAGAAACATCGTATATCCCGGCCACCCCCCTCTTACCTCTCCCTTTAACTAAACACACAAAAATTATGGGAACCAGTATCTCAAAAATAGAAAAGGAGACCCCATTAAGTTGTCTCTTGTTCAATTTCAAAAAACTTCATTTACAATCTGAAATCAAACCCAAATGCCTCTTTACTCTTTGCAACCAAATTTGGCCCCAATACCCTATGACTGATTGGAAGAGATCCATATTTGTGCCCATTCCAAAGAGAGGTG
>NW_006408569.1:15412941-15421691 GCF_000296735.1 Chrysochloris asiatica | reverse complement strand
CCAAAATAATGAAGCCTCTGAAAACCCCCCAGAAACCTCTTTTGACACCACAGATGATCCCCCATCTTATTGCCTCCCTCACCACCTTGAACCTTTCCCCTCAGACCCCCCTCCTCCTCTAGCTCCACCCCCACCTCTAGCCCAACCCCCTGCATCCCCAGACTTTATGAGCGAGAACAACCCCCGGGGCCCAATAACAAAATCAAAAGAAGCCCCAACCCTTTTTCCTCTCAGAGAATTTGCCGGTTATGAGGGCCCCACCGGTATCCAGGTCCCTTTCTCCCTCTCTGATCTCTCTCAAATTGAGACTAGACTAGGATCTTTCAGTGAAAACCCGGCAAAATTTAGAAAAGAATTTCTCCATCTCTCACAGACTTTCTCCCTGACCTGGCAGGATGTCTATGCCATCCTCAATAACACACTAAAGAAAGAAGAGAAAGCTTTAATCTGGAGGGCTGCAGAAACATATGCTGATGAGATGCATGTTTAAGCCCCTCCCCCTCCCCTGTAGCACAGGAAGCAGTACGCCGAACCAATCCAAGGTGGGATTATCAGACTCCAGACCAAGGGCCCGCCAAGCTAGAACATACCATCTCTTGCCTAGCAAATGGTATGGACAGACATGTCCATAAGGCAGTCAATTATGAAAAATTAAGGGAAATAATTCAAGGGCCAGAAGAAAACTCTGCCCTTTTCTTCTCCCGCTTAACTGAAGCAATGCCTAAATATACCAAACTTGACCCCGAGTCACCAGAAGGGAGAACCTACCTCCATCTCCAATTTATTTCCCAATCAGAATCAGACATTAGAAAGGAAATACAAAGATTAGAATGAAGACCTAAAATCCCTCAAGGGGAGCTCCTTTAAAGTCTTCAATAATAGGTAGGAAAAACAAAGGGCAGAGAAAGAAAGGCACCTCCAGTAAAAAATTCACCTACAGATGCTGACCTCTACCTATAACCCTACCAAGGGACACAAGTCTGTCAACCGCCCCTTCTCCCGAAAGTATTTCTGGTGTGGAAATGAAGGCCACTAGGCAAAAGCATGTCCTAACCCTAAGCCTCCTACAAAGCCCAGTCCAACCTGTGGACAATGGGAAGATGGACTGTCCCACACAGAGGCCGATCCTCAGAGCAGGAGTCCCTCCCCCTCAAAAAACCCTGAAAACGGCCTGGCATCCCTCTTGACACTAACTGAGCAACGACATGGCCCAGAATCTCACAGCCTCCCATGTCCCCCTGAGTTCCAGGTAAAAGAGAGTGTTGCTGGAAAGACAATCTCTTTACTACTTGACACGGGGGCCAGCCTATCTGGTCTAATTGAAATTGCTGGGCCACTTTCTCCTTCACTGACTACAGTAATAGGTATGGAAGGACTCCCAGAAACCCCCCTCCAAGCATCCCCAGTGCCCTGCAATCTCCAAGGGCTATCATTTACCCACTCCTTCCTGTGTTACAACATTGCCCTAACCCCTTGCTAGGACGAGATATCCTACAAAAATTAGGAACCACCCTATATTTCACTCAACTAAACCCCTCCCACCCCTATATCCTATTTTGCAACTCTCAAATAGTCCCGAACACAACAGAACCCCCTTTACCTGGGGCCAAACTTGCAGTCTGGGACACCAACACCCTGGTAATAGCAGCACATCATTCACCTGTAGCCATCTTGCTGAGAGATCCTCAAGCTTATATATCTGTTCCCCAGTACCCTATAACCCCCGCAGACCTATGTGGCTTGAAACCCATCATTACCCACCTCCTAAAAGCCTGTCTCCTTATGCCTATCTACTTCCCCCGTAATACCTCCATCTTACCTGTAAAAAAACTGCATGGAACCTTTAGGATTTGTGCCGTATCAATGAAGTCATAATCCCCACTCACCCAGTCATACCGAACCCCTACACTATCCTCAGCCATATCCCCTCGACACTACCTGTTTTTCAATACTGGACCTAAAAGACACTTTCTTTTCTATTCCTATATCACCCGAGTCCCAACCCCTATCTGCCTTTACCTGGACAGACCCCGACACTTATATTAGTTGACAGTTGACCTGGACTATGTTAGCCCAGAGTTTTTGGGACAGCCCCCATTATTTTGGCCAAGCCCAGTATTATTCTCCAATATGTTGATGACTTATTGTTATGCTCTCCCTCCTTGTCCCTCTCCCTCCAGTTATTAAATCAACTAGCACAGTGGGGCTATTGGGTGTCCAAACACAAAGCCCAAATAACAAAGAAAAAAGTAACTTATCTAGGTCTCTCCCTAATACTAACCACTAGAGGAATCCCAGAAGATCGAAAAAAGCTAGCAAAAGCCATTCCCCTTCCCCAAACAAAAACACAACTCCAGTCCTTCCTAGGCCTAGCTGGCTATTTCTGCATCTGTGTTCCAAACTTCACACTAATTGCAAAACCCCTATACCAACTTATAAAAGCAGAATCCCCAGAAATTATACTTAATTCACAAGACACAATCAATGCCTTTAATCTCTTAAAACAAGCATTAACGGAAGCCCCTTCCCTCAACATCCCTAATCAAAATAAGCCCTTCTTTCTTTATGTCACCACAAAACAGAACCAAGCCCTAGGACTCCTGGCACAAACAGCAGGGGATACCCCACTGCCTAAAGCTTATCTCTCCAAGAAACTAGACTCTGTATACCAACGATGGCCAGCCTGCATGAAGACCTTAGCCAGAGCAGCAATCCTCATTACTGAGGCACAAAAATTCACCCTATGGCAACTATTAACCATCTTCTCCTCACATAACCTATAATAAATGCAAAATTAATTAACAGACTCTTAGAACCAGCTCTCCTACCCTCAAAGATAGCTCTACTCCACTGCCACAGTCATTCATCAAACCAATTCGAGCTACATCTCTGAATATAATCTGCAAGTCGACTGCCTAGCTAAGTCAGCTGTAGCCCACAACTCCAACACACAAACTCACAGTACCCATGCAATAATGCTTTCCCCGCTACCTCTGACTCCCCCCAGCACATACTCACAAAAAGAACAAGACTCCTACTCTTCCAACCCTCAAGCCACTTTATAAAACTTTATAAAACTAGCCATACCTCTAAATGACAAACACCAATTTCTAAAGGAAATTCACAACCTCACATATACCAGTGCTTTGTCTTTGACCCATTTTCTTAAAACACAAATCGATTATACACCAGATATCTACACTATGCTCCAATCCCTCAGCCATTCCTGTCAAATATGCCAGAGAACCCAAACAAATCTCCATCCTCATAGGCTTCTCACCCACCAGTTCAGAGGCCACTCGCCAGGACAAGGTTAGCAAGTTAACTTCACACACATGCCCACAATAAGAAACGTGAAATATCTTCTAGTATTTGTAGATACTTTCTCCAGGTGGGTCTAAGCCTTCCTCACTACCAACAAGCTAGCCTCCACAGTCTCAAAAATCCTAATCTCAGAAATTATCCCATGCTTCTGAGTCCCCACCTCTCTTCAATCTGACAATGGAAAAGAATTTATCTCAGAAGTCGCCCAACATACAGCCCGAGCCATTGGTATATCCTGAAATTTTCATATTTCCTACTGCTCCCAGTTATCAGGGAAAGTGAGAATGAATCACACTCTATAAGAAGCCTTAACAAAACTAGCCTCAAGTACCCAAAAGAACTGGATAACCCTTTTACCCCTTGCACTCTTAAAAATTAGAGCAATGCCAAACAAAACAAAACAAAAACCTTTTTCCTAAGCCCCAGAATTAGTCTATGGTTGCCCTCTAGCCATATTCTTAGGCCCTCAAGAAGCCCTACCCACAACCATTCTCCCTCCACTCATTAGCCCACTTTTGTCCACAGCCCGTTCAATCCTATGGAAACAGGCCAACAACCACCTGTCAACTCCCAAACCTAACCTCCCAACAGCCCTTACTCCTGGAGATCAAGTTCTCCTGAAAACAAAATACCCTTCCCTTTACAACCAAAATGGGAAGGTCCCTCTACAGTTATCTTAGTCACACCCACTGCAGCCAAGCTAAAAGGAAAAACCCCATGGTATCATTTTGTCTCCTTGAAGAAACTCCCTGATCTATCTTGTTCCCAGGACCATCTTGACCACCTCCATTCAACTGACAAATGCTCTGACCAGTCACCCTCATCAGGGCATTGATACTACTGACGGCTTTCACCAGCTATATAATTCTCTGCATCTCCTGCGCCGTCTATATCTTCAACCCAGCCTGTTGGCCAATTCCATACTTAAAAGCCACCATAAGTATCCTTGTTCTCTGTTTTATTCTATCCATATTTTTTCTCCTGACTTCCCCGAACACCACATGAGTCTCACAATTCCCCAATTTACAGCCTTTATCAGTGATCTCTTATCTGACCTCTGGTGCATTCCAGACTGTCCCTTTCTAACTCCTGACTCATTTCTTCAACAGATCCAGGAATTATGGCTTCAAGGCACCTTTCTCTCTTACACCCCCACCCAAATCTCCTTCTTCTCACTCTGTTTACTGTTCATTCTGTTCCAACCAACCCTCACCCATCCATCACCAATTCAACATTTAATAGACCTCTCAGCCTCCCTCCTATACCAAGCTCTACCACAACACATAAATGATACATGCTGAATTTGTTTAGCCTCTACCTCATCACTTTTTTCAGCCACTCCAGCCTCCTGACGAACATGGGTAGAAACCAAAGCCTCCCTAGCTTTCTCAAAACCCCAAAAAGGTCCAATATTTTCCTCTAAATGGATCGTCACAAACATGCCAGAAGAAACTGAAAACATCCTACAGGGTATCCAAACATTCATCCAACCCCTCAGGTACCCTACAACACCCACCATAGGACCAATAGGAAAGGCCCAAGATCTAACATCCCACCCTATCTTGTGTATTACTCGACCCAGTTTTTCATCAGACTCTCTTGTAGGAACTTTCAAAACCCCTTATAAACAAACCCTAAAACTCCCACCACCCACACATATAAACTCCTATAGCACCACACCAGGAGCCCCCAAAGTTTGTACCTTCAAATAATCCCTCTTCAACCTCTTCCCATCATTCACTTAGCCCCTAAGATTTTCTCACCTCTCTCATATTACACCACTAGTAGGATCTATAAAAACCTCACAATACTGTGACTCCAGACACCCCACATCCACGATTCAACATGTGCTTCAAGGCAATAGGCCCCTAAGTCAGAAGAGACTGTCACATGTTCCCATTAGTAACACTCAACTGTTTCTGCATACTCAAACCCACAGGTTAGCACTAGAAGCAGGCCACAACTACAGTCTCCTCCTACAACCCTTAGGAGCAGCCCACTTAGCAAATTACCTGTCAGCGTGGGAAAGAACAGCACAAGCAGACGGGACCCAACATTTCTTAACTTTCCAAATCCAAGGATATATTAACCCTCACCAAGGAGTATTTTTCCTATGCGGAAAGAACCTTTGCATTTGCCTACCTATTAATTGGACTGGTAGATGCACCCTAGCATACATATTCCCACCTGTAACCTATTCTTTTGAAGGCCAACCTATATTAGTCCCAATAAACACAAAATCCTCACCACTGGACCAATAAACAACATTCTTATCAACCGAGAAAAGATTGAAATTGTCAAGGACTTCATTCTTCTTGGATCAACTATCAACACTCATGGAAGCAGCAGTCAAGAAATCAAACTACGTATTGCATTAGGCAAATCTGCTGCACAAGACCTTTTTAAAGGGTTGAAGAGCAAAGATGTAAACTTGAGGACTAAGGTGCACCTGACCCAAGCCATGGTATTTTCAATAACCTCGTAGAAGAATTGATGCTTTTGAGTTATGGTGTTGGAGGAGAATATTGAAAGTGCCATGGGCTGCCAAAAGAACCAATAGATCCGTTTTGGAAGAAGTGCAGCCAGAGTGCTCCTTGGAGGCCAAGATGGCCAAATTTGATCTCTTATACTTCGGACATATTATCAGGAGGGACCAGTCACTGGAGAAGGATATCATGTTTGGTAAGGTGGAGGGTCAGAGAAAAAGAGGAAGACTCCCAATGAGATGGATTGGGCAAATGGCAACATTGATGGACTCAAGCGTGGCAACAGTAGTGAGGTTGGCCCAGGATCGGGCAGTGTTTCGTTCTGCTGTGCATAAGGTCGCTATGGGTCGGTACCATTGATTGTAAAACTGATCATCTGCCTTGTAAACCTTCACTCAACTCACTATTAAAGATTATTACTATTTTTTTAATTTCCACAATGACAATGTATCTGCTTTCTTTGAGGGTAACAAGGGCTGTCTTATAACAATTGGAATTTTCCTTTGGAAAACCTTACCTCATTCAACTTATAGCCCTTGTGTTGCCCCTTCAGATTTCATTTTGTAAAGACCATTGAAAGGGAACACTATTTCAGTGCCTCGAAGATGCCCAAACTGCCATTTCAACATGGTATTTATAGGAAAGTGCAGAATTCTTTGGGGAAGTGTTAGAGAGATGGAAACACTTCTTTCAGAAATGTATAGACCTACAAAACAGCCTGGTACTGGTACAACAAAAGGTCCATAGATAAATGGTTGGGAATTGAGAACCCAGAAGTAAATCTATCAACCATGCAATCAGCTGATCTTTGACAAAGGGCCAAAACACATTAAATCGGGAAGAGATAGTCTCTTCAACAAATGGTGCAGGTGAAACTGGAACTTCATTTTCAGAAGAATGAAACAAGATCCATATCTCACAGCATATAGAAAAACAAACTCAATGTGAATTAAAGACTTAAATGTCAAATCTAAAACTACAAAGATAGCTAATGAAAAAACAGGGACAAACTTAGGGACTGTAATACATTGCATAAGTACACTATCAGACATTACTAAAAACACACAAACAGTGGAAGACAAAAGAGATTACTAGGACCTCCTAAAAATTAGACACTCATGTGCATCAAAAGATATTGTCAAAAGAGTAAAAAGAGAACCCACAAACTGGGGGGAAAATTTTGCAACAACAAATCAGACAAGGGATTAATCTCTAAAATTTATAAAAACTGCAACAAGAAAAGACAACCCAATTAAAAAATTGGCAGAGGACATGAACAGACACTTTACCAAAGAAGACATTCAGGTAGCCAACAAATATATGAAGAAATGCCATTAGAGAGATGCAAATCAAACCAAATGACATAGCATCTCACCCCAGCATTAGTAGCAAAGTTCAAAAAAACCGAAAACTACAAATGCTGGCGAGGGTGTGGAGAGACGTACATAACCCTCCTACACTGCTGGTGGAACTGTAAAATGATGCAACCACTGTGGAAAACAGTATGGCGCTTTCTCAAAAAGTTGGGAATAGAAGTACCATATGCCCAGCAATTCCTCTATTTTGTATATAATCCCAATAAATAAAAGTCATGATATGAGTAATATATGCAAACTCATGTCCATCTCACACTATTCACAATAGCAAAAAGATGATAACAGTCTAAATGGTCATCAATGGAAGAATGGATAAACAAACCTTGGCACATACACACAAAGGAAAAATATGCAACGTTGAATGATAATGATGAATCTGTGAAATACCTCATAAACCTGGATGAACCTGGAGGACATTATGCCGAGTGAAGTTAACCAATCACAAAAGAACAAATATTTATGAGACCACAATTTTAACAACTTAGGAAAAGATTTTCATGCTAAAAGAAATATACTTTGATGGTTGTCAGAGTTGGAAGGGAAGGGAGAGTAATTCACTGACTGGAGAGAGTAGACACATGTTAACTTGGGTGGTGGGAAGGGCAATATACAAGAAGAGGAAAGTTGGCAGAAGATGAAGACAGGTGACGACACGGGGTGATATGCAAGGGCTGAAGTGGATAGAGGTAAATGTTACTTGTTAGGTATCATCAAGTCAGTTTCGATTTGAAACACTGCCTAGAATACTCAGTCTCCACAGTGTTGTCCATAACTTGTCACGATTCACACATTTGAAAACCTTTGCATAGTCAATAAAGCACAGGTATTCTCTGCTTTCAGTCAAGATTCATCTGATGTTCCTTGTTCCACATCTTTGTCTGAATCTGGCTTGAATCTCTGGCAGTTCCCTGTCAATGAACTGTTTCAGCCTTAATAGTATTATATACAAAACCCTGGAACAACAGTGTTCTGTAGGTAGATACATAGACAGATGCACAGGCTGAATGGTCATATATAAGGAGTTGAGAGAGGATATATATACCTGGGTATATACCTTTCCTGCAAACACCATATGGATGTGGTGGAGCATAGAGGGGGCAAAATGATGAAAACTTCATAGATCTCATCAAATATCTTAAGGCAATGAGTTGCTGGACCTGGATGCTCAGGGCCATAGTCTCACGGGACATGATCAATTGGCATAACTTAGTCCACAAAGACAATGTTCTACATCCTACTTTGGTGAGTAGCCACTAGGATTTAACAGCCTCTGGGATCATCTAAGGCACAACTATTGGTCTCTCCGTGTGTGGAAGAAAGAAAAGTGATTAAAATTAAAGATGCTTGGAATCAGCTAGTCCAGTGGACTAGCTGAGCAGGTGAGCATCAGTCACCACACCACAATTCTGAGACCACAAGAACTAGATGGTGTCCATCTAACACTACCAACTGCTTTGAAAAGGATCACATTAGAAGGTCCAAGGTAAAGTGGGAGAAAATGTGGAACAAAACTCAAAATTATATGTATGTATGTACAGAGAGAAAAAGAGAGAGAGAGAGAGAG
>NW_006408569.1:15394215-15412788 GCF_000296735.1 Chrysochloris asiatica | reverse complement strand
TATATATATATATATATATTAAGTGTCATCAAGTTGGTTCTGACCCATAGCAACCCTGTCATTAGAAAAATGTGAATAAAAACCACAATGAATCACCTCTTCATTCTGGCTCTTGTTGAGTTGATTCTGACTGAGAACTCCTTCATAGGGTTTCCTAAGCCGATCTCCTTATGAGATCAGACTGACCATCTGGCCTTTTCTTCCAAAGAGTAGCTAGTGGGTTTGACTATCTAATCCTGTGGTTAGCCACTACACCACAAGGAGTCATTTTACACTCACTGTTGTGATTGTCTGTTGTCGAGTCGGCTCCTACTCAGCAACCCTATATACAAGAGAACAAAACCCTGTCCGGTCCTGTGCCAGTATCACAAATATTATGTTTGAACCTGTTGTTGCTGCCAGTGTATTAATCTATTTCATTTAATAAGTATGACATCCTTCTTCAGGGACTGGTCCCTCCAGATAGCATGTCCAAAGTATCGGAGACAAAGGCTCACCATCCTTACTTCTGAGGACCATTCTGACTGTACTTCATTCATTTATCCATACAGAGAGAAAGTCAATTTCTGGTTGCCAAGAGCTGGGAGGAGATGGGAATTGACTAGTACTGTTTTTTTTTTTTTTTTTTTTATTGAGGTGATGAGAATGTTCTAGAGTTAAATAGTGGTAATGATTGCTCTGGTATGGTGCTGTAGGGTAAGCATTGGACTGGCAATTGCAAGGTCGCTAATTCAAACCCACCAGCTGCTCTTGGAAAACCTATACAAGATTACTATGAGTTTCAATGCCACACAACAACAATGGTGGTTGCACAACACTGAATATATTTTAAAGCACTGATTTGTACACTTTTTAAATGGTTACAATAGTGAATTTTATGTTATGTGCATTTTTTTCCGTTTTTTTTTTTTTCTTAAACAAAACAATGCAATATTCTAATAAAACTGCCCTGAAATTCCTTGGGCCCACACTATTAATCAACATATTTCATGTTTTGACCATGGGCCAATGCCAGTCTAGAACTTTGGCAAAAAAGCTCAGACTAATTGCAGACTTACTGGAATTAATCCATACAACTCGTTGGCCAAGTGCGCAGCATTACTGTCACCAAAGCATAGCTGAGACCAAGCCCTGCTGGGTATTCTTTAGGGTGAGCCCTCTAGAAAGAGGACCCATGCTCATGCCTCCTCCAGGCAACCCTCCATCAAAAGTAGATTCAGATCCAAGTCTCACTGTGAGCATCCTGATGATGCTGCAACTCAGAACAAAGCCCCCTCCACTTCTTTTTCTTAAAACAGCAGAAGGGAACCCCATTTGAGACCAACAAGTCTCCACCCTCCGCCCCCCCATGCCACCTTGGGTGACTAACTGCCCAGGTTTGCTCTGAATTGTTCGGCTTTGAAAACTGAAATGTCTCAGTCCCAGGCAAGCAGAGATGGTTGGTCACCATAAAACCATCCCCACCCCCCACCCCATGCATCACTGGACTGCTGTGAAGAGTGCTTGGCCAGCCTGACCCAGGAGACAGGGTTCCGTGTGTAGGAAGGAGGCTAGTGACCCTTGGTGGGCAGAAGCCATGCTCGCCCTGCATTTGGTCTGACATCATGGGGCCACTCCTGCCTAATCTGCTTCAGCTGGGTACTTTTCTCTTGCAAGCAGCTGATGCAACCTCCTTCTCTTCTGCTTGCCAAATTATCTTTACTAACAGCAGGAATTCGAGGGCCCTTCATGCCTCTCATGATGACTAAGCCTGCGCAGACGCCTCTCAGCTGATTCAACACACATTTACAGAGGCTATTAAAGGTGGCCCTGGCTGCCACTTGGGCAAAGCAAAGTTTGACAGCCTCTCCTGCCTTGAGCATTGTCTCCTCCCCACCTCCCTCCCCAGCAGCAGCAAGCAGCAGGTGTCCTGTCTCATGTTGTTCATGGGTGCTAGGTGATCCGTGGGCAGGTCCCAGCCACTCCCAGCTTCCAAACGCACAGCCCTAGAGCTTGAGGACACCCGGGCGTTATCAACACTGACTTAGAGTCAGGCACACCCTCCCCCTGTGATAGAGGCAAGGCCAGGGGGTATGGGCAGGATCAGCCAAGGCTTCTCGGGGAGGGGACACCTGAGTGGGGACTGCAGGTCCCCACTGTGTGAAGCAGGAGGTTTGGGGGGATGCCTTCAATGACCCAGAGAACTGCATCCACTGGGGCCTGGGACAGCTGGAGGTGTGTGCAGAAAAGTTGGGGGGAGGCAAGAGCAGAGTCAGGGGATCTGAGGAAGGGTTGAGTTTCATAGAGGAGGGTGTGACCCAGGTGTGTGATGTCCCAACCAGGTCCTGTAAGTGAGAGCTGGAAATGCAACATTTGGATGTGGCAACTTCTGATCTCAGTAGAGCAGTTTCACGGTCAAGCCATGATACAAGGCCATTCTACAAAGGACAGGAGACAGAGGGGTGAATGTGAAGAGACAGGGATAGGCTACAGACTGCTCTTCTAGAGCTTGGCTCTGACATCAATAGAAATGAATGTATTTAGAGTCCAGGATGAAAGAGCAAGTTATAAGGAGGACATTAGAGAAGGAATCTGTGGAAAAGGAGTGAATGAAATGATAAAAGAGAAGGTTCTAGTTAAGGACTGAGTCCAGGTATGAGGTAGCAGCAGTCCTTTGGACAAACTTGATGGCCATGTCTTCCTCATTCTTCCTCCTGCTACCATCTTTGGACTTTAGAAAGAAACCATAGTAAGCACCCCTGTGAAGCCTAATACTTTGTCTAAATGACAGCATTTAGACATATAGCTCCAAGTTAGGTGTTGAGATGCCTGAGCATCACCCCCCACCAGGGAAAAATCCATGTAAGCATCACTGGATCATATAATCTAGGAGTATAGAAGGGAAGAGGGACTTTGTCTCCTCAGCTATGGCGCTGGAGGGGCATGCATAATATTACACTTATAGCCTACCTAACTGGACCTACCTGGCCAAGGGGAGACTGGTAAAAAGTAAGGCTTCCTTTGTGTCCCTCCCCTAGGGTGCCAGGTAGAGGACTTGCATGAAAGAGTTCTCTGTATCCACCAGGACAGCTTCTAGAAGCCAGAAATGACTTTTATAGCATGTTACTATCCCAAATAAGTCCCCACCCGTGGCACAGAGTGGGTGGCACACAGAAAAGTTGTCATCTCCACTTGGAATTGATTCAATGGCCATGGAGTGGGTTTAACTTGTGTTCAGGTTCTATTCAGAAGGATGTGATTTTTATTTTCCATGGGTTATAATGTTTATTTTATGAGTCAATCTATTATTTAACTGAAAGATGACCTCCAAGAGTGGGTTCAGTTCAAAGTTTAAAGGTAATGTCTCAGGAGTTCCTCTAGTATCTCCAGGTCCAGTAAGTCTGACCTTCTTCTTGTTTTTTGTTTGTTTGTTTGTTTTGTTTTTAACTTTTTATTGTGAATTGAGTGAAGGTTTACATAACAGCTCATCAGTCCCACATTAAAAAAATTGTATACTTCGTGTCATTACAATGATTGCAATGCCATCCATGTACCACCAGTTTACACTATTTCCCTCTATTCACTTTAACTCTTGCTCTCCTCCTTGTGTCTTCCATTACCTTCATGTTTCCTGTGTCAACCTCTCTCTTGCGTATTTCCTTCCCCATCACACAAGTTAGCATTTGTCTACCTTCTAGCCAATGAATAATTTTCCCTTTCCTCCCACCCCTGGTAACCATCATAGAATGTTTCTTTCCGTAAGAAAACCCTTGCCTAACTTGCTACAACAGTGGTCTCATACAGTATTTGTCCTTTTGTGATTGACTAATTACACTCAGCATCATGTCCTCCAGGTTCATCCATGTTTCACAGATTCATTATTATTCTTCAACATTGTGTAGTGTCCATTATGTGTCTGTACCAAAGTTTGTTTAATCATTCCAAAAGGATGTGATTTTTATGGAGCAATTCATATTGGTTATTAGCTCCTTTTTTCTAATGGCCTCCTGGCTATCTAGAAATTGTGGACTAACTGAGAGTACATCACAGATTTACTATCATAAACCTTAGATTTGGTGCAACAAAGCTGAATCTAGCATGATGTCCATTTTTCAGGGAGTGATCCTTCCTGAGAACATACCCAAAGAACAAGAGACAAAGTCTCACCATCCACACTTCTAAGGAGCATTCTGGCTGTAGTTCTTCCAAGACGGAGTTACTCATTTTTGTTGCAGTTCATTACTTCAATCAGTGGCACGAAGTGTATAATTTATTGAATGTGGGACTGATAATCTGCTCTGTAAACCTTCACTCAATTCACTGGACATTTAAATGAATACATTTTTTGTGTATGCTATCTGTACATCAAAAAAAAAGGAATAGAGGTAAATGCTGTTAACTGATGGTACATGGAGGGGATTGTAATCATTGCAATTAAACAAAATATGATCTGCTGAATGTAAAACTGATGATCTGCCCTGTAAAATTTCACTCCATTCACAATAAAATCTTCAAAAAGAATAAGTAAATAAATAAATGAAATAAATATCGGAAATCTACCATGTCCAGGTATTAAAATCTCTTACCCTTTGATAATCAGGTTGTAACTGTTTAATACAAAACATTACCATGTAAAATTTAAATAATGATATTCCCTTTAGTGGATTGTTATGAGTTGAGTGAGATAATTCATGCAAAGCGAATAGTTCAATAAATGGTAAGTAAATGGTGAAGGCATGGGGTTATTATGAACACGTCTGCACCTCCCTAGTATGACCACCAGGTGTCAGCCTCACCTAGCTGACTAGGCCAAGGGTGACTGGGTTGTCTACTTGTTTAGCTGCTTCCTCTCCAACAACTGAAGGAGCAACTCTTAGCTCTTCCTTACTATGTTGTTGTTGTTATGTGCCGTGGAGTCGGTTCCGACTCATAGCGACCCTGCACAGGGTTTCCGAGGCTGTAAATCTTAAGGTGAGCAGAAAGCCTCATCTTTCTCCTGCGGAACCGTGAGGTTCGCAGCCCGATTCGTAACCGCTACGCTACCAGAGCTCCAAAGTCTTGTTATGTTGCTGTAAGATAAGCACTGGGCTGCTAACCGCAAGGTCGGCGGTTCAAACCCACCAGCCATTCCTTGGAAACATTATACCAGGTCATTATGAGTTGAAACTGACTCAGTGGCACTAACAACAACTATTGACCAGTGTGGCACTGTAGAATAAGCACTGGGCCGGTAACTGCAAAGTCACTGGTTAAAACCCACCAACTGCTTCTCAGAACCGACTCAACGGCACTTAACAGCAACAACTACTACTGCTATAGATGGACTATGCAAAGGCACTCCATTGTGAACAATAGGAATTCCAGAACATTTCATTGTTCTCGTAGGAACCTATTAGAACAAGAGACAGTCGTTCAAACAGAGTAAGGGGATACTGCATGGTTTAAACTCAGGAAATGTGTGCACCAGGGTTGTATCCTTTCACCATACTTATTCAATATGTATGCTGTGCAAATAATCAGAGAAGCTGGATTATATGAAGAAGACGGTGGCATCAGGATTGGAGGAAGACTCATTAACTGCAATGTGCAGATGACATTGCCTTGCTTGCTTAACGTTAGGAGGACTTGAAGCACTTATTGATGAAGATTAAAGACTACCTCCTTCCATATGGATTGTTGCTCTTGTTAAGGGCCATCAACTTAGTTCCAACTAATAACAACAACCCTGTATAGGGTTTCCAAGGAGCAGTTGGTGGGTTTGAACCGCCAACTTCGTGGTTCGCAGTCCACTGCTTATCCTACAATGCCACACCAGGAGTCGGTTTGAATTATACCTCAATATAAGAAAATAAAAGTCCTCACTGTTGAACCAATAAAAAGCATGATAAATGGAGACTGGAGTTGTCCAGGATTTTCCTTTTACTTAAATCCACAACCATTGACCATGGAAGCAGTAAACAAGAAATCAAATGATGTGTTGCACTGGGAAAATCTGCTGCAACAAGCCTCTTTAAAGTCTTAAAAAGAAAAGCTGTCACCTTGAGGACTAAGGTGAGCCTGACCCAAGCCATGATATTTTCAATAGCCTCATGCATGTGAAAGCTGGACAATGAAGAAGGAAGACTGGAGAAGAATTGATGTCTTTGAATTATGGTGTTGGAGGAGGCTATGAAATATATCGTGGCCTGCCAGAATAAACAAATCTGTCTTGGAAGAAGAATAACAAGAATGCTCCTTAGACCGGAAGAAGGCAAGATTGTCTCACATTCTTTGGACATGTTATCAGCAAGGATCAGTCCCTAAAGAAAGACATCATGCTTGGTTGTTGTTAAGTGCCATCAAGTGACTTCTGTCTCATAGCAACCCTGTATAGGGTTTCCAAGGAGCAGCTGGTGGGTCTGAACTGCCAGTCTTTCAGTTAGCAGTCCATCGCCACACACCAGGACTCCATTATGCTTGATCAAGTCAGCGAAAAAGAGGGAGACCCTCAACAACATGTATTGACACATTGGCTGCAATGAAAAGCTCAAACACAGCAATGATTGTGAGGATGGCCCAATGTCTCGTTTTGTGATATACAGGGTTGCTACGAGTCGAAACTGACTTGATGGCACCTAACAAAACATTCTTGGTCAGAGCTGCTTAGGTACAGAAACTACAAAGTGACAATTTTAGGTAAGAACTTGTTTGCCTATCGGGTAAGCCTAGTTTAAAGCATCTACAATCACTCTAGGCACTCCAATTTGGAAATAAACAAGATGAGGTCAGGGAGAAGCAGAAAAGGGACATTTAAGAGAAACAGGAGCAGTGCAAAGTTAATTCAGGAAAAGACCTGAGAGATAATGAAATGGGAAGAGGGAAGAGACTGATAGAGGAAAAGATAAAACTTCTTTTACTCAGTAACCTCTCCAGGGCCTGACTCAAAGCTTAGCCAAAGCCCTCTCATTTAAGCCACCAGCAACCTGAAACTCCCACCTCCCAGGCTATTGCCACACATCAAATCCCTTTTTAATCCTTGTAATCCCATTGATTCTCTAGCTGGCTTTCTCTAGGATATATTTCAGAGAGGAGCTTTAGCGTCCCTGGCAAAGAAATCATCATTCTTTTTTAGACCATGAAATTTCTACTTGGGAACTGAGCTGCCATATTTTCCAGACTTCCCTGTTCTCCTCATTAGAAACTATATTTCCATTTTTTGAAAGATGCCCTTTTTTCCCTTACAATAGCCTCTTTGACTTTGCCAGTTAACTAAGCGGCATATTTTATTTCCCTAGTGCCTAGTATTTTTGATCATTGGCATACATTTTCTCAGGCTTCCAATAAGGTATTTTTAAAGCAGCCCACAGGCTTCCTGTGGATTATTGACTTTTTGAATGTTAGTCTTAATTTTTCCTAATGTCTTGTAGCATGTGGCATACCCAAATAGGAATAGGCCTTGTTCAGACACCGTGCTGAAGCAGGACTGTTGATTTAGTGGGCTTGCTCTTGGCAAAAACTACCTGGAACTGTTTGACCAAGCCAGCAGTTAAAAGCTCTTCCTTACACAGAGATTTTTACATAGGAACCTCTAAAGACAACCAGATGGATTAATTGGGGGTGGGGAGTGGGTTGGGGAGAGATTTTAACCAATACACCAGAAATAACAATGTAATTTAAAAAATTAAAGCATATTGAAACTTGTGACCTACCACTAATTCATCCTTTTGCTTAGCAAGGTGTGTCAAAGGGAAGTGAATTAATTTCTAGGGCCACATAAGGATTCTAGGAACTAATGTATCAACTTACCTGAAAAATCTAAACTTGGAATTTCTTCCAAATTATGATCAACTTAGGTCATTGCCAAATCAATCAAGAGAGGCCTAACTCCTTCCACATACCTAAGGATGTGGCTGCTACTATTTCTACCCATTGTCAACAGAGACATGGCCGTGATGACTGTCTTAGTTATCCAGTGCTGCTATAACAGAGGATGGCTTTAACAAACAGAAATTTATTCTGTCAGTTTAGGAAGCTAGTAGTGCCAGCTTTGGAAAAAGGCCTTTCTCTCCTTTCAGCATCTATAGGCCCACTTTTCCTTGGAGATCTCCTTCAGATATCTTTCCCTATATTTATAAGCTTCACAATACAGGGATCCCAGGTCCAAAGAACACAATTCAGCTCTTCTTTCTCAGTGGTAGTAGGTTCACCCTTCTCTGCTTGTTTCTTTCTCCTTTTATCTCATATAAGAAAAAGTATTGAAGGTCACACCCCTGGGAAACTCCCTTACATCAGATCAGGGTTGTGATGTGATGAAGGGTATTGTTGTTGTTAGGTGTTACTGAGTTGAATTTGACTCATAGCAAGAGAATGAAACACTGTCCTGTCCTGTGCCATCCACACAATTGTTATATTTGAGTCCATTGTTACTGTCACTGTCAATCCATCTAGTTGGAGATCTTCCTCTTTGTCACTGACCCTCCAGTTTACCATTATTTCCTTCTCCAGGGACCTGTCCCTCCTGAGAACATGTCCAGAGAATAAGAGACGAAATCTCGCCATTCTTGCTTCTAAGGAGCATTCTGGTTGCACTTCTTCCAAGACAGATTTGTATGTTCTATTGGCAATCCAGGACACCTGGTGTGGCACTGTAGGATAAGCTGGACTGTGAACCACATGGTTGATGGTTCAAACCCACCAGCTGCTTCTCAGAAACCCTATACAGAGTCGCTATGAGTCAGAACCAACTTGACAGCACTTAACAATACAAATGGCTAATGATCTTGAGAATTTCTTCATAGGTTTGTTGGCCTTCTGAATATCTTTTTTAGTGGTATCAGTTCATGTCCTCTGCCATTTTAAAATTGGATTATTTATTTTCTTGTTGGCGCGTTGAAGTATTCCATACATTTTAGAGAGCAGTCCTTGTTTGATATGCCATTGCCAAAAACATTTTCCCAGTCCACGCCTCCTCTTTTTACCCTTTAGGTGAAATCTTTTGATACACATTAGTGTTTAATTTTTAGGAGTCCCAGTCATTTATTTTGTCTTCTGCTGTTTGTATGTTTTCAATTATGTTTGAAAGTGTATTTATGCCATGTACCAGAGCTCCTAATTTGTCTCCATTTTTTTCTTTGATGATCTTTATAGTTCTAGGTTTTACATTTAGGTCTTTAATCCACATTTAGTTTGTTTTTCAATATGGTGTGAGATGTGGGTCTTGTTTCATTTGACTACATATGGATTTCCAGTTTTGTAAGCACCATTTGTTGAAGAGAATATCTCTTCCTATTTAATGTGCTTTGGCTTTTTATCAAAGATCAACTGACCATAGGTATAAGGATTTCTGGATTCTCAATTCTGTTCCATTGATATATGTGCTTTTCATTGTACCAGTGCCAGTCTGCTTTGACAATTGTGGCTGTGTAGTAGGTTTTGAAATGAGTAAGTGAGAGGTCTCCTACTTTGCTCTTCTTTTCTAGTAATGTTTTGCTTATCCTAGGTTTCTTACCTTTCCATACAAAATTATTGATTAATTTTTCCATCTCTTTAAATAATGCTGTTGGAATCTATATTAGAATTGCATCATATCTATAGATTTCCTTTGGTAGTGTTTACATTTTTACAATGTTAAGTCTTCCTATACATGAGCATGGTATATTCTTCCATTTTGATAAGTCTCTGGCTTCTTGTAGCAGCGTTTTGTAGTTTTTGTTTGTGTGTGTAGAGAAAAGAAGAACAGGAAAATAGAGCGGTGCAAGAGAAAAATAATTAAGAAAATAAAAGAAAAAAGAAACAAAAACACCACCTCTTCCCCCCCCCCCAAAAAAAAAAAGAGAAAAAGTTGGAAATGAGAAACAGAAGAAAAGAAAAAAACAAAAGTGGAGACAGAAAAGATCAAGGGAATAGAAAGAGAAGAAGGAGGAGAAGAAAGACTAAACAAACAAAAACAACAACAAAAATTTTTTTTAAGTATGAGTGCAGTTGTTGAACCCAGAGAGGAGAAAATTCTGGGGGGGCTTCTGCCAGCCAAGGTACTCATGAGGTCAGTGGGGGAAGGATGTGATGGTGGAGTCCCAGTCACTAGATGGAGTTCCTATAGGCCTAGATCTGTTTTGGAAGAAGTGCAACCAGAGTGCTCCTTGAAGGCCAAGATGGCTAGGGTTCGTCTCTCATACTTTGGACACATTGTCCGGAGAGAACAGTTGTTGGAGAAGGATGTCATGCTGGGTAAAGTAGAGGGTCAGAGAAAAAGAGGAAGACCCCTAACAAGATGGATCAGCCAGGTGACATCATCGATGGCGTCAAGTGTGGTGGCGGGAGTGAGGTTGGCCCAGGATCGGACATTGTTTCGATCCGCTGTGCATGGGGTCACTATGAGTCGGTTCTGACTCGATGGCACCTGACAACAACAACAACATCTTATCTTTGTTGTGTTGGAGTCCTGGTGTGGCACTGTGGGCTAATGCACCAGACTGCAAAGTCATTTGAACTGCAAGGTCGGTGGTTCAAGCTCACCAGCTGCTCCTTGGAACCCTATACAGGATCGCTATGGGTAGAAATTGACTCGACGGCACTTGAGGAGAACAACAATCTTTGTTGTAGAGGGTTTATATATCATATCTGTCTAGTCTGTCATCTTGCCAGAAGTCCTCAAACTGACATCTTTGTTCTTAAATAGTTTAAAGAAGTAGTATGCAGCAGATCTGCCTAATACAATATATTGTTTGATTTCTTGACTGCTGCTTCCATGAGTATTGAATGTGTCTCTAAGAAAAATGAAGTATTTTAGCTCAATGAACTTGTTCTTTTCCTCACCCTAGATCCCAGGATGAAGGAGGTGAAGAGTGAGGGGGAACAGGGGAAGCCATTGAAAGCACCGAAATGAGAACATGGTGGCGGCAGCAATGGTGGTGGTGAAGCAGGAGCATCTCAGCCTGGAAGCTGTGCCTCCCATCCACTGCCGACCCAACTGCTCCTGCCACAGTCTACCCAGGCCACCATGGAAGCTAGTCCCCAGCCAAAAAGAAAAGCAAGTCCTTAGGGAGAAGAAGCAAGTCTCCGTGGAGTAAGAGAATTCAAAGTCCTCACCACTCAATGGTCAAAGTGAAACAGGAACCTGAAGATCATCCCTAAAAAGGACCATAGGACCAACAGCACCGGGGACCATCAAAGTAGTAACCCAGGTGTGCTAGGAACAATGACCAAAAAAGACACCGTGACCATTCCCACCAGAGGAAGACCTCGAACGAAAGGCCTGGGAGTGCCCAGGCTTGGGGACTGGATCAAGACATTCAAAACTTGCTGGCTCAGGAAGCAGAGAAGGAGTTTTACATAGCTCGTTGATGGACGCATCACTAGAAGAACAAGTGAGCAACTTAGGGTCATGGATCTCAGGATTGGTTCCTCAACCTGATGGCAACAATAGGATCCCGCTAAAGAAAAGCCCAGCTTTGAACTCACTGGGCCCCAACATCTTCTGGGATGTAGTCATCAAATATATCGAGCCCCTAGAAGCACGTATCCCAAAGAAATGATGGTGTTTCTACCCCTTTAAGAATGATGAGATGCTCCCAGTCATGTAAATCCACAGAGTGCCTAACTTTTGGGTCGACACCGCTGGATTGCAGACATTCCTATCAACTATCTGATACTCCTGCTGTAAACTGCATGCAGTATTTTAATATCAATTGGTGGAGTACACTTGTGCTGATAGGACAGTTGGCCGCAGGGTAAAGCTCTACATCATTAACCTGGGCTCAGAGAGCAGAACCTTTTTAAATAGCAAGCATGTTAAACCACAGCATTACTATGAACTAAAGGAAAAGGATGTGCTTAAATCTGGGTTCAGAAGCAGATAATGTCTTGCTTCATGAGTCCTCTGACACTTCTGAAGTAGACAGAAAAGAAGATAAAGAGGAGGAGGAGGAAGTATCCGACAGCTAGCAAACTAAAAAATGGCTCAAACAGTTGAGATATTTCCTTCTTGGAAGACTTTGGCATTGACTCAAAGAAAACCTTGGTGCTCTCTGTACTACCTCGTATTCTCATATTGCCTTAAGTCTCTCCTCTGTTGCTGACCAGCTTATGTTCCAATTTAAGAAAACTGACTTATAGTTGATTGAACTTTTTTCTGTGGCACATCAGCCATGTCCATGCCTGTGGTCAATGTTTTCAGAACAGTCTCACCATTTACAACACACTGTGTTTTAGTAGTGTGAGAAATTCTCAATATGGTCCATCTTCAGGAATAAAGGACACATGAGATTGCTAGACCAGACATAGGTTGTTGCTTCACACCCAGGGATATGTAATCAGAATAAATTGGGGGGGAGTGGAGAAAGAAATCTGTTCTAGGACTAAGAACTTTAAATAAGAGTAGTCATTAAGACCATGGTCTCCCCTTAGGCTACTCTGGGGGAAGGGAAAATCGAACATTCAGGGTAGAATTGTAAAACTCCACAGTACCCAGTAAAGGGGGAACTGGAGAAGAGGCTTTTTTGAGCCAGGGGAATAAAACTGTTTGTGGGCCAGCCATGTAGCATGTGTGCCTGGGTCTACTGGGTTAGGTGCCCGATTTTACAAAATTGAATAAAGAAAACCTCACTCTCGCTAAAATGAGTACAGATTGGATTACTTGAGCATCAGTCAATACTGACGATTCTCACAGTAGAAGCATTAAAGGCTTTAGTTGGTGCTTTTAAAACTGCTCCCTAGGAAACTGTAAGCCCTTGGTTAAAGGAAGAATTGTGGCTTGTTCCTCTTCGTACAGTTACTTTATATATATAGTTGCTAAGTTTTGTGGACTAGATTTTGTTTTGTTTTGGGGAACAAATCCTTGAAGATTTGGTTATCACCCAAACAGCCTCCAGTATATACCAAAACTTTGACCTGGTTGACCTTTTGAGTCATACAAGTTGATTTTGTACTTGGTTTTCTGGGGACTGGGAATCTACCACATGACCTCATTACAGACTCTTTAACTTTCTGGAATCAGCAGAAGCACATGACTGGACAGGACGATTATGACTAATGCCAGCAAGTGCTGATTTCATATCACGAAAGGTTGGAATGGGTCATGGATCTGTGCAAGGATTCCTGATTTCTCCATGGACATTTTGATCATCTTACTCTTCAACTTTGCATTTGTATTCAGATGTTCATCTTGTTTTCTTCTTTGAGAAGTGCAAGTGTCACTTATGTGGCAAGGTTCTTGTTCAATCCTAACAATATGTGTATATGTCTAAAATAGCTCATACATTTTGTTTCATCTTTGGAAAAAATATTCAGAGAGATGGTATTTACCATCCCAAGGCTGGAAAGCAGGGGAATTTCCCAGTTTCCTAATTTTCTACCAGAGGAATATGTGTAAGTAGAAAAGTATCATCTATTTTCATAGCTATCATATGTGAGCACATATATCTATATCTATATATCTATCTATATCTATATCTATAGATAGATAGATAGATAGATAGATAGATAGATAGATAGATAGATAGAGTCCTGGTGTTGTACTGTGGGGTAATGCACTGGACTGCAAGGTTGGTTTGAACTTCAAGGTCAGTGGTTCAAGCTCACCAGCTGCTCCTTGGAAATCCTATACAGGGTCACTATGAGTTGGAACCGACTCAACAGCACTTAACAACAACAACAACAACATATATATGGTGGTGGTGGGTATGTGCCGTTCTTTCAGGTTGAGAAATGTTGAGCATATTCTTCCCTTTTAGTTTTTGACCTTCAGATCTTTGCACACTTCATTGTAATACTTGGCTTTGTCTTCTTGAGCTGACCTTTGAAACTTTCTGTTCAGCTCCTTCGCGTCATCATTTCTACCAGGGTATTGCAGCCCACCCTTACTACTCTTATTGGTTTATCACATCAGATAACACCATAGAGAATTATCACATAACTGCCTCACTACATCATTATGTAACTGCCAAACCACTGAGACTCATGACTCAATCAAGTTGACATATATCTTGTTGTTGCTTGACTCTGTATAGGGTTTCCAAGGCTGTAAATTATCTCTGGAGCAGAAAGTCTCATCTTTCTCCTGTGGAGTGGTTGGTAGACTTGAACCACCAACCTTGTGTTTCACAGTACAGTGCTTATTCTAGAATCACTGTGCTCCAACATAAATCTTGGAGGGACACAATTCAATTCATGAAAACGACTTTGCATCTATCTACATAAGCAAAGGCTTGAACTGCAGCTTATCTATGTCTTGGTGGAATACCTTGTGATTCTCCTGGAACATGAGAGGATGGGAGGTTTGTAAGGAGCTACTACAAGGCCATCTCCTACTTACCTACATTTCGTCATGGGGAAGCTGCCATGTTCCCAAGTTCTAAAGAGACCTGAGGCTTTCTGCCCTGCCTCCTCAGAAGAGAGGTGCAGAATATAAAACCACTTAGCACCTGCAAGGAGGTGTCACACTGCAGTCATCCAGCCCCTTGTGTATACGTATTGTCCTATTTAGTGTGGAAGACAAAGATCATGGGAAACTGTCACCTTAGGCTTAGCCTTCCTTTCACTGACTATGTAAATAACAAATAGTCTATATCTAAAAGTACCTCATTCTATCTTTATCAGCTAAATCAGAAAGGCCTTGAACTTGCTTTATGAGTATGGCAAATCTTCCATCACTCATCTGTCAGTTTGTCGTACTGTGGTAGCTTCTGTGTTGCTGTGATTCTGGAAGCTATGACACTGGTATTTTACTTGCCAGCAGGGTCACCCAGGGTGGACAGGTTTCAGCTGAGCTTCCAGACTAAGACAGACTAGGAAGAAGGAGAGACAGACTACTTCTGGATATTTAGTTACTGACAACCTTATGAATAACAGTGGAATGCTGTCAGCACCAGAATATTGAATACTGAAAAATGATGAAGAGCACCAGATATTGCCAGATATAGTGCTGGAAGATAAGCCCCTCTGGTTGGTAGGCATTCAGAATGTGATTGGGGAAGAGTTGCCTCCTCAAAGTAGAGTTGACTGTGATGATGCAAATCGAGTAAAGCTTTGGGGACCTTCATTTGCTGATGGGACACAACTCAAAATGAGGAGAAATAGCTGTAAACATCCATTAATAATCGGAACACAGAATGCACAAAGTATGAATCTAGGAAAAATGGAAGTTGGCAAAAATGAAATGAAACACATAAAGATTGATATCCTAGGCATTAGTGAGCTGAAATGGACTGGTATTGAGCATGTTGAATCTGACAATCACATGGTTTACTATGCCGGGAATGACAAATTGAAGAGGAATGGCATTGCATTCATCATCAAAAAGAACATTTTAAGATCTATCTGAATTATAATGCTGTATGTGAAAAGATAATATCCATACACCTAGTATTCAAATTTACACAACAACCACTAAAGCCAGTGACAATGAAATTGAAGAATTCTACCAACTTCTTCAGTCTGAAATTGATAAAACATGCAATCGAGATGTATTGATAGCTACTGGCAATTGGAATGCAAAGGTTGGAAACAAAGAGCAAGAATCAATCATTGGAAAATACAGCCTTGTTGATAGAAATGATGCTGGCGATTGCATGATAGAATTTTGACTTCTTCACTGCAAATACCTTTTTTAAACAACATAAAAGATGACATGGACCTCACCAGATGGAACACATAGAAATCAAATAGACTATGCCTATAGCCAAAACAAGACCAAGGGCAGACTGTGGAACAGAACATCAATTTCTCATATGCAAGTTCACACTGAAGCTGAATAAAATGAAAACAAGCCCACAAGAGCCAAAATATGACTTTGAGCATATTCCACCTGAATTTAGAGATCATCACAAGAATAAAAGAGTTGTGGGATGACATCAAGAACATCATATAGGAAGAAAGCAAAAGGTCATTAAGAAGCCAAGACAAAAAAGGAAGAGACCAAAATGGATGTCAGAAGAGATTGAAACTTGCTCTCCAGCATAGAGATGATAAAGTAAATGTATGAAATGAGGAGGTGAAAGAGCTGAATAGAAAATCTCAAAGGTCAGCTTGAGAAGACAAAATAGAATATTATAAAGAAATGTGTAAAGACTTGGAGTTAGAACACCAAAAGATAAGAACATGCTCAGAATTTCTCAAGCTGAGGGAAATGAAGAAAAAATTCAAGCCTTGACTTGAAATATTGAAGGATTCTATGGGCAAAATATTGAAAGATGCAGAAAGCATCAAAAGAAGATGGAAGGAATACACAGTCACTGTACCAAAAAGAAATGGCTGATATTCAACCATTTCAAGAGGTAGCATATGATTAAGAGCCAATGATACTGAAGGAAGAAGTTCAAAGTGCACTGAAGGCACTGGCAAAGAACAAGGCACCAGTAATTGATGGAATTCAAATTGAAATTTTCAATAAACTGATGCAGCACAGGAGGCACTCACTCACCTGTGCCAAGAAATTTGGAAGATGTATGTTCCTGAAATGAAAGATTAACTACTCCCCACTTTTAGTTATACATCTTCTACAATTACAGTTGTGACAATCACAATTAATCCTGCTAACAATTACTCACAATTGAATCATAAAATCCTATCAGCATCAACCCCCATCCCCTTTCACCAGATCCATCCGTAGAAGAGGAAAACTATTCGGTGGGTATTCTACCTTACCCACTTCATTCTGAAACTAAGCACACTCATGAAACTTGTAAGCCAGCCACTTCATGCTTTTATAGCTCCCCATTTTTGAAAATAGCCAATGTCTAAATTGCCCATCCCTATCAACACACTGGAGTCTTTGTGTGGCGCTATGAATTAATGCACTGGATTGCAAAATCGGTTTGAACCACAAAGTCAGCAGTTCAAGCTCACCAGTCACTCCTCGGAAACCCTATACAGGGTCATAGTATGGGTCGGAACCGACTCGACGGCACTTAACAACAACAACAATCAACCCACTGCACTGAGGAAACAAGTCAAGCCATGGTATTTTCAGTAACCTCATGTGCAATGAATAAAGATGACAGTAGAAGAATTGATGCATTTGAGTTGTGTTGTTAAAGTACCATGGGACTGCCAAAAGAACAAACAGATCTATGCTGGAAGAAGTTCAACCAGAATGCTCCTTGGAAGCCAGGATGGCAGAATTCGTCTCTCATGCTTTGAATATATTATCAGGAGGGACTAGTCTCTGGAGAAGGACATCATGCTCGGTAAAATGGAGGGTCAGTGAAAAAGAGGTAGACCCCCATATGAGATGGATTGGTACAGTGGCAGCAGCAATGGGCTCAAGTGTAACAATGATTATGAGGCTGTTGCAGTACCCATCAGTGTTTCGTTCTGTTGTGCATAAATTCGCTATGAGTCGGTACTGACTCAATAACACCTAACAACAAGAACAATCTATGCACAAAGCACTGTTGTTCCAAGGTTGTGTATATATCACTATTTACCTCTATCTCCTTTATCCCATGCATACTTCCCAGTGTCTTCTGCCACCCTCCCTATGCTTGTGGATTGCCCTCCCCCTTGTATATTGCAACAATTGTGATGTTGGCACATAACCAGGCAGTATTTTGTTCTGTTATTCATAAGGTCACTATTAGTTGGTACGGACTAGAGGGCACCTAACAACAACAACAAGAAGAACAAGAACAAGGCAAGTCTTAACCCATTCCATAATGCCAAGCTTTGGGTTACTTGTAAAGCATGATTGTTGTTGTTGTTATGTGCCGTGGAGTCGGTTCCGACTCATCTCGAGCCTGTACAGGGTTTCCGAGGCTGTAAATCTTTACGGGGAGCAGAAAGCCTCATCTTTCTCCCACAGAACAGCTGGCAGTTTCGAACTGCTGACCTTGCAGTTCACAGCTCGATTCGTAACCACTACGTTACCAGAGCTCCTTAAAGCATGATTACTTGAGGCGAAAGCTAATTACATTCAACAAGATCTGAGTCATTCTACCCACAGGTTGTTGCTGTTCCTAAAACTAGAGGGGAGGTCTAGAAACTAATTTGTTTCTCTTCTGCACCCTTAGCTGAGATTACTGATTGCTGATGTCTGATGGGTCTTGGTTGAAAGCTGGGAATACCAGAAAGAAGTCAACTTGTGTTTCATTAACTCTGGTGGATCATAACAAACTATGGATAACATTGAAAAGAATAAGAATTCCAGAATATTTCATTGCTTTCATGAGGAACCTAGAGACAATTGCTTGAACAAAACAAGAGAATACTGAATGTAGACTTTTAGTTAGCAGCCAAATGCTTAACTCATTTCAATGTCAAGGCTTCTTTTTAAAAAACCCATAACTCCTGTCTAATCATGAGAAAAACATCAGGCAAATTCCAATTTGGCACATTCCACAAAATATCTGACCAATGTTTTCTAAAACTGTCTAGGTCACAGAAAAACAAGTTTGCTGGTGCTTTGGGTGTCATATCTAAGAATCTCTTGTCAAAAAAAGAACAACAACTAGGTCTTGAAGCATTGACCCTATGTTTTCTTCTAAGAGTTTTACGGGTTTCGTTTTCATTTTTATGCTCATGTCTGTCGAGGTCCTATGTCAGGGTCCCGCCTCGACAAGGAAGTGTGGGTGTCACGAAGAAGGGAGATCTGGCGGCGAAAGTGATAGAGAAAGAGAGAGA
>NW_006408569.1:15391504-15393670 GCF_000296735.1 Chrysochloris asiatica | reverse complement strand
GCTACATTGTTCTTAATATTCCTATATACTTTCAGGAGGAAGGAGAGCATCTGGGTTAAACTGATTATATTTAGAGGTGGTTTAATGGGGCTGCACTGATCAACCCAGGGTCTGCGTATGCTGTTCTCAGCACATGTCCTTCATTTTGAGATTATTTTTGCTTATGGTATGAGCTATGGCTTCAGCGTCATAATTTGCCTCTGCACCATTTATTAAAGAAACTCATCTGGTGTGGCACTATAAAATAAGCACTGAACTGCAAAACATAAGGTTGACAGTTCAAACCTACCAGCTGCTCCTCGGAAATCTTGTACTAGGGCAATATAAGTTGGAATAGACTCAATTCCATTTAACAACAACAAAAACAATCTCCCCCAGGGAGCACTGGTGGCAGAGTGGCTAAGTGCTTAACTGATAAATGAAAGGTAGGTGGTTCAAACCCACCAATCATTCTGTGGGAGAAAGATGTGGCAGTCCACTTCCATAAAAATGTAAAACCTTGGAAATCCTATGGGGCAGTTCTACTCTGCTGTCCTATAACCCTGATGTGGTGCTGTAGGATAAACAATGGACTGATAATAAAAAGTTTAGCAGTTCGAACCCACCAGTCACACTTTGGAAATGATATACAGGGTCACTGTGAGTCAGAACAAGGAATTCTGGTAGTGTAGTGGTTACGAATCGGGCTGCGAACTGCAAGGTCAGCAATTCGAAACTACCAGCTGTTCCGTGGGAGAAAGATAAGGCTTTCTGCTCCCCGTAAAGATTTACAGCCTCGGAAACCCTGTACAGGGTTGAGATGAGTCAGAACCGACTCCACGCCACACAGCCACCACCATGAGTCAGAACAAACTAGATGGCACCTAACAACAACAATACAGAGTAACTGTAAGTCAGAATTAACTCGATGACAACAGGTTTTGTTTTTTGCATTTCTTTCTTTTTCTTTTATTATTATTATTTTTAAAACTTTTTCTCCATTATATGAACTTAGTACCCTTGCGGGGAAAAAAATTAATTGATTATAGAAGTATGTGATTATTTCTGGATTCTCAATTCTATTCCATTTGTCTAAATATCTATCATTCTACCAGTACTATGCTGATTACTGCAGATTTACAATATGTTCCAAAACCAGGAAGCGTGCATTCTACTACTCTGCTCTTTTTCAGGATTGCATTGGTTATTCGAGGCCCCTTGGAAATTCATACAAATTTGAAGATTAATGTTTTCCATTTCTACAAAGAAGACTATTGGAATTTTGATGGGGATTGTGTATAATATACAGAATGCTTTGGATAGCATTGACATTTGAACAATATTAAGTCTTTCAATCCATGAACACAGAATTTCCTTCCATTTATTTGTTGTTGTTGTTAGGTGCCATCGAGGCATCACGGACACATAGCGACCCTATGCACAACAGTACGATACACTGCTGGTCCCGGGTCAACCTCACAATCGTTACTCCGCCTGAGCCCATTGCTGCTGCCACTATGCCAATACATCTCGTTGGAGGTCTTTGTCTTTTCCTCTGATCCTCCACCTTACCAAACATGATATCCTTTTCCAGTGACAGGTCCCTCCTGACAATATGTCCGAAGTATGAGATGAAGTCTGGCCATCCTGGCTTCCAAGGAGCACTCTGGCTATACTTCTTCCAACACAAATCTGTATGTTCTGAAAGTCCATGGTACTTTCAATATTTTCCTCCAATACCATAACTCAAATGCATCAATTGTACTACAATCTTCCTTATTCACTGTCCAACTTTTGCAGCATATGAAGTTATTGAAAATACCATGACTTGGATCAAGCATACCTTAGTTCTGAAGCTCACATCTTTGCTCTTCAACACTTTAAAGAAGTCTTGTGCAGCAGATTTGCCCAATGGACTATGTCGTTTGATTTCTTAGCTGCAGCTTCCATGAGTGTTGATGGTTGACCCTAGCAAAATGAAGTCTTCAGTAACTTCAGTGTTTTTTCCATTTATATAGAAGTTGTTAACTGGTCCAGTGGTGAGGATTTTTGTTTTCTTTGCACTGAGATTCAACTCATACAGAAGTCTTTGATCTTCATCAGTAAATATTTTAAGTCCTCTTTGCTTTTAGCAAGCAAGGTTGTATCATATGCATATTTGTTGTTGTTAGGTGCCATCAAGTTGGT
>NW_006408569.1:15388801-15390099 GCF_000296735.1 Chrysochloris asiatica | reverse complement strand
CCCCCACATATTGGGTAACCAATGTCTTAGTTGCCCATCCCTGACAACCCTGTGCACCAAGGGGTTGGGAATGATCCTGGCTGTAATGATTCATTCCCTCTTTTGAACTACTTCATCCATAAGTATAGGTCAAGTTCATCAAATTGTAGCAGACTACTCTTTTTTCCCTCTTCTTTCTTCTTCTAGTCATATTCTGATCATCCAGCCATTGAAGCCAGGTCAAGTGGGTGCTATTTGCAAGTTTGGGTGTTCTTGTGTATCTCCGCTCACTTCATATCAGCTAGACGCTTCACTCTCCCCTCTAGTCTTCTGTGGCCATGTCCCTCTCCCTGGGCCCAGGAGTCCCCAGGTCTCACCATACTGATTGCCAACCAGGTTTCAACCCAGGTTGACAGGAATCTATTGAACATGGTCAGACTTAGCTCACAACTTCATTGCTGTTTTCCCCCCATTTCCCCTTACCGGTAGACCAGCGTGGTCAATCTCACTACCACATGCCTGCTTATGTATTCCCCTTGAGTCTCACTCAGTCTTGGAAGGGAGTTCTCCCTGAGGGTACCCAACTGCATGCCTTGATGGCTCCCAGGTGAACAACTTGTTTGTTCTTGTAGTAGTCAATCAGACTGCCATTATTGTTTTTGATTTTTCCTGCTGGTCTTTCTTTCAAGAAGTATCTTCTGTTCTTCTAGCCGCTCCAGGCTGGTCTGCTTGTCTTTTCAAATGGAAATTTCCCACCACAGAAGATTCTGGATGGGGATCCAGATTCTACCTGTGGTCTTATGCAGGAAGACTCCGCAGGAAGTCTCCTTCACTGGGCAAGTTGTAGCCCCATTTTAGGTATTCCAATCAGTTATAGGCTGAAGATGGACTTACAAGCTTTCTATGGTAATGTTTCTGGCTATTCCTTTCTCTCCCCCTCAATATCTATTTTACAACAGTACGTAAGGGAAACCAAGATTCAAAAGACAGCCATGCATCTTAACATTATTTCCCCTCTTTTGCTCATTCAAACCATGCCTCAATCCCTGTATCCCAGAGCCCTGTCGTTCCAAGGTTGAGCATGCATCACTATTTACCTCTGTCCCAGTTAGTCCATGCAAACTTGCCTAAATGTTCTCCCATCCGCCTTTTTCTTCTATTTCCACCCCCTTCTTGCGTTCCCCCCACCCCCAGCACTCATACTATCATGTCTCTATTCTCTATCCTGTCCTCCACCTCCCTCTCTCTCCCCTCACCCCACCCCATACACCCTGGTAACCAGCAAAGAATTTTTTCCCCCCTTTTAGTGTGGGTACTTT
>NW_006408569.1:15386343-15387246 GCF_000296735.1 Chrysochloris asiatica | reverse complement strand
TTTCCTAATGTCCTTTTCAATGCTGTCATTATTAGTATAGAGGAATCCAACTGATTTTTGTCTGTTGATCTTATACCCTGCCACTTTGCTGAATCCTCCAATGATGTCTAGTAGCTTTTTTACTGAGTCTTTGGTGTTTTCTATGTATAGGATCATATTGTCTATAAATAGAGCTTTACTTCCTCTTTGCCAATTTGGATGCCTTTCATTTCCCTATCTTGCCTTATATCTCTGGCTTAGACTTCCAAAACACTACTGAATACTAGTGGTGACAAACGACATCCTTTCGCAGAGAGAAGACTTTCTGTTTCTGTTTGCAGAAGGAAGACTTTCAGTTTCTCTCCATTGAGAGTAATGTAGGCTGTTAGTTTTGTATGTTGTTGTTATGTGACATGGAGTTGGTTCCGACTCATAGCGACCTTGTACATGGTTCCCGAGACTGTAAATCTTTACCGGAGCAGAAAGCCTCATCTTTCTCCTGTGGAACAGCTGGTAGTTTCAAACTTCTGGCCTTGCGGTTCACAGCCCGATTCATAACCACTACACTACAGGTGGCTGTTTGGTTTTGTATATATACTCTTAATTATGTTGAAGAGTTTCCTTTCAATTCCTGTTATGTTGAATGTTTTTATCAGGAATGGATGTTGCATTTTGTCAAATGCCTTTTCTGCATCAATTGATATAATAATGTGGTTCTTTTGCTTTTTCTTATTTATATGGTGGATAACGTTGATTGTTTTCCTAATGTTGAACCATCCTTGCATTCCTGATGTGAATCCTACTTGGTCATGATATATTATATTTTTGATGTGCTGTTGGATTCTGTTGGCTAGGATTTTGTTGAGAATTTTTTGCATCTATGTTCATGAGGGATATTGGTCTATAATTTTCTTTCTTAGTGAC
>NW_006408569.1:15382868-15385986 GCF_000296735.1 Chrysochloris asiatica | reverse complement strand
TAATGCATGTTATTTGTGTTTTCTCCCTCTTTTCTTTTGTTAGGTTTGCCAATGGTTTGTCAATTTTATTAATCCTTTCAAAGAACCAGCTTCTTGTCCTGTTGATTCTTTCTATAGTTGTTCTGTTTTCTATCTCATTTATTTCTGCTCTAATCTTTATTATTTCTTTTCTTTTGATGAGTGTAGGTTCCCTCTGTTTGTCTATTTCTAATTGTTGTAGCTGCTGTGTTAATGTGTTAATTTTAGTTCTCTCTTTTTTTGGATGTGTGCGTTTATTGCAATAAATTGTCTTTTCAGCACAGCTTTTGCTGTGTCCCAAAGATTTTTGTATGTTGTGTTTTCGTTCTCATTTGTTTCTAGGAACTTTGTGAGTTCACGTTTAATTTCTTCTACTACCCAGTCTCTTTTCATCAGGATGCTATTCAGTTTCCATGTGTTTGACTTTATTTCCTTGGTCTTCTTATTGTTGATTTCTAATTTTATAGCATTGTGGTCTGAAAAGATGCTTTGTAGTATTTTTATGTTTGTAAATTTATGGAGGTTTGCTTTGTGACCTAACACATCGTCAATTCTGGAGAATGTTACATGTGCACTGGAAAAAAAAAAAATGTGTATTGTGCTGTTGTTGGGTTGAATGCTCTGTATACATCTATGAGGTCAAATTGGTTGATTGTGCTGTTTAATTCCTCTGTATCTTTGTCTAGTTTCTTTCTGGTTGTTCTATCCCTTTTCGAAAGTGGCGTATTAAAATCTCCCACTATAATTTTAGATTTATTGATTTCTTTCTTCAATTCTTATAAGGTTTGCTTTATATATCTTAGTGTTCTTTCATTAGGAGCATAGATATTTACTATGGTTATGTCATCTTGCTCAAGTAACCCTTTAATCATGAGATAGTGTCCTTTTTCATCTCTTATGCTGGTTTTTGCCTTAAAGTTTATTTTATCAGAGATTAGTTTTGCCATTCCTATTTGTTTTTTATTGTAATTAGCTTGGTATATTTTTTCCATCCTTTAACTTTTAGTCTGTTTTTGTCTTTGTGTGTAAGGTATATCTCTTGCAGGCAGCATATTGAATGGTATTGTTTTCTTATCCATTCTGCCATTCTCTGTCTCTTCACTGGTGCATTTAATCCATTGACATTTAGTGTAACTATCAATAGGTATGAATTAATTGCTGTCATTATGCTATTTTTTTGTGGTGCTGTTTGCTCCTTTGTTCTGCATGCCTTCTTGTGCTGAATTCATGTTTTTTGTGCTATTTCTTGTCAGTTCCTCCAATGATTTCTACATTCCATTGGGTAACCTCTCTTTGGAATGGGCACAAATACGGATCTCTTCCAGTCAGTTGGCCAGGTAGTTGTCTTCCAAGTTTCTTGGCATAGATGAGTGAGTGCCTCCAGTGCCACATCAGTTTGTTGAATTATTTCAATTTATATTCCATGTATTCCTGTTGCCTTGTTCTTTGTCAGTGCCTTCAGTACACCTTGGACTTCTTCTTTCAGGATTATTGGGTCTTGATTATATGCTACCTCTTGAAATGGTTGAACATCGACCATTTCTTTTTGGTACAGTGACTCTATGTATTCCTTCTGTATTCTTTTGATGCTTGTCTAGAGGGGTATGGTGAAAAGAGATAGGGATAAGATTCTTATGATTCAATAGTGAGTAATTATTATCATAAGTAATTGTGACTGTCACAACTCTAAAGGTAGAAGTTTTGTAACAAAAATAGGGGAGTAGTTAATCTTACAGTCCAGAAACAGAGGACCCTAGGACCATCAAGGGAGAAGAGCACAAACAGAATGCACAACCCTATCCAGAGAAGCAGTGACACCAGAGATGGAGGCAGAAATGAAGACAAGGAGAGAGGGAGCAGCTGAGGCCTCTATACTCATGGAAAAAGAGGAACTAAGTGCTGGCGACCAGGAGGCTTGTAGAATGTGCTCTTCAGTTGTTTAAATTATTATATATTCCTGAGTGTGTTTGTGCACATCTCCCCACCCTATCCCACCCCAAAAAATAGAGGAAATAGAAGCAAATATTGTTGAATGATGATGCACTGAGGAGATTGTAATCATTGCAATGAAACGATGGTGTAAAGTCGATGCTCTCCCATATAAATTATCACTCAATTCACAATCCAAAAAAAAAAAAAAAAAACCTATATTATTTTATTGGCATCCTAGTATGGTGTTCTGGGTTAATTCACTGAACTGCAAAGTTGGTTTGAACCGCAAGGTTGGTGCTTCAAACTCACCAGCCACTCCTTGGAAACCCTATACAGGGGTTGGTATAGGTCAGAACCAACTTAACAGCACTTCATAACAACAAAAACAGCAACATTACATTATTGGAGTCCTGGTGTGATGCTGTGGGTTAATGAGCTGGATTGCAAAGTCAGTTTGAACCGAAAAGTTTGTGGTTCAAGCTCACTAGCCACTCCTCAGTCACTATGGGTCAGAACTAACTCAACAGCACTTAACAACAATAACAATAATTACTTTACTGAATTTCTTTCTAGATGCTCTCTTCATTATTGAAAATGGCATATTCAAGTCTCCATCTATAAATATAGAACTATCTACTTCTCTCATTAGTTATGTCAATGTGTGTTTTATATATTTTGGGATTCTGGTGTTAGGTGCATATACATTTATAATTGCTATATGACATTTCAGGATAAGCACTGGATTGTTAACTGCAAGGTAGGTGGTTCAAACCCACCAGTAACTCTTGGAAACCCTATATAGGGTCACTATGAGTCGGAACTGACTAAACAGCACACAACAATAACAAATACTTCTTAATAAATTGATTCTTTTATCATTATGTAATGGTCTATCTTTTTATGTATTTGGATCTAAAATAAGTTTAAGCAGACACATATAGTGAGATTATGGTTTTTTGTCACTCTGCCTTTTGATTGGATCATTTAATCCATTTACATTTACAGTAATTATCTGTAAGAAAAGACGTGTTTTGTTGTTTGTTTGTGTGTGTGTTAGGCCTTCTTTGTTCTTCATTTCCTCCAATACTATCAAAATTTTTGTTTAATTTATTTGTTGTTGTGAACCATTTTGAATCCCTTCTCCTTTCCTTTTGTATATATATATATA
>NW_006408569.1:15370376-15382768 GCF_000296735.1 Chrysochloris asiatica | reverse complement strand
AGGGTTTCCAAGGAGCAGCTGGTGGATTTGAACTGCCAACCTTGCGGTTACCAGTTCAGCGCTTATCCGACAACGGCATACTAAGACTTCACAATTTTTGTAGTATTCCTTTTATTTCCATTGGATCTGTTGTGATGTCACCCATATCATTTCTTATTCGTGTTATTTGCAACCTCTCCTTTACTTTTGCTAGATATGCCAATGGTTTGTCAATTCTATTGATATTTTCAAAGAATAAACTTTTTGTCTTACTGATTCTATCATTTTTCTGTTTTCTATTTTATTTAGGTAAATTTATTTTCTAGGCTTTAGTATCTATTTTAATAATAATACATATTTTAATAAATAATTTCAACCATTTTTACATGTATAATCCAGTCACGTGTACATATTTTTGATATGCATGTGTATATTTTCTTTACGGTTACTATGAAGATTGCATTTAACATCTTACATTTATAAAAACCCAGTTTAAACTGATAACAATTTAACTTGTTATCAGTAGCACACATACACACAAAAAAAGTAACGTACAAGAACTCTCTTGCTATATGACTTCTTCCTCCCTCTGTTTATGTTGTTCTTAGCACCGATCATATTCTCATACATCATGTGCATATAACAAATTTGTGCTTATTTTTATGAATTAGCATTACAAAGCATGAAGGACATAGCAACTAGAATTACCAACAAAAAATCCCTTAAAACTGGCCTTTATACTTGCCTAAGACATTACCTTTAATTAAAAAATTGTTTTTCTATGTATGACTCTGAAATACTGTCTAGTGTACTTGCCTTTACTTCTGAAGAACTCCCTTTGACATTCTTTTAAGGCAGGTCTTTTGGTAGCAAATTCCTTCAGCTTTACTTTGTCTGGATATGTCTTAATTTTACCCTTGTTCTTGAAATACAGTTTTGCCAGATATAGTATTATTAGCTGCCAAAGTTTCTGAGAAGAAATTGGTATTTAATCTTATTGGGGGTCATTTGTATGTGAAAATTTACTACTTTTAGAATTTTATTTTGATCTTTAGCTTTTGAGAGCTTGATTATAATGTATCTTGATGTGGGTTTCTTTGGGTTTAGCCTACTTGGAGTTCTCTGAGCTTCTTGGATTTGTAAATTTATGTTCATAGTCAGATTTGGAATATTTTCTGCAATTATTTATTCAAATATTATTTTTGTCTTTTTCTCTCTTCTCATCACCTTCTGGAATTCCCATAATGCATTGGATGCTTTTTTTTTTCACATTTCACTAGTGGATACTAAGCAGTCTTGAGTCTTTTCTGTTAACACTCTTAAGATTTCATAATTTCAGTGATGTTTTCCACTAGTTTATTGATTCTTTCTACTGGCAGTTCAAATCTGTGGCTAAATCATTCCAGTGAGGTTTTGTTGCTGCTGCTTGTTTGTTTGTTTTCCAGTTAATCTTCCAGTATAGTGTCTATCTCTTTATATTATCATTTTGTTTATGCATCATTTTCCTCATTCCCTTTAGTGCTTTGAGTTTTCCATTAGTTCTTTGACCTTTAATATTGTGCAATTGCTTATTCAATCTGTATGTTCAGAAAATATTCTGAGAAACTAGATTATATGAAGAAGAATGTGGCATCAGGACTGGAGGAAGACTCATTAACAAACTGACAATGATACAACCTTGCCTGCTGAAAGTGAAGAGGACTCGAAATACTGGTGAAGATTAATCACTATAGCCTTCAGTATAGATTGCACATCAATGTAAAGAACTCACAACTGGAACAATAAATAACATTATGATAAAAGGAGAAAAGACTGAAGTTGTCAAAAACTTCATTTTGCTTGGATCTACAATGAACAGTCATGGAAGCAGCAATAAAGAAATCAGGTGACATATTGCATTAGGCAAATCTGCTGCCAAAGACCTCTTTAAAGTGCTAAATAGCAAAGATGTTAGTTTGAGGGTTAAGGTGAGTCAAACCCAAGCCATGGTATTTTCAGCCATCTCATATGCATGTGGAAGAAAGTTGGACCATAGCAAACTGAAGAAGAAGACCGTAGAAGAATTATGGTGTTGGTGAGGAATATTGAAAGTACCATGGACTGCCAGAAGAACAAACAAATCTGTCTTGGAAGAAGTACAGCCAAAATGCTCCTTAGAATTGAGGATGACCAGACTTCATCTCTGTTCTTTGGCAATGTTTTCAGGAGGGTCTAGTCTCTAGAGAAGGACATCAGGTATGGTAAAGTTGAGGGCCAAAGAAAAATAGGAAGATCCCAAATGTGATGGATTTACACAGTGGCAGCAACAATGAACTCAAACAAAACAACAAGTGCGAGGATGACACAGGACTGGGCAGTGTTTTGTTCTATTGTGCATTGGGTCTCTTTGAGTCAGAACCAGATAGCAGCTAACAATAACAACAACAATCATGCAATCTGTTTAGTATCTAAGTTTCCATTAAGATGATTCCCCTCCCTGCATCTTCTTCTTTTGTGTGGGCCTTCAATTTCAGTTTCTTTGTGTGCTTTTTGTTGTTGAATCCACAACATTAAAATATTACAATATATTTGTTTTCTCAATTTCCCTGTGTACATAATGATTTAGAAAGTGCTAATTTCTTCAACAAATTCTTAGGTGAGCAGAGTCTTTCGACTTAGCTCATTTTTCTTTCCCTCACCTGGTAAAATCTCTGATTCAAGCCAGATCCAGGTTTCAATCCTTCAGCAGTTCCCAAACCGCATACCAATCAATATGTCCTAAGGCAGCCACAACCTTTAGTCCTTGCTCACTTCTCCCTTTTCTACTCTGATTCAGGTCAGACTGAGGTCACAATCCTTCAGACCTTACCCAGACTGGTCAGAACATACATCCTGAACAGTCTGCCAGGAAGATATGTCGTATTTAGTGGATAGGAGCGCTGCGACTGGGGCTACAGCTTCACAGCAATCAACCTTCTGCCATGTGGAGAGGTAGGCGGAGTGGGGGGGCCGGAGGAAGGATGAGGGTAGTGAGAGAAGACATTTTCCTATCATTTGAAATATTGTCTGTTTTTCCATTTGTGTCTCCTTACTTCTGTCCTTTTCCTGCTTTTTCAGGGTTCATACAGGGTTACATGAACTGATTCAATGCCACTTAATAACAACAACAACAGGGTTGCATTCAAATTTCTAGTTGGTGTTTATGTGGGGAGGGTTGGGATCTCTCCAGCATCCCCTCCTACACCTGACACATTTTTTGTTTTGTTTTGTTTTCATGAACAAGGCTGACTGTCAGTTAGATTAAATGGTTGGCATTTTCCATAAAGCAATGAACGTAAGTCAACAGATCCAAGGTTTTGATAAAAATCCATTTAAAGCTCAAGATAAGATAGAAGCATTATATTTTTAAATGTTGTATTGGCAAAAATTCATTCAAGCTAACAATACTGTATTTTTTATTGTTTCAACTGTTTCTTAGTATATCAGCCTTTTCTTAGTAATAAGCCTTTTCGGTATAGTTCCTAGAAACTGAGAAAATGAATTGACTCTAACGAACAAGTAACAGATCCTTTTGCAAATCAGGTTGTTTCCAATCCTTTGCTTTCAACAAAATTTGAAGGGAAACCTAATCAAGAAATCAGGTAATAGGCACTCGATGCTGAGCAGGCCCTGCTGGCTCCTTCAGCCTTCTGGCAGGAACTAGCCACCACCATGTTCCACCCATACTTACTTAACTACCCTTGAGCAGAAGGAGAAACTATCCAACATTGTTCATCGCTTTATGGCACCATGCAAGAGCATACTGGCTGCAGATGAGTCCACCGGAAGCATTGCCAAGAGGCTGCAGTCCACTGATACTGAGAACACAGCGAAGAACCAGCTCTTCTACCGCCAGCTGCTGATGACCGCGAATGACCGTGTGAAGCCCTGCTTGTATCATTCTATTCCCTGAAACACTCTACTAGAAGGCTGATGATGGGTGTCACTTTCCCCAAGTTATCATATCCAAGGGTGGCATTGTAAGCATTAAGGTAGACAAGGGCGTGGTACCCCTGACAGGGACAAACAGCGCGACCACTACCCAAGGACTGGATGAACTGTCTGAGCGCTGTGCCCAGTACAAGAAAGATGGAGCTGACTTAGCCAAATGGTGCTGTGCGCTGAAGACTAGGGAACATACCCTTGCAGTCCTTGCCATCATGGACAATGCCAACGTGCTGGCCCATTAGGCTAGCATCTGCCAGGAGAATGGCATCATGCCCACTGTGGAGCCTGAGATCCTCCCGATGGGGCCTATGACCTGAAGCACTGTCCGTATGTAACTGAGAAGGTACTGGCTGCTATCTACACCATGTGTACTTGGAAGGCACCTTGCTGAAGCCCAATATGATAACAACAGGCCACACCTGCACACAGAAGTTTTCTTATAAGGAGACTGTCATGTCAACTGTCACAGCACTGTGCCCCCTGCTGACTGGGGTCACCTTCTTATCTGGGGGTCAGAATGAGGAGGAGGCATCCACCAACCTCAGTGCCATCAATAAGTGCCCCCTGCTGAAGCCATGGGCTTCTCCTATGGGTGAGCATTGCAGGCCTCTGCCCTGAAGGCCTGGAGTGGGGGGGCGGGGGGAAGGAGAACCTGAAGGCTGCCCAGGAAGAGTACAGCAAGTGAGCCCTGACCAACAGCCTCTCCAAGAAAATACACTCCAAGCAGTGAAGTCCACCTGCAGTCAGTGAGTCCCTCTTCTTTTCTAACCACGCCTACTAAGAGGAGGAGTTCTAAGGCTGCCTCTTCAACACTCTCGGCCCTGCCCCCTCCCATAAGGGAGGAGCTCATCACTCTTAAGGGAGGAGCTCATCAGGGACTCCTGATCACTCTTTCCTATCACTTTTGCCATCCTTGTGACACAGGTGTGTAGTGGTGTCTGTATATGCAAACTCCATCCCCCTTTGCAGTCCACTGCCAATAAACAACTATTGAAGGGGGGGGGGCGGGGAGAAATAAGACCAAAAAAATATTCTGATAGATTACTATGTGATTTTTGTCAAATAATTCAGAAAAAGTTCAAGTGAATGACCATGGTATTAAAATAATCTTTTCATTCACATCTTCTTATATGTTTGAATACATTTCTCAGTATTTATATCTATAAAAACAAATAGAACTGATGCTAAACTCTGTCTCGTTCTAGAAAGAAGTAGTATTTATCTATACAAACATGGAAGAAAAAAAGTCCCATCCAGTTTATTCAAGAACACATTTCCAGTAATATTTTGTTTTTAATGCTTTCCATTTATTTATCAAAAGATATAACATACTTATGTCTTGATTAATTTTGTATCAATAAAACCATAATAATAGCTCAATCCAAAAAATGTAATATATAAAATATGTTTACAGGATTTAAAAAAATTTTTATTTTACATTCATATTTTGCTACAAAGGAATATGATAGGGTGATCAATAAAAGACTTTTAAGCATGTAATAAATTAGTACAATGGGCTAATGGAACAGATAGACATCAGTCTCCATGACTCTGAGACCAGAAGTCAATGGTGACCAGCTACCACTACTAACTACTCTGAAGGGGTTCGCGTTAGAAGGTACCTGATAGAGTGGTAGAAAATGAGGAACACAATTCAATATCATCTAAAAAAAAACAAACACCAAGCTTACTAGTCAGAAGAAGACTGGAAGAACCTGAGACTATGACCCTTAACCACCCTTCAGATCTGGAAAGGAACTCACCCTCATGGCTCAATTTTCAGCCAAGCAATAGATAGGTATTTAGGGGGGAAACAACAACACTAGTAAGGTATGCTTGCCATAGACTAGTCAATCATTCAAAATCAAAAGGGCAACACTTACCCAAGGACAAAGTTGAGAAGTGATAGGAAGGTAGATGGAATGGAAATAAGAGAGCCACAGGAAGGAAGTGGGATAACTGTTGTTGAATGGAGGGGATTTGCAATCAAGATGAAACAAAGTGTATGATTTGTTGAATGTAAAACTGATAATCTTGTCTGTAAACCTTCACTCAATTTACAATAAAAAGTTTAAATTTTTATTTAAAAAAAAGCGAAAAAACCTTTCAATCATAAAATAAGGAGCCCTGGTAATATAGTGGGTTATGTGTTGGGCTGCTAACTGCAAGGTCAGCAGTTCGAATCCACTAGCCACCCTGTGGGAGAAAGATGAGCCTTTTTTTTTTTTCCAGCTTCCATAAAGATTTACAGCCTCGGAAACCCTACGCAGGATTGCTATGAGCCAGAATGGATTCGATGGCACACAGAAGTAACAGCAGCAAGCATAATGTATATCACATTCAAATAAAATTCTATGGGGGAAGTAGAATATAAAAATTAATTAAAGAAGAAAAAGATGTTAAATTTCTGACTGTTAAAGAAGAGTTTATTCCTTTAGTTTTTAAAAGGATGATTGCTTTTGTTGGGTGACATTGGATTAATTCTAACTTATAGTGACCCAATGTGACAATAGGACTGCTCCATAGAGTTTTCTTGGCTATACTCTTTACAGAAGAAGATTGGTAGTCTTTCTCTCTCAGAGCTGTTGGATGGGTTTGAACCAACAACCTTCTAGTTATAGCCAAGCATATAACCACCAGGTGTGTATCAAATCGCTCTGGTATTTAGATTCCATTTAAAATAATGATGGACACAGCAACCCAAAATCCACAATGGTATGACAAAGTAGAGATGAAGAGGGATAGCTCTGGCTATTAAGAGATAATATAAGGAGGAATCTTTGTGTGATGAGATAGTTCTATAACTTGATTGTGGTGGTAGTTACATGAATCAACATATAAAATTGATACAATTGCCTAGAACTAGATAAACAATTATAAAATTAAATAGAACTACATACACACACAAATGAGTGCATACCAAATCTAATCTCAATGTCAAGAAAACAAAAATCCTCACCACTGGACCAATAAACAACATTCTTATCAATGGAGAAAAGATTGAAGTTGTCAAGGACTTCATTCTTCTTGGATCAACTATCAACACTCGCGGAAGCAGCAGTCAAGAGATCAGACGACGTATTGCACTGGGCAAGTCTGCTGCACTGGAACTTTTTAAAGTATTGAAGAGCAGAGATGTCAGCTTGAGGACTAAGGTGTGCCTGACTCAGGCCATGGTGTTTTCAATAGCCTCATATGGATGCAAAAGCTGGACAGTGAATAAGGAAGATCGTAGAAGAATTGATGCCTTTGAGTTGTGGTGTTGGAGGAGAATACTGAAAGTGCCATGGACTGCCAAAAGAACCAATAGATCTGTTTTGGAAGAAGTGCAGCCAGAGTGTTCCTTGGAGGCCAGGATGGCTAAGCTTTGTCTCTCATACTTTGGACATATTGTCTGGAGGAAACAGTTGCTGGAGAAGGATGTCATGCTGGGTAAGGTAGAGGGTCAGAGAAAAAGAGGAAGACCCCTAACGAGATGGATTAGCCAGGTGGCATCATTGATGGACTCAAGTGTGGCAGCGGTAGTGAGGTTGGCCCGGGATCGGACATTGTTTCGTTCTGCTGTGCATGGGGTCGCTATGAGTCGGTTCTGACTCGATGGCACCTGACAACAACAACCAAATCTAAAAACCCTCTGTAGATTCATGTTCTGGTTTTGATATTGTCCCATAGTAATGCAAGACATTGCCACCTGAGTGAAGTATACACGGGGCTCCTATGTAAAAAAATTAAAACTTCCTATAAATTTATAGCTATTTCAAAATAAAAAGTTAACTCCACCTGTTATTAATTGAATCGTGCCCCCTAAAAATGGGTGTCAACATGGCTGGGCCATGATTCTCAGTGGTGTGGCAGTTATGTAATGATGTAATCACCCCCATGATAGGATATGATCACCTCTGGTCTGATGAAATTATCCTATGTGTGCAAATACTCGCTTCTATGATGCTACCCTAGGAAACCTTATACAGGGTCACTGTGACTCAGAATTGACTAAACAGCACTTAATAATAACAACAATGACATTAATGAGACAGGAGCAATCTACAGGATTAGGTTGTATTTTAACTCAATCTCTTCAGATATAAAAAAGATTAAACAAGCAAGCATAGTTCAGAGGGACCTACTACCACCAAGAAAGAAGAGCCAGGAGTGATGTGGACCCTTTGGAACTGAGGTCCCTGCACTGTGAAGCTTCTAGGTCCAGAGGAAGATTGATACCAACATGCATGGGGATCTCCAACAAATGCTGGGCCTATAGATGCTGAAAGGAAACATGGATCTTTCTCTAGAGCCAGCACTCTGGATTTGGACATCTAGCCTCCTAAACTGTGGGAGAATCCATTTCTGTTTGTTAAAGGCAATAATAATGATTCCAATAAATAAAATAATGATTGATTTTTTTCATTATGCCAACATTTACACAAGATTGGAAATTGCATCCTTTGTAATTATTTTAACTTAAGTTGAAAACATTTGTATGTCAAATTTAAAATGTGCAAGAGGATTCAGTTTTTCAAAATTCTTTTAGGGATGTTGTTGTTGTTGTTGTCGAGTCAATTCCAGCTCATAGAGACCTTGCATAGGGTTTCCAGGGAGTGACTGGTGAGTTTGAACTGCTGACCTTTCAGTTCAAACTGACCTTGCAGTCCAGCACATTAAACCGTAGCACCACACCAGGACTCCAGGGATAGGAGAGCAGAAACGTGGAAATCAGTGGTGAAGTAGGTTAAGCATTAGATTACTAATACAACCTTGGCAGTTCAAACCCACCAGTTGCTCTTCAGGAGAAAGATGAGGCTGTCTGTTTCTGTAAAAATTTATAGTCTCAGAAACCCTAACGAGCAATTTTATTCTGTCCTAAGGGTTTCTAAAGGAGCTTTGGTAGCATAGTGTTTTTGGACTGCTAACCTCAAGTTCAGTAGTTCGAAACTACCAGATGTTCCACCATAGAAAGATGAGGCTTTCTGTTCCCGTAAAGATTTACAGCCTGGAAACTCTGTACAGGGTCGCTATGAGTCGGAACTGGTTCCATGGCACCAAACCAACAAGCAATAGTTATTGTATCTTGTCAAGAACTAATAGTTATTACAAAGAATTCACCTCCCCACCTCCACCATCAACATGCAATTGTTGTTTGTAAGTGTCTTTGAGTCTGTTCTGACTCATAGCTACCCTGTATAGGGTTCCCAAGGCTTTAAATTTCTGCAGGAGCAGAACACCTCATCTTTCTCCGCCAACAACAACAACAATAGTAGACATTAAATGAAGAACCATTATCACAAGCACATCTCTTTACAAAACAGATACAATAAAGCTCCTTCTGCTGTTATTCTTGAAGCTGACTTTAGATTCAGACATTTATCAAGTAAGTCATATGCTTCATTGGAAACCTCATCCCAGCCTTCTAAATTGGTAGTTGTTGTTGTTAAGTGCTGTGGAATCACTTCCGACTCATAGTGATACTGTATAGGATTTCCAAGGAGCAACTGGTGGGTTCAAACTGCCAACCTTGTGGTTAGTAATCCATTGTTTATCCAATAGTCCCACAGCTATTACTGTCCCCTATGTGCAATGAATTCCCTGAGTGCTGTGTTTGAGGTGTGTGTATGTGATGAGCAGCTCTATGGTCAATTTTCTCAGAAAATGTTAGGTCATGGGAAGCAGGCCCTTGTGTATCACTTGTTAATTTGGGAACTTTAAAATCTATACCCCGGAGCCTCTCACAGAATTTTCTCAAGTCTTGTGCTGGGACTTCTTTGCTATATAATATTGATTTGTCAAAAGTCTTAGCAGTCCGGATAGTTTCCCTGGATCCACGAATTGTTATAATATGAGCCAAAGAAATTAAGTCATCGCTTGCTATAGAAAATAGATATCATCCACTAAGCAAAGAAAGGAATATGACACCTTGGACCACATGACAATTGCTGTAGTTTAATTGGGGCACTTTGTCAAGACCTCTGGAGCTCTGAATCCGTGTACCTGTCCTCAGGGCAACTTGTTACTGCCTTAAAAGACATAAACTGCAAACTTTATCTGTTGTATTAGCAGGGCAAGAAGTGGTGTTTTTCTTCATCACACTACTGTTCACAACTTTTGTAGACATGCCCTTCCTTTTTGCTACTAATTTTCTAGAGAGTATACCCACAGTTTTCGAATGCCTCACAAGTTTCAGTGCAGGGCTCGCATGTGAAACAGAGCTGTGTATATTGAAATTTCTTTCTCCAAAAACAGACTGTTGGACACAAAGGCCTTTCCATCTTTTCCTTGTTTAATCTGAATTTGTGCATTTGTTTTGGGCCTTTTAACAGATGTTTTTTGTGGTAAGCTGCTGATCCAATTCTTTAGGTACCAGGAAACTCAATGAAATCTTGTTTCCTGTGATTTGTTGTTGTTGTTGTTAAGTGCCGTCGAGTCGGTTCTGACTCATGGTGACCCCATACAGGGTTTCCAAGGAGCAGCTGGTGAGTTTGAACCACTAACCTTGTGATTCAAATGACCTTACAGTCAATTGCTTTATCCCACAGTGCCACACCAGGACTCCTGTGATTATGTAGGACTTATTTTGGGAAAATTAGGAAAGGTGTATATCAGGGTTGTATTCTTTCACCATACTTATTCCATCTGTATGCTGAGCATATAATCCGAGAAGCTGGATTATATGAAGAAAAATGTGGCATCCGGATTGGAGGAAAACTTATTAACAACCTGCAATATGTAGATGATACAACCTTGCTTGCTGAAAGCAAAGAGGACTTAAAATCCTTACTGATGAAGATCAAAATCACCACCTTTGGTATGGGTTGCATCTCAATGTAAAGAAAACAAAAACCCTCACCACTGGACCAATAAACAACATTTATATAAATAGGGAAAAGATTGAAACTGTCAAGGACTTCATTTTGCTCAGTTCAACCATCAACACTCATGGAAGCAGCAGTCAAAAAAATCAAACGATGTATTGCATTAGGCAAATCTGCACAAGTCCTCTTTAAAGTGTTGAAGAGCAAGGATGTCAGTTTGGGGACTAAGGTGCACCTAATCCAAGTCATGGTACTTTCAATAACCTCATGTGCAGTGAATAAGGAAGACCATAGATGAAGTGATCCATTTGAGTATGGTGTTGGAGGAAAATGTCGAAACTATCATGGACTGCCAAAAGAACAAGCAAATCTGTGTTGGTAGAAGTACAGCCAGATAGATGTTCCTTGGAAGCCAGAGCGGCCAGACTTTGCCTCTCAAACTTAGGACATATTGTCAGAAGGGAGCAGTCACTGGAGAAGGATATCATGTTTGGTAAAGTGGAGGGTCCAAGAAGAAGAGGAAGACCCCCAACAAGATGGATTGGCACGGTGGTGGCAGCTCAGGTTTAGCAATGATTGTGAGGTTGGTGTGGGACTGGGCAGTGTTTTGTTTTCTTGTGCGTAAGGTAGCTAGGAGTTTGGGCCAACTCAGTGGCACCTAACAACAGCAACAACAATTTTGTGAAGAGCTTTCCTGCTGAGCTTCAGACTGGATAAATCTGAGCAGCTCTATTTTCTTATCATGAGTTCCTTGGGCCAAACCAAAGTCTACCAAGGCGTACTTTTTAAGGCTTCTATTATATAAAAAATTGCTGTGAACAATAGCAAACTGATGAATGTGTTTCGCAGATATGAATAGATTAAACATATATTCCTATACTTCTTGAAAAGAAAGTTAACTCAAAATGTCCAAGAAGGACTCATGCTCAAGATATAGCATGATTATTTTTCCTAAAGCAATGTTTTATTCCCATGATATTGTCTTGCCGCCACTTCTCGCCCCCACCCCCCAACCCCCCACAGCCATTGTGAAAGCACTGAAGTTCAGCAGCAATTTTTATGTGATGACTTGTTGGAATTAAGTGTTTTAGAGCAATTTTCTCTTCAGGTCCTACTTGTAACTGCACTGTAGCCAAATAAACAGACCTGAAAATGCCTTCTCCAATTTTGTCTTCAATCTTAAACACATTACCAAGCTGTGGTACAGCTTCATAAAGCTTCTCAATATCTTTTCTAACACCTGGAGGTTTAAAATTCTGGTCATATTTTTTAATGACCCATCAGCCTGAAACTAGTCATACGGGGGGGGGGGAGAAAAAGCCTTTGCTTCTCTATCTGAACCCCCAAAGGCATATCCATCACAAAACAAAGATGTAAAGCGCCAGTTTAGGGGTCATGTCCACAGGTGGAGCAAAGCAGAGTTTAAAGGAGTAAGATTTCTGTGACTCCCTAGATGCCTGGGTCACCAGCTCAATCACTTTTTTTTTTTTTGTAGTTGCTAAAGTGATTGTATGAATATGGACAGATATATTTATAATCAAAATTTGCCAGTATAGTTTTTTTTTTTTCCCCACTCAGGCATATATAATAATCTACATCTCCAAAGGGCACATTCTGCAAGTCTGCTCCTGGCCACCAGTT
>NW_006408569.1:15333477-15348374 GCF_000296735.1 Chrysochloris asiatica | reverse complement strand
ACTGCCAGGAAAAATCTGAAACATGGCAGTCTGATTGATTACTATAAGAACAAGTAAGCTGTTCACCTGGGAGCCATCAAGGCAAATGGTCGGGACCCCTCAGAGCAAACCCCCTTCCAAGACTGAGACTCAAGGGGAATACATGAGCAGGCATGTGGTCTGGCTGGTGACCACGTTGGTCACCAATAAGGGGAAGAGGGGGAAAAGCAGCAATGAAGTTGCGAGCTAAGCCCAACCACATTCAATAAACCCCTGTGAACCCGGGGTGGAGGTCTGGATGGCTAGCAGTATGGCAAGACCCAGGGACTCCTGGGCCCAGAGGCAGTGACATGGCCACAGAGGACTAGAGCAGAGAGTGAAGCGTCTAGCTGATATGAAATGAGGAGAGATACACAAGAACACTCACACTTACAGATAGTACCCACTTGATCTGGCTTCGATGGCTGGATCATCAGAACTTGACTAGAAGAAGAAAAAAGAGTGGGAAAAAAAAGTCACCTGCTACAATTTGATAAACTTTACCTATACTTATGGATGTAGTAGCTCAAAAAAGGGAACAAATCTTTATAGCGAGGCTCACTCCCACCCTCTCTGTACACAGTGTTGACAGGAAGGGCAACTTCGATATTGGCTACCCAAAATGGGAGGGGGGGCTTATAAAGGCAAGAAGTGACTGGCTTACAAGCTTTTAAGAGGGAATCTAGTTCCAGACAGGGCGGGGGAAGTAGAATCACCACTGAATGATTTCCTATCTGTTGTGACCGGGCTGGCGAAAGGAAACGGGGATGACTCTTGTGAATAATTGCCATCAGGACTGACTCTGAGGGTGTGAAATACAGAGGTAGATGTTTTTTGACAAAAGGAGGGGAGTAATTGATTTTGCAGCCCAGGAAAGGAGGTCACTGGGACTGTCAAGTGAGAAGAAAGGAGAGCGGGACCCTACCCTGAGAGGCAGTGTCGCCAGGGATGAAGACAAAGATGATGATGTGCACAAATGGAGCGGCTGGGAGTGATGGAGTGGACTCAGGGAGAGAGAAAGGCTGTGTGCTAGTGGCCGGGGGGCAGGCCTGTGTGGTGTACCCTTTGGTTATTTGATAATGCATGGAGAGGATGGTAATCATTGCAAGGAAATGAAATAAGATAGGATGAATGTAAAGCTGATGTTCTCTCATGTAAACCTCTCAATAAAAACTTTAAAAAATTAAAAAACAAAACGGCTGCAGTACTACATTGACAGGGAGCTGCCAGTGGTTCAGGCTAATTCAGAAAAGGATGTGGAACGAGGGATATCATTTCTGATGTCAAATGACATTGTAGAGAATGAGTATTCCGGAACACTTAACTGTGCTCATGAGGAACCTGTACATAGACCAAGAGGCAGTTGTGTAAACAGAACGAGGGAACACTGAATAGTTTAAAATCAGGAAAGGTGTGCTCCGGGGTTGTATTCTTTCACCAAATTTATTCAATCTGTATGTTAAGTAAATAATCTGAGGAGCTTGGTTATATAAAACAGAATGTGGCATCAGGATAGGAGGAAGACTCGTTAACAATCTGCAATATGCAGATGGTACATACAATCTTGCTTGCTCAAAACAAAGAGAACTTACTGATGAAGATTAAAGACCACAGACTTCATTATGGGTTGCACCTCAATATAAGGAAAATCAAAATCCTCACCACTGGACCAAAGAACAACATCCATATAAATGGAGAAAAAAATGAAGTTGTCAAAGACTTCATTTTGCTTCCATCAACACTCATGGAAGAAGCAGCCAAGTAATCAAATGAAGCATTGCATTAGGCAAATCTACTGCACAAGACCTCTTTAAAGTGTTCAAGAGCGAAGATGTCAGTCTGGGGACAAAAGTGCGCCTGACCAAAAAAAAAAAAAACAACAGTGCGCCTGACCCAAGCCACATTTGTCAATAACCTTATATGCATGTGAAAGTTGGACAATAAAGACCCTAGAAGAATTGACACATCTGAACTATGGTGTTGGAGGAGAATATTAAAAGTACTATGGACTGCCAAAAGAACAGACAAATCTGTGTTGAAAGAAGTACAGCCAGAGTGCTCCTTAGATCCCAGGATGATCAGACTTCATCTCTCATACTTCAGACAATGAGGAACCAGTCCCTGAAGGACATCATGTCTGGTGAAGTGGAGGGTAAAAGAAAAAGAAGGAAACTCCCAAGGAGGACTGGCAGTGGCAGCAGCAATGGGCTCCTAGAATTGTGAGGTTGGCTCAGGACCCGCCACTGTTTCGTTCTGTTGCGCATAGGGTCGCTATGAGGCGGTACCGATTCGAAGACGCCTAACAAAAACCTCATAGGGCTGCGAAAATGTTACCAAAGAACACGTTCTATGTAGTTCAGACACATTGGTCTACAATAAGAACTCAAAATGTTCATGCCTTTCTCCCTTGGCTTTTCCATCCTTTTACCTTCCTTTCCCTACTCCTAAACCCTGGTGTGGTGCTGTGAGTTAATGGGCTGGGCTGCAAAATTGGTTTGAACTCAAGTTCGGCGGTTCAAGCTCACCAGCCGCTCCTCGGAAACCCTACACAGGGTCGATAATGGGTCAGATCCAACTTGACGGCATTTAACAACTCCTCAACCCCAGAATCCAGCGGTTAAAAACCGTGGGGGGAAGAAAAACATCCTTGAGAGGAAAAGCTCCAGTCAGGGGCGGGGACTGCGAGGTGTCCATTGCGCATGTGCATCCGCACGTTCTCATTCTACCCAGAGTGGGGGGGAGGGGGGCTGGGGGGGGGGCGAGTAGGCTACGGCTTCATTTTTCCTGGTCGCCCCCTTCCCGCGCAGGGGAAGTGGCGGGATTCTGTGGCCACCCCGGCGGGTGCGGCCGCTTTCCGAGGGACGCCCAGGCCCAAAGGGTAAGTTGGAAAATGGCGGAGGGGGAAAGAAGGAGGAGCTTTGCTGGGCGGGAGCTGACCTCCCGGCTTAGGCGGGGGGGAGGTGATTGCTGAGGCCTGTGGCGCGGCTGGGGCCGGCGAAGGACAGTCCGGTGCCTCCTTGAGGCAGGCCCTGAAGTGGACGCATTTCGGGCCTGACTTGGGGTTCCTCTGAGGGGTTGGGCTGACTGGTGGACGCGGGTGAGGGTGAAGAAGAGACTTCCGTTTCCTTCTGGGCAGGGGCCGGGCCGCAAAGCAGAGTTGGCATTTCCAGATTGGGGCTCGGGCCGCCCCTCCTTAGAGACCCTCCCCTCAGGACTCTGGCGGGCGCCGCGGACTCTGAAGCCATTTCTCCTGGCACGGTGGGTACTGTCCGTGCGGGCTTTCCTCCCGTGCCCTTCCCTGCCCTCCCCTCCCTTCCTCCCCTGCCCTGCCCTGCCCTGCCCTCCCCTCCGCTCCCCTCCTCCCCTGCCGTGCCCTCCCCGCCTCCCCAGCCTTCCCTTCTCCTCTCCTCCCTTCCCCTCCGCTTCCCAGCCCTTGGGCCTCACACTGCAGGGGAGGGCGATAGGGCTCCTTGCCGGGGCTCCCGGGTCTGGCATGGGCACAGGTCTGGGTGGGTGGCTGGCTTCAGGCCCGCCCTGACCGCCTCGGTAACTCCATGACCCCAAGGTAAATAGGAGTCCAAGAACTTTTTTTTTTAGTGATCACAGGGACACACACTCAAACACACAGCGCCCCCACCCCACCTCGTGATGCCCATGGCTTGTGTGGCGCAGGGTGGAGTTTGTCTGGCAAGGTTGTGTGAAACTGAAAGAACTGGGGCCAGAGAGCTTCCGGAAGAGGAAATAAGCTAGTATTTCTTTCCAACCTTTGCTACCCTCACCTCCCCAGCATATTCTGTAAGTTAAACAAAATAGGAGTTTGACTTTCAGTTTCATTATTTTTAACTCCAAAATACACTTAATTGCTTTCTTTGGGGTGGGAGTGAGGAGGGAGATGTTATTGCAAAAACTGAGCAACAGTCTTCCCCACCTCCTAAAAAGAAAAATGTCAATCAAAGCTTTGTAAAAACCGATCAGGTTTTAATGATCTACTACTTTGCTGTCCAATATAATGATAAGACTAGTTTGGGCACAGCTATAACTGGATAGTTACGGACTCAGAAATTTATTCTGCTAAGATAAGAGATTGCTTTAGGGTTTTTTTCTTTCATATTGATAAGATTTGTTGCCATCCATTTAAGAGAACACTGCTACAGACGGCCATCTTAGAGTTACAACATTTTAAATTAAAAGGGATTTTAGCCCAGCTCTGTTACTTTCCACAAGCAGAGAAATGAAGGCATCAGAGATTTCAGGGCTTCCCTGAGGCCACTCTGCTCATTAGATAAGATTGTCTGTCTAGCACCTTGTCCCCTGCTCTTTCTGAAGGGCAGCTGTTCCACATAGCCTCCATGGATGAAAATTAAATGTGTTCAGCTCAACACACATATCTGAAAAGTAGGCTGTTTTGTGCCAGTGACTGTGCTAAGCCCTAGCTCTACCACTTACCACTTTCAATGTATTTTTATACATAAAACACCAGAGCTTGAAATTCCCTCCTCTCCATCCTTCAAGAAGTGGCAGCAGTTTAGGTTAAACAAGTGTTGGACTTTTTACTTTGCTCTTCACATGTAGCCTGTGTACTGGTTGCATTTCTTGCCATAAACAAGTATTGATTTTATAATTGAGAGCATTTTAAAGTTCACACACACATATGCCAATATAAATATATATCAAAGGTATGTGTGTGTTAAAAGTTTGATGACCTGTACTAGAAAATCCGTTGTGGTTCATGCCTGTCCAAATGGCAAGGCAGGTCCAATAAGGAGGCTCATGTATCCTTTGGTTTTCTCCTGTTGCTTCGATTGTTGTTTTTACATACTGTCCTATTGGTTCTCACACATAGCAACCCTGTATAGGGTTTCCAAGGAGTCCTGGTGTGGCGCTGTGGGCTAATGTGTCAATACTGCAAAGTCGTTTGAACTGCAAGGTCAGTGGTTCAAGCTTACCAACTTCTACTTGGAAACCCTATACAGGATTGCTATCTGTCAGAATCGACTCCATAGCACTTAACAACATCAATAGGGTTTCCAAGGAGTGGCTGGTGGGTTTGAACCTCTGACCTTGTGGTTAGCAGTCCAGTGCTTATCCTATTGATTTTCATACCAGGACTGCATAGCTCCTAATATAGAGAGTAAAAATGATGTATGTTGCTAGTCTTTTTTTTTTTTAGTTGTAGAAAATGTGGTAAGCTTCTTAAGTGTCAGATAATGTAATAAACTATAATATTCAAAAAATCAGATTTGACAAAACCAGAATTAGAGAATCTTTGTGGATAAAAATAATTTTCAAGGGGTTAAACTGGAAAAGTCCGTGGTGATTGATAGTTCAGCTCTCTTGGTTTTACAAATATAAAAACATAAAAAATGAAATAAGACCCAAAGAAGGAAAAGTGAATTACCCAAGGTTATCTGACTATTGGCAGTTTGGAATAGGGTCTAGGTCCTGGTCCAGTGCCCTTTGTACTACAACTGTAATTTTGTTTTCTAGTACATTCAGTGACTCTAACTAAGTTGACAAAGTAATACTGTCTAAAGGTTAGGCTCATTTCAGCAGATAAGAATTACTGTAATTAATGTACCAATTCATTTGTAAAGTCCTTGAAATGTTTAAGTATTGTAAATACTCCAATAAATGTGGTTGTAAACATTTATTCAATTATCCTTAATTTATAATGTAAATGCTTAGAGACCCCAAATGAGAAATGAGATTTTAATTAAATCTGTGTGGTCCTGGTGTGGCACTGTCGGATAAAAACTGGATTGCTAACCACAAGGTCAGCAGTTCAAACTCACCAGGCACTTAGAAATCTTGTAAACCCTATACAGGTTCTCTATGAATTGTAATTTGACGACAGACACTGAACAACAACAAGGCTACTGCTAGCACAGGAGAGAAAAGACTGTGGTTCATCAAGTAAACACTTTTGAGTAATGCGCCAGACTGCAAAGCCGTTTGAACTCTAAGGTCAGTAGTTCAAGCTCACCAGCTGCTCTTCGGAAACCCTATACAGGGTTGCTATGAGTCAGAACCGACTTCACAGCGCTTAACAACTGTATACTAGGAATTGTACTATTTTAGAATTCTGGAGATGATTAAAGCAAAAAAGATACCTTTGTTCTTTTGTTAGAGTATCATGAACCATCCATTATCAGGCTATATCTTTGTGGTATAATCTGGTAACAGTATTATAAAATGTAGTCTGTCAGCACCGTTTAAGGTCAATGTATGAATAGATAGGAGAGGGCAAAAGCAGTTGTTTTAAAATAAAAAAATGAATATTGAATTGAACAAATACTTTGAGGTTGATGTGGAAAGAGTCCTGAATTAGATGCTATGAGACCTGAGTTCTTTTCTTGGCTTTCTTTCCAATTTGTTGGGAGATCATGAGCAAGTCACTAAACCTTAGTGTCTCCATATTTCTTTCTCATACTTTAGAAATATATCTATCCTATTGAATTCAAAACATAAGATGCTACTTTGTTATAAAAGAAGTATGTACTTACTATTTTTTAAATGAAACTCAGACTAACAGAGAAAAATATATAGCCCACATTCTGTATATTTTCTTGCATTCTTTAAAATTTAGGATTATATTGTACATAGATTGCTTTTAATCCTTTTTCTTCCATTTCAGCATTCTAAATAGGTAGATATTTGTTGACTGAATGCTTCTGCCTGTTACAAAGAAATATATTGGATGGAAAAGGAAGAATTAAATCTTCCAAGGTTCTGGAAAATCTAAAATGGGCTTTTCTGAGTTCTGAGAAGTCTAGCAGAGCAGCAGTTGTTGATCAGTTATTTTTGTGTGGCTTATGAATTTGAGGTCACATTTATGAATTGTGTGTTTTATTTGTTTGTTAACAGTATAGTTAATACTGTATTGTTCTTTGTGTGATAGAAACATGTTTATGCCAGTTTTGTAGAACTTGGCATAGACTTTTATGTATTGTTAAACTCTGCTATCTGATACAATTATGGATTTGATTTTCATACCCAATCACAGGATTGGGTACATGTGATTCACCTTATTATGGTCTGCTTTTAAAATGCATTTTCGAGGACATGATTTGTGGTGGAAAGTGAGGCCACCTGAACAGTCGGACTCGGAATGGCTTGAATTCACATGGTCTGATAAAAATGGAACTAATGAGTTTAGACTGATTTTTTAAACTACACAAAGCTGGTGCCACTTTCCCCCAATATCTAAAAATACTTACATGTGGTTTGCAATTCTGTATTTATTCTAGTAAGAATTTTGTTCACCTCAAAACATGGATTTGCCTTTCTATGGTTCTAGCTAATTTTTTCAAGCCTTTAAAGGATAGGAAACCTAGCATTTTCTGCTACCACGCCAGACTTCTCTCTGTGCCAGTAAATCTTGTATTAATTTCCTTAGATCTATACAGGGTCGCTATGGGTCGGAATCGACTCGACGGCACTTAACGTAACAACAATACCAGTCGTAATCACTGGGCTTGATATTTTTTATATAAAGCTTTATTGTAAATTGAGTGATCGTTTACATGGCAGAACATCGGTTTTGCACTTAGCCAATCGTATTTTGTTTCATTATGATTACAATCCACTCCATGCACCATTGGTTAAAGTTGTTGTTGTTAAGTGCTGTCAAGTCGGTTCCGACCCTTAGCAACCCAGTGTAGGCTTTCCGAGGAGTGGCTGGTGAGCTTGAACTGCTGATCTTGCAGTTCAAACAGCTTTGCAGTCCTGTGCATAAACCCACAGCACTACACCAGAACTCCTGGTTAACAATATTTGCCTCTATTCCCCCCTTTTTTTTTGATGTACACAAAAACACGCAGGAATATATAATCCTTTAAACAACCAAAGGGCACATTCTGGAAGTCAGTCTCCTGGCTGCCAGCACACAGCCTTTCTCTTTCCATGAGTCTAGGTCCTCAGCTGCTCTGTCTCTTCATGCCATCTCCTCTGCCTCCATCTCTGATGTCGCTGCTTCTCTGGTTAGGATCCCAGGTTCTGCTCATGCTCTTCCTTCTTGACGGTCCTAGGACGGTCCTCTGTTTCTGGACTGTAAGATTACTCCCTCCTTCTTGTTACATATCTTCTACATTTACAGTTGTGACAATTGCAGTTAGTCATGATAACAATTACTCACTATTCCCATCTCCTATCACCCACCAGACCCATCTAGACAAGAGGGAAACTATTCAGTAGGGATTCTACCTTTCTTCCCTCACTCTGAAATTAAAACTCCCTCTTGAAAACTTGTAAGTCAGCCACTTTGTGCTTTTATAGTCCCCCTTACCTCCCACCCCCCCACTTAGGTAGCCAGTGTCTAAGTTGCCCTTTGCTGTCAACCTCACGTACTGAGGAGGTAGGTTTGATTCTTGATGTGAAGACTCCTTCATTCTTTGTTGGTATTTTGAGCAACTACATCCATAAGCAAAGGTCAAGTTTATCAAATTGTAGCAATTTACACTTGCTTCCTGTATCAAACTTATTTATCTTTCTCTAACAATTCTGATCATCGAGCCATCGAAGCTAGGTCAGATAGGTACTATTTGTAAGTTTGGGCATTCTTGCGTGCCTTCCACCACTTCCTATCAGCTGGACACTTCACTCTTAGCTCTATCCCTCAGTGGCTAGGTCAGTGTCCATGGGCTCAGGAGTTCCCAAGTCTTCCCAAACTTTGGACCAACCAGCCCTTCCTCTTGTCTCTTTTATCTCAGGGTCGACAGGAGTCTATGGAGCATGGTTGAATTCAGCCCATGTTTTCACTACTGCCTTTTTCCCACTTACAAGTAGACCCACGTGGTCACCAGCAGGCTTATAAGCCTGCTTGTGTGTTACCTTTGAGTTTCAGTCTTGGAAGGGAGTTTATCCTGAAAGGCCTTGATGGCTTGTCTTGATGGCTCCCAGGTGAACAGCTTATTTGTTCTTGTAATAACCAAACAGACTGTTTTCTTATTTTCCCTGCTGGTCTTTCTTTCAAGAAGTATCTTCTGTTCCTTTAGTCGCTCTGGGTAGGTCTGCATGTCCTTTCAAGTAGGAATGTCCCACCTCAGAAGGTTCTGGATGGGGATCTGGATTTCACCTAAGACCCCATAATCCACAAAGGCTCAACAAGAAGCCTGTTTCATGGGGCGAATTTTAGAACCCCATTTAGGTATTCTAATCATTATAGGCTAAAGACGGGCTTACAAGCTTTCTGTAATCAAATTTCCCGATACTCCTTTCTATCCTACTTAAGTGTCTATTTTACATTAGTAGGCTAGGGAAACCAATATCCACAAGACAGTCCAGCACTTTGACATTATTTCAGCACTTGAACATTATTTCCCCTCTTTTACGCCTTCAGACTATGCTTTGATCCCTGTTTCATAGAACCCTGTTGTTCCAGGGTTGAGTGTACATCATTATTTACCTCTTTCCCATTTAGCCCATGCAAACCTACCTAAGTGTTCCCCTATCTTCCTTGTTCATTCACCCCTACCCCCCTTCTTGTATATTGCCCTTCCCATCACCCGAACTATGATGTGACTATCCTCTAAGTTGAGCCTTACTGTCCAGTCCTTCCCACCCCTGGTAATCAGAATTTTGTTCTTTTAATATAGACATCTTTTTGTTAGCTCTTGCAATAATGGTTTTTTGCAATATTTATACCTTTGTGACTAATTTCACTCAGCATAATGTACTCAAGGTTCTTCCATGTTATGAGGTGTTTTGCAACTTTGTTATTATTCTTCAAGGTAGCATAGTACATTCCATTGTGTGTATGTACCAAAGTTTGTTTACCCATTCTTCCATTGATCACTGGGTTTGATTCTGACTTAGGGTCATATGGTCTCTAATAAGTAATAGCCCATCAGAAGCAGTTTTCTCATTTTTCAAATGGGGGTTAAGCTATGTTGTGTAGGTTAAATTAGATACCGCACATGAAAACATTGTATATTATAAAGCACATTTCATACAATGAAGTCTGAGCAAGCCAGAACTTGAGGGGATTGACTTGTTTTTCCAAGTCTTTCAATTTTTCCGCCTTTGAAAGGGGCATACTTGCCACTTTTCTGTCAACTGTTTTAGTGGAAAATATTTCCATTTTCCTTCTCTGACAGGTTTTAACTTTACATTGGTTCTGACTTTTGCAGGTTTTACTATATGTTGTTGTTAAGTGATGTCGAGTCGATTCCGACTCATAGTGACCCTGTATAGGGTTTCTGAGGAGCCGCTCCCATGAAGATTTACAGCCTCAGAAACTCGATGCAGGGTCACTGTGAGTTGGAATCCAAGAAGCAGCTGGTTGGTTTGAACTGTTGACAGTTGTCAGTCAAGTATGTTTTTTGGCTATTAGTATTTCCCATTTATAAAATTGTCACTGCTTCTATTTAAGTGTTCATCTTTTTCTTGTGGCTTTATAAGTGCTTTTCCAGCTTTAAACAAGGTTAAACATAAATGGTGGTAGGACACATTCCTGTTTGAAACCATTGAATGTTGGTGCTAAAAACAAATAAAGATGTAAACAACGATTTAGATAGAAGGATGTTCACTTGTGTTCACTTGAATATTGCTTATTTATTTACACATTTATGGTTTGGGTAAAAGTTTACAGAGCAAATTGGTTTTCCATTGAACAATTCATGCACACTCTGTTTTTGCCATTGATTATAATCCCCACAATTTAACAGCACTCACCCCACTTCCTGCCCCATTCCTTCTCTCCTATTCCTTCCTGGCTTTTGTGCTCTGGCCCATTAGATCTCCTATGGGTGATTATTCTAAGGAGTGATCATCTCCTTGGTGACATTGTTCACCCCATAGGCCTGGCTGAAAGTTGAGCTTTGGGGATGAGTTAGGTTCTAGACTTAAAAAGTAACAAGGGTCAGTCTCAGGGGTTCCACCAGTCTCTCAGTACACTAATAAGCTTGGTATTTCTTACAATTCTAAGTTTTTCTCCCACACTGACCGGGACCTCCTATTGTAATTCCTTTCAGAGTGGTCATCAGTGGCACCTGAGCACCACCTACATCTTCTGTCTCTGGGTCATAGGAGTTCAAGTGGTCTGTTAGACTGTGGACTAATTGTTTCCATGTGTCTTTGATTTTCTACACTCTTCTTGGCTCTGGATGGGGAGAGTCTAGTAGTTGTACCTTAGATGGCTGCTCATTTTAAGACCTTAGTCACTACTTACCAAAGTGGGATGTAGAACTCTGTCGTTGTAGACTATGCTATGCCCATTGACCTGGGTGTTCCCCCAAGACTATAGTCTTGAGCTTCCAGGTCCAGTGATTCATTCCCTCAAGGTGTCTGGCCATGGTCTGTTTTTGAAATGTTCATACATGCTTGTATATTTATACAACATCTCTACAAAAATACATAAGACGCTAATAAGAACAATTATTTCTAGGAAAGGATGTTTAATGTACACAGGTAGAAGGGTTGCCACTTTTGACTATATCATGTGTGTATGGTCTCTTTTTTTAAATGTACATTGAAAATTAATGTTCAACAGTGTGGCTTGAGTGAGATTATAATACACTTATAATAGTCAGGTACTGGTGTGATGCTGTAGGATAAGCACTAGACTGCAAAGTCAGTTTGAACTGCAAGGTTGGCAGTTCAAATCCACCAGCTGCTCCATGGAAACCCTGCACAGGGTTACTACGAGTCTACAACAGAGATGTGAGAGACAAAATAAAACAGACACAGATGAAAATTCTGGCACCCTAAACTTTAGAAGAAAGGTTAGTGAGATGGACGGAGTGCTTGCTGGGAGGAGAAGCCAAGCAGGGACAGCAAGATAGGGGTACTGGCTGGTGAACAGCTGGCCAGATGTGTCTCAACCATCCTGTGAGCAGCTTTGGCAGCAGAGGAAGGCCTGGCAAAGCAGATTTGTGCAGAAATGGTGCGATTTCTTCTTTTCCCCCATGCTTCTCTGGTGACAAGACGTGTGACCAGTAGTGCAGACCCTGCTCTCGGGGAGTTCAGACCTGCATGGTTGGGAGCCATGCCAGTGTGAGGTGGGGACCAGCTGTGCCACTTTGGTGTGTGCTGCTTTGGTGCCTGGATTCAGATGGACTTGCCTCCAGATCTGCAAAAGCCACAGAGCCAGCAGACCAGCATTTAACCAGTTACTCTGCCCCCAGCTTCTTTATGGTCCTGACAGACACTGAAACCAGCTCCATCAAGGGCCCCCATGAGCTACATCTGGATTGAGTACCCTGAACGTAGATAACACCAAGGCCAGCAGGAGCTCCATCTAGGGGCAGGAACTCTGCTGTCACATCCCTTCCACAACCACCTCATGAGCTTCTTGAATTACAGGAGTCGCCGAGATATTTCTCCTCTCTAGGTCCAACAACTGCACTGTTTGTTTTTACAAATATGACAACCTCAAAATGTCTTGGAGACAACAGACAATTTTAGCTCACATGAAGAAATGAGAGAATAGCTCAAACAAATGACCACTATGCAAAGCCAGAAGACATTTCTGAGGAAGACAAGATAATAAAACTAATGGACAAAGAATTCAAAAGAATGCTAATTAGGTATTTCCAGAGGATTGATAGCAAGATCAAGGAAAGCAAGGAGTACACAATAAAAACTTTAGAAGAATTTAGGAAAACACTACAAGAGCCAATAGACAAATCCAATTTTTGAAAGAATACAAAACCTGCTATTAGAATCCAACAGATCTCAGAACTAGACAATACATTGAAAAGACAAAGGAGTAGATGCAAAGTAATGACAGCCTGAATTAGTGAACTTGAAGATAAATCTCTCAATAGTAGTATGCTAGAAAAACAATCAGAAAAAAGAATGAAAAAAATCTGAAGAAAGCCTGAGTTGTGTGGGACACCATGACGAGGAACAACTTACAAGTGATTGGAATTCCAGAACAGAAAGAAACAAGCATGGAGAAAATTGTGAAGAGTTATTGGAAAAAAACTTTCCTAACATGATGAAAGATGAGAAGATGAGCATACAGGAAGCTGAATGAACTCCAAACAGGATAGATCCCAAAAGAAAATCACCAAGACATATTATAAAACTTTTCCATAAAAGACAAGGAAAGAATCCTGAGAACAGCTTGGGAAAATGGAAAGATACCTACAAAGGAGAACCAATAAAACTAAACTTGGATTTTTTTCAACATAAACCATGCAGGCAAGAAGGCAATGGAATGACATATACAAAACTCCATAAAACAAAGATTGCCAACCAAGAATCATACCCAGCAAAGCTCTCCTACATATATAATGGTTAAATTAGAACATTTCCTGATAAACAGAAATTAAAGGAATTTGTAATGACCAAACCAACTTTGCAAAAAAATATTAAAGGGTGGCCTTCGGACTGAAAACCAACAACAACAAACAAAAACATGAGATTAATATACATATCACCCAGAACTCAATCCAGATATGTTGTTAAGTGCTGTCAAGTCGATTCCGACCCATAGCGACCCTGTATAGGGTTTCCAAGGAGCAGCTGGTGAGCTTGAACCACCAACCTTGCAGTTCAAACGACTTTGCAGTCTGACGCACTAGCCCACATTGCCACACCAAGACTCCCAATCCAGATGTGGTGGTGGTGATGTGCCATGGAGTCGGTTCCGACTCATAGTGAACCTGTACAGGGTTTTCAAGGCTGTAAATCTTTGCGGGAGCAGAAAACCTCATCTTTCTTCCGTGGAACAGCTGGTAGTTTCGAACTGCTGACCTTGTTGTTTGCAGCCCAATTCGTAACCACAACACTACCAGAGCTCCTTCAGTCCAGATATAGAAGTATTTAAAGTTAAAAAAAAAAAAAAAAAAAAAAGCTTTCAAGACTGAAAATAGGGAACCAGAGGTATCAGTGTATAATAAAGTCAACTACAAAGCAAAAAGAGCAAATAGTGTAGATACAGAACTTCCAAATGGCAAGGAAGTCAAGTCGATTTCAAAATAAAGCAGACTGTTTCCAGCAGGGGAAAATTAGTATAATTACAGGGTAACCTCAGAGAAAAATGCACCTGCACATCAAAAAAAGAGGAAAGCCAGAAAGATTTAGTAAACATTAACACAACAGAAATGAAAATGAAAAGAAACCCATAAAATTAACTCAGCATAGAATATTATGTGGAACAAAAAAATCCAGCAGCACCACAAAGAAGAGAACAAAAAACCAACATAGAAAAATGACAACAGTCAATTCATAGCTTTTGATAATTGCACTGAATGTAAATGGGTTAAGTGTACCAGTCAAGAGATTTAGAGAGCAATATGGATAAGAAAACAGGGTCCTTCTATATACTGTCTATGAGAAACATACCAGAAAGATGGAGAGAGCCTAAATGCCCATCAACAGAAGAATGGCTAAATAAACTTTGTACATACACACACAATTGTTGTTAAGCACTGTAGAGTCAGTTCCGACTCATAGCAACCCTGTATAGGGTTTCCAAGGAGTGACTGGTGAGCTTGAACTGCTGACCTTGTGGTTCAAACCGGCCTTGCAGTCCAGTGCATTAACCTGCAGCACTATACCAGGACTCCATATGCACAATGGAATACCACAAAATGTTGAAGAATAATGTTGAATCTGTTAAACACCTCATATGGTTGAACCTAGAGGACATTATGCTGAGTGAGATTAGTCAGTCATAAAAGGCCAAATATTGTATGAGAGCGATGTAAAAAGTTAAAAAAAAAAGTTTTCTTGATAAAAGAAATATTTTATGATGGTTATGGGGCTGGGGGAGTGGATTATTCACGGGCTATAGGGTAGGCACATGTTAACATGGGTGACAGGGCAGGCATTATACAAGAGGGAGGTTAGTAAAGGAAAGTTGGAGGTAGTGGGAGATACAGGGAGTAGTGCAATAGTTAAGTGAATAGAGGTTGTTGTTGTCAGGTGCCATC
>NW_006408569.1:15328310-15331789 GCF_000296735.1 Chrysochloris asiatica | reverse complement strand
CATTAGTCCACAGCGTCAAAATGACAAATACTGTATGAGACCACTATTGTAAAAACTCAAGAAAATGTTTTCATACTAAAACACTCTTTGATGATTACCAGGGGAGGGAGGGAAAGGAGAGTAATTCACTGGCTAGAGGTAGACACATGTTAACTAGGATGATTGTTGTTGGTAGCTACTGTGGAGTCGGTTCTGACTCAGTGACCCTGCACAGGGTTTCCGAGGCAGTAAATCTTTATGGGAACAGAATGCCTCATCTTGCTCCCGTGGAACCACTGGTAGTTTTGAACTGCTGACCTTGAGGTTGGCAGCCCGACTCGTAAACACTACGCTACCAAAGCTCCTTTACTCGGGTGATAGGGCAATATACAAGAAGTGAGAGGTTGGTAGAAGACTGATGAAGATAGGTAAAAGGTATACAAGGTCTAAGGGGGGGGTGGGGGTTAGGGGTTAATAGTGATACATACACAACCTTGAAACAACAGTGTTGTGTATGTAGCTACATGGACAGAGACATAAGTTGAATGGGTATGGGTGTGGGGTATATATGTATATATCCCACAAATATATAGGAGTTTGAAAGAGTTATTTGTTCAGAGGTTACCACAGAGGAAGCAGGACAACCATTGTGGCGAGATTGCAATCATTGAGGTGAAACAGTGGATGCTTCGTTGAATGTAAAACTGATGATCTTGATTATAAACCTTTACTTAATGCACAATAAAAAGTTTATAAAAAATAAATTAAGTATAGAATATGTAGTTGATAATTCTCTTTATTAATTCTTAGCATGGCCTTCCAAATGCTTATAGAACTAGATTTCATTATCATGCATATGTTTATTTAAAGTGTTAATTGATTTTATATTGAGCTTATGAGTCATTAATGTCATTCATTTATTTCAAAGGCTTTATGGTGTGTCGCTGGAGGATAAACATTGGATGGTTTTGAGCTACTACATCCAAAAGTATAGGTCAAGTTCATCAAATTGTCACAGATTACTCTTTTTTTCCCCCACTTCTTTCTTCCTCTTGTTGAGTTCTGATCATCCAGCCATTGAAGCTAGGTCAAATGGGTGTTATCTGCAAGTATGGGTGTTCTTGTGTATCTCCCCTCACTTCATATCAGCTGGATGCTTCATTCTCCACTCTAGTCCTCTGTGGCCATGTCCCTGTCCCTGGGCCCGGGAGTACCCAGGTCTTGCCGTACTGATGGCCAACCAGGTCTCAATCCAGGTTGACAGGAGTCAATTGAATGTGGTCGGCCTTAGCTCACAACTTCATTGCTATTTTTCCCCTACTTCCCCTTATCGGTAGACTATATGCCTGCTTGTGTATTCCTCTTAGTCTTGGAAGGGGGTTTGCCCTGAGGGGACCCTACCACTTGCCCTGATGGCTCCCCAGCAAACAACTTGCTTGTTCTTGTAGTAGCCTATCAGTCTGCCGTTATTGTTTTTGATTTTTCCTTCTGGTCTTTCAAGAAGTATCTTCAGTTCTTCTAGCAGCTCCAGGATGGTTTGCTTGTCTAGGAAAGGTACTTTTGATTTCACTGAATAAATTTGCCTCAGAAATGTTCTACTGGCCATTTAGCTTCAGACTAAAATATGCTTCATGATTTAAAGAACCTCAGTGGTATGAATGAACAATTTGATTAAATGTTGTTTTTTTTTTTTTTATATTATTGTGTAACTGTCCTGGATGATGCAAATGATTTGTGCTCAGCTACTAACTGAGCTCTGGTAGTGTAGTGGTTATGAATTGGGCTGTGAACCTTAAGGTCAGCGGTTCGAAACTACCAGCCGCTCCGTGGGAGAAAGATGAGGCTTTCTACTCCCGTAAAGATTTACACCCTCGGAAACCCTGTACAGGGTCGCTATGGGTCGGAACCGACTCGATGGCACTTAACAACAACAACAACAACTAACTGAGCAGAAGTGGTTTGAGCCCACCTCACAGTCAGCAAAGAAAGTAGTGGCTCTCTGCTTCTGTAAAGATTACAGCCAAAAAACCATATGGAGCAGTTGTACACTATAACACATAGGGTCAACATGAGTTGGAATTGACGAAGCAGCAATGGGCTTGGTGTTAGGTTTAGTTTTATCATTGTATGAGAAGTTTAGCTTTTAAAAAATGATATCACACAATGCAGAAGAAATCATAGAGGTTAGGCTCTGACTTATCTGTCAGTTTGTTGTACTGTGGTCCTGGAAGTGATACCACCTGTATTTCAAATGCCAACAGGGTTACCCATGGTGGGCATGTTTCAATAGAACTTCCAGACTAAGAACAGACTAGGAAGAAGGAATTGGTGGTAGGTAGATGATTACAAAAACCATGTGGGAGTCATGTCTGACTTCCCCTGTCTTCACAAGGAGGAAAGACAATCAATTCCATAAAGTGGAGGTCAGACATGCCTCCACCCTACAATCTTATATTTGGATACCAACCATCCCTACCACAACATTCTCTGCTCTTCATCTGGGTTTGATAATCCATTGCAGTGGCCATACAGAACTCATAACAGTATTTAGGATTATGAATTTTAGTGGGAAGTGAATAGGGTACAGAATTCAGGATCAGAAAAACACAGGATGCAGCAGTTCTCCAGTCAGGAATGCCTCTTGTCTGCCATACTGCAGGCCTGTCTAACTCTTGTCTTCAGCCTCTCAGCCATGTGGTCCCTTGGCCTTTGCCAAGCTCAGGTAAATGTTACAAAGCTCTTTTAGCCAGTCTGTGAATGCCCAAAGGGCACATTTTACAAGCCAATCTCCTGCCCATAGGCACTTAACTTTACTCAATCCATGGGCCTAGAGCTTGCAGCTACTCTGTCTCTCTTTGCTACCACCTCTGCTGTTCCTGCTTTTCAAGATAGAGCTCTCATGCTCCACCCTCCACTCATGCTCTTCTTTGTGGTCCTGGGATCATGTGTTCCTGCTTCTGAGATAGCTCCTTTTAAACCTAGCTGGATTGCAAAATTAACCTTAGTCCCTCTTTTCCCATGAATCTAGAGTCCTCAGCTGCTCCCTCTCTCCATGTCCCCATCTCTGCCTCCATCTCTGGTGTCACTGCTTCTCTGGATAAGGTCCCACATTCTGCTTGTGCTCTTCTCCCTTGATGATCCTAGGGACCTCTGATCCCAGCCTTAGAGTCCTGTATACTTTATTTGCATGGCTCCACCCAGTCACTTAATATGGATAGAAAAGGCATATAAAGTAAATTCAGAGTACCACAGTGGTCCATTCCAGAGGGATTAGCTCCTAAAAATATAATTAATTCCATAATAATAAAATTTGCAAAGACCTGGAGTTAGGAAATAAAAGTAGAAGATCATGTTCAGCATTTCTCAAGTTGCAAGAACTGAAGGAAAAAATCAAGACTTGGGCTGTACTGTTGAAGGCTTCTTTGGGCAAAATACTGAACTATGCAGGGTGGAAGATGGAAGGGTAGAAGTTTTATAACAGAAACGGGGGAGTAGTTAAT
>NW_006408569.1:15325645-15327433 GCF_000296735.1 Chrysochloris asiatica | reverse complement strand
TGATTTGTTGAATGTAAAACTGATAATCTGCCCTGTAAACTTTCACTCAATCCATAATAAAAACCTTAAAAAAAAAAAAGGAAGATGGAAGAAGTACACAGTCACTGTGCCAAAAAGAATTGGTTGACATTCTGTCATTTCAAGAGGTAACATATGATCAAGAATCGGAAGTATTGAAGGAAGAAGTCCAAACTGCACTTGAAGGCATTAGCGAAAAACAAGGATCAAGGAATACCAATTTAAATGTTTCAACAAACTGATGCAATGCTAGAAATATTCATTCAAATGTGCCAGGAAATTTGGAAGACAGCTACCTGGCTAACCTACTGGAAGAGATACATATTTGTGCCCATTCCAAATAAGGGTGACCCTACAGAATGTGATAATTTATTGGATGTGGAACAAGAGATATCCTTTCTAAGGTCAGATAGTTCTTGGCTGAAAGTAGAGAATACCAGAAAAATGTTATTAACTATGCAAAGGTATTTGACTGTGGGTCATAACAAACTATGGATAATATTGCAAAGAATGGGAGTTCCAGAACACTTAACTGTGCTCATGAGAAACGTGTACACAGACAGGAGCCAGTCATTTGAATAGAACAAGGGGGCTGCTGAATGGTTTAAAATGAAGGTAAAGTCTGGAGTATCATTTCACCATACTTAGTCTGTATGCTGAGCAATAAGAAGAATACAGCATCAGGCATCAGGACTGGAGGAAGGCTCATTAACAACCTACAATATGCAGATGATGCAACCTTGCTTGATGAAAACAAAGAGGACTTGAAGCACTTACTGATGAAGATCAAAGAATGCAGCCTTATCTGTGGATTACAGATATCAATTTGAGGAGGGCTAAGGTGTGTGTCTGACCTAAGCCAGGAATGGTGTTTTCAATAGCCTCATATGCATATGTCAGAACCGACTAGGCTGTACTTAACAACAACAACACATGCATGTGAAAGTTGGACAGAGAATAAGGAAGACTAGAAGAATTGATGAATTTGAGTTGTGGTATTGGAGAAGAATATTGACAGTACCATGGACTGCCAAAAGAACAAATAGGTCTGTGTTGGAAGAAGTATAGCCTTGAGTGGTCCTTAGAAGCAAGAATGTTGAGACTCTGTCTCTCATACTTTGGACATGTTATCAAGAGGGACCAGCCCCTGGAGAAGGACATCATGCTTGGTAAAATGGAGGGTCAGCAAAAAAGAGGAAGATCTTCAATGAAATGGATTGGCACAGTGGCAGCAGCAGTGGGCTTAAGCATAACAACAATTGTGAGTATGGCTCAGGACCAGGCAGTGATTCATTCTGTTGTGTATGGGGTCACTATGAGTCAGAATTGACTCGATGATACCAAACAACAACAACTCAATGTAAAGAATACAAAAACCCTCACAACCGGGCTAAATTAATAACATCTGAAAAATGGAGAAAAGATTGAAGTTGTCGAGGATTTCATTTTACTGGGATCCACATCAATACTCATGAAAACAGCAGTCAAGAAATCAGGTGACACACTTGTAAAGGTAGACGTTTTGTAACAAAAAAAGGGGAGTAGTTAATCTTACAGTCCAGAAACAGAGGACCCTAGGACCATTAAGAGAGGAACGCACAAATAGAATGCGGGACCTTATCCAGAGAAGCAGCAGCACTAGAGATGGGGGCATAGAGATGGGGAGCGGCTGAGGACTCTAGATTCATCAACTAAGAAGAGAAGTACTAAGAACTGGTGGCCAGGAGCAGACTTGCAGAATGTGCCCTTTGGAGATGTAAATTATTATAT
>NW_006408569.1:15324053-15325327 GCF_000296735.1 Chrysochloris asiatica | reverse complement strand
TAAGATGCACCTGACGCAAGCCATGGTCTGCGTGTGAAAACTTGACAGTGAATAAGGAAAACTAGAGAATTGACGCATCTGAATTATGGTGTTAGTGAAGAATATTGAAAGTGCTATGAACTGCCTTGCGCAAACAAATCTGTCTTGGAAGAAGTGCAGCCAGAATGCCATGTAGAACTGAGAATAGCAAGACTTCATCTCATGTACTTTGGACACATTATGAGGAGGGATCAGTCCCTGGAGAAGAACATCAGCTTATACAGGGTTGCTATGAGTCGAAACTGACGGCACTTAACAACAACAAAGGCTAACGATTGCAAGCATTTCTTCATATGTTTGTTGGCCATCTGATGTTTTCTTTGGTGAATTGTCTTTTCATGCTCTGCCCATGTTGTTTTTTTGTTTGTTATAGCACAACTTACGTATTTCAAATAGACACAAAATTAGTATCGTTTACAGTATCTTAAGATAACTTGCCCTTGAATGGGAGCTTCCTTTCCAGTACTTTGAGGTCTACAAGACGTATCTAGAAAATTTACTACTGTGGAAAATGAACACTGCTTAAATCGAATGGGAGTGGGGACAGGGGATGGCCTGTGGTTTTTCTTTTTGATTAATTGCTGTAACACTGTCCATCAGGCGGTTGAGGGAGTTTCATATTTTCTTTAGACATCATTAGTTGCTGAAGCTCTTGCAGGACAACTTCAATGCTATATGAATCCTGCCATTTTGCTAGCACTGATATGGCTTTTGGGTCCACCACTCCATTAGAACTATTAACTCCATTCATGTTAATTTTTGTTACAAATCTTACAAAGGGGGTTGCTTCTGGGTATTTAGGTCCACATTCTATTTTAAGGCTGTATATCGGTTTTCATAAATTGTTCTTGGAGGCCCAGTTATCATCCCTGTCCATCTTGTAAGTGTCATGTCTTCGTCATCTTCTAGACCCCAGCAACTGTGCCATCTCCTATTCATTTCTGGCCTTCTTTGAGTTCTTCCAACATTCAAAAATTGCAAGGGACTTTTACACCCGAGCCCGTGGTGGCTGCCATCTTGCGTCGCTATCTCTGCCCATGTTTTAATTGGGTTATTTTTTCATCATCACTGAAAACAAGGCCAGGGGCAGACTGTGGAACATACCATCAATTACTATATGCAAATTCAAACTGAAGCTGAAGAAAATGAAAATAAGTCCACGAAAGCCAAAATGTGACCTTGAATTTATCCCACCTGAATTTAGAGACCATATGAAGAACAGATTTGATGCATTA
>NW_006408569.1:15320874-15322608 GCF_000296735.1 Chrysochloris asiatica | reverse complement strand
GACGTATTGCATTGGGCAAATCTGCTGCACAGGAACTTTTTAAAGTGTTGAAGAGCAGAGATGTCAGCTTGAGGACTAAGGTGCGCCTTACCGAAGCCATGGTATTTTCAATAACCTCATATGGGTGTGAAAGCTGGACAGTGAATAAGGAAGATCGTAGAAGAATTGATGCCTTTGAGTTGTGGCGTTGGAGGAGAATACTAAAAGTGCCATGGTCTGCCAAAAGAACCAATAGATCTGTTTTGGAAGAAATGCAGCCACAGTACTCCTTGGAGGCCAGGATGGCTAAGCTTCGTCTCTCATACTTTGGACGTATTGACGGAGGGAACAGTCGCTGGAGAAGGAGGTCATGCTGGGTAAGATGGAGGGTCAGACAAAAAGAGGAAGACCCCCAATGAGATGGATCAGCCAGGTGGCATCATTGATGGCATCAAGTGTGGCAGTAGTAATGAGGTTGGCCTAGGATCGGACATTGTTTCATTCTGCTGTGCATGGGGTCGCTATGAGTCGGTTTCGACTTGATGGCACCTGACAGCAACAACAACGTAAGTTTAGAGAGTAGTCCTTTGTCTGATAGTTCATTGCCAAACATTTCCCCCAATCTTTAGGTTCTCTTTACGGTTTTGGTGAAATCCTTTGATGCACATAAGTGTCTAATTTTTAGGAGGTCTCAATCATCTATTTTGTGTTTATGTTTGATAGTGTATTTTTGCCATGTATCAGAGTCCCTACGTTTGTCTTTATTTTTTTCATTGATGATCTATATAATTCTGTGTTTTACACTTAGGTTCTTCAGTCCATGCTGAGTTCATTTTTGTATATGGTGTTAAATTATGGGTCTTGTCTAATTTTTATGCAAATGATTTCCAGTTTTACCAGCACCATTTGTTGAAGAGACTATCTTCTTCCCCATTTAATGCATTTTGTTTCTTTGTTAAATATCAACTGACCTTAGGTGGATGGATTTACTTCTGGATTATCAATTCTGACTCATAGCAACCCTGTTCGTGTCAGAGTAGAACTGTGTCCCGTGGGGTTTTCTTTTTTGTGAATTGTGTTAAGGTTTACAGACAAGATCATCAGTTTTACATTCAACAAATCATACACTTTGTTTCATTTTGATGATTCCAGTCCCCTTCATGAAACAATTGTCCCACTTCCTCCCTGTGGCTACCCATCTACAAATATCCTCTTTTAGACTCATATATTTGTGATTATATATACATACATACACCCATTCAGCCTGTGTCTCTGTCCATGTATCTCCACACAGAATACTGTTGTTCCAAGGTTATATATATATATATATATATCACTGTTTACCTCTATTCCCTTTAGCTTTTGCATACCTCCCTGTATCTTCACCTATCTTCCTCATTCTTCTGCCAACCTCCCTCTTCTTGTATATTACCCTCTCTCTTCTTGTATAGTGCCCTCCCCATTACCTTTTCTTGAGTTTTACAGTAATGGTCTCATACAATATTTATCCTTTTGTGATTGACTTATTTCACTCAGTATAATGTCCTCCAGGTTCATCCACATTACAAGGTGTTTCACAGATTCATCATTATTTTTCAAGATTGCATAGTTTTCCATTGTGTATATGTACAAAAGTTTATTTATCCATTCTGTGCATATATCTGTTTGTGTCCTGGCTCTTACTTCTTGTGGATATATACCAAGTAGAAGGATTGTGGGGTCTTATGGAGTATTGGTATGGTGCTGTGGGTTAAT
>NW_006408569.1:15317391-15320149 GCF_000296735.1 Chrysochloris asiatica | reverse complement strand
GCGGAGCGGCTGGTAGTTTCGAACCTGTTAGAGATTAGTCCCTTATCTGATATGTTGTTGCAAAACATTTATTCCCAGTCTGTTGGCTCCCTTTTTACTCTTTTTGTGAAATCTTCTTATGGCTCTAAGTCTAATTTTTAGGAGGTCCCAGTGATCTGTTTTGTCTTTTGCTGTTTGTGTATTTTTAGTAATGTTTATAAAATTTTTAAAATTTAGTAATGTTTGATAGTGTATTTATGCCATGCATTAGAGCCACTAAGTTTGTTCCTATTTTTCCATTGATGATTTTTATACTGCTAATTTTAACATATAGATCTTTAATCTACATTGAGTTTGTTTTTATATATGGCAAATGAATTTCCAGTTTGCTAGTACCATTTGTTTAAAAGACTGTTTCTTCCCCATTTAGTGTGTTTTGGCCCTTTGTCAAAGATCAGCTGACTGTATGTGGATGGATTTACTTCTGGGTTCTCAATTCTGTTGCATTGATCTATGTATCTTTTGTTGTACTAGTACCAGACTGGACCACTGTGGCTGTGTAGTAAATTTTTAGACCAGGGAGTGAGAGGCCTCCAAATTTGTTCTTCTTAAGCTACTCCAAGGTCGCTTTCCTTTCCATATAAAGTTGTTGATGTTAGGTGCTGTCGAGTCAGTTCTGACCCATAGTGACCCTATAATGAAACACCGGATATCTTGCATCATCCTCACAGTTGCTGCTATAGTTGAGTCCATTGTTGTTACAACTGCTAATCCATCTCCCTCTATTTCACTGTCCCTCCACTCTACCAATCATGGATGGTATCCTTCTCCAGGGACTGGTTCATCCTGATATTATGTCTGAAGTATGAGAGATGAAGTCTAGCCATCTTGGCTTCTAAGGAGCATATGGTTGTACTTTTTTCAACACAGATTTTTTTGTTCTTCTGGCAATCCTTGGTATATTTAATATTCTTCTCCAACACCATATCTCAAATGCATTCATTCCTCTGTGGTCTTCCTCAGTCATTGTCCAACTTAAGTTGTTAAGTGCCGTCGAGTTGGTTCTAGATCACAGTGACCATGTATAGATTTTCTGGGAACAGCTGGTGGGTTTGAACAACCGACCTTGTGGTTCAAACTTACCTTATGGTCTAGTGCTTTATCCTACAGCGAAGCCACCACACCAGGACTCCTTACATGCATATGAGGCTATTGATAATACTATGGGTTGGGTTAGGTGCACTTTAGTCCTCAAACTTACTGACATCTTTGCTCTTCAATACTTTAGAGGCCTTGTGTAGCAGATTTGCCCGATGCATTATGTCTTAAGATTTCTTGATTGCAGCTTCCTTGAGTGATGATGTTGGATCCAAGCAAAATGAAGTCATTGACAACTTCAGTCTTTTCTCCATTTATCATGATGTTATTTACTGGTTCAGTTGAGAGGGGTTTTGCTTTCTTTACATTGAGTTGCAACCCATACCGAAGGCTGTGGTCTTATCCTCATCAGTAAGTATTTTAAGTCCTCTTTGCTTTCAACAAGGTTGTATCATCTGCATATCGCAAGTTGTTAATAAACCTTCCTACAATCCAGATGCCATGTTCTTCGTCATATAATCCAACTTCTCAGATTATTTGCTCAGCATACAGATTGATAAGTATCATGAAGGAATACTACCCAACCCTGGTATACACCTTTCCTGATTTTAAACCTTTCCGTGTCCCCTTTTTCTGTTTGAACGACTGACTGCCTCTTAGTCTGTGTACAGGTTCCTCATGAGCACAGTTAGGTATTCTAGCATGCTCATTCACTGTTGTCTTGTCCGTATCTTGTAATAATCCACACAGTACAAAGCCTTTGCCTAGTCTATAAAGCACAAGTAAACATCCATATAAAGTTAGTGATAATCCTTTCCATGTCTTTAAAGAATAATGTTGGAATCTTTATTGGAATTGTTTTATATCTATAGATTGCTTTGGGTAGTATTGCCGTTTTCACGGTGTTAAGTCTTCCTACCCATGTATGGAATATTATTCCATTTTTGTAATTATCTTTTAGTTTCTTGTAATGGTGTTTATAGTTTTTTTGTTTTGTTTTGTTTAGGTCTTTTGTTTCTCTGGTTAGATTATTCCTAAGTATTTCATCTTATGGGTGGCTAATATAAATGGTGTTCTTTTCCTGATTTCCTTTTCAGAGCTGTCTTCATTAGTGTATAGGAATCCAACTGATTTTTGTTTATTGATCTTGTATACTGCCACTTTGCTGAAACTTTCAATGAGTTCCAGTAATTTTCTTACTGAGTTTTTGGGATTTTCTGTGTATAGGATCATACCATCTCTAAATAAGAGTTTTACTTTACTTTTTCTTTACCAATTTGGATGCCTTTAGTTTCCCTTTCTTGCCTTATAGCTCTAAGACTTCCAACACAATATTTAATAGGAGTGGGGATAAAGGGCATCCTTTCCTGGTTCCCGTTTCCAAAGGGAATGCTTTCTGTTTCTTTCCTTTAAGGGTAATGTTGGCTGTTGGATTTGTATATATGCTGTTAATTATATTGAGGAATTTCCCTTCAATTCCTACTTTTGTTGAGTGTTTTATCAGGAATGGAAGTTGGATTTTGTCAAATGCCTTTACTGTATAAATCAATAGGATCCTGTGGTGGATTATGTTCACTGTTTTTCTGGTGTTGAACCATCCCTGTATATCTGGTATGAATTTCACTTATTATGAAGTATTAGATAGATAGTTGGATTTTTATTGGCTAGGATTTTTTTTTAA